>NC_137455.1:57460164-58069551 GCF_964235325.1 Thermobia domestica | reverse complement strand
TCACCGAAACCTTCCTTGTAGTTTATATTATATTGAATGGTACATTAGATTACAATTATTTACCATAATTAATACATAAAATACTGTATAAACAAACAGTGCCGTGCCTTGGAAAATCAGCGCCCGGGGCGAGAGTATACGACAGCGCCCTATACATATATTCAAAGTAATTTTTCCTTTTCCCTTTTTTCTTCCGAATTTTGTGCCCCCTTACTTCGGCGCCCGGTGCCGTCGCCTCGCTCGCCCCCCTCACGGCACGGTACTGTAAACAAAATACCATAAACCTAGTGTAATAATGCATAAACAAGATAAATTTCAATGGGTACTCACTAATTTATTATCAACAAAAAAGAATCTATAAATGAGAAAGAAAAGCATGGCTTTTTTAGGGTGTCTATTCTTATATATATATATAAAATCACAATAGAATGTGATTTACATCATGGCACTTACAATATGGGTGCACTCTGAAATAATTCTGCAATATATTTTGTAAAACTTATAAAAACATGTCTTTAATTAAACACTCACAAGGCTTCCTTACAAGACTAGAATATAACATGCCACGTGAGTTCATGTCTGAGCAGTCTTGAAAACTGTTATAACTAACTGCCTATTTTGTATAGTTTAATTGATTGTCAATATTTAAGCATAAAAGTACACTATAATATTTTCATATCAATACAATGTATGTCAATTTCGCTTGAACGACTCGTATCTCTGTTTCTTCCATGCATTTTCCTCTGGAAGAGTGTTCGTCCGGCCACTCAGTTGACACTCAAAACTATTACTTAATATTGTTAATACCTGTGCTAAGAGAATAGATTTTTAATTGCCTTTAACTATCTAGTATAGCTACATTTTTGACGTGACAAATAAAGATAAAAAAGTGAGCTCCACCGATATCACCACAATATAAGTGCTGTTAAAACTGTTTTGTCAAAGGAAAGATGTTTAAATTCGTGTATGTACTAGATTTCTACAAGTTGAGATAAAATAATTTTCTTGAATTACATTTATGCACAATTATCCTTGCTGTTAACTTGAAAAAGAATTACTATGTGTCTTAATCGAGTTAACATTAAAGTATATATTTCAACAGTATGAAAGCAAGGTCACACAATGTTCACCTATCTCCCAAATTATATTTCTCTTCCAGTACGAAATTCACGGAATTTGTGCTCAGTGAGCACACACACGGAACACCCTTTGGCAAATATATTAGTGTTATTTCCGTTTTATTCTCTTTCCTTAAACGAACTAAATTTTTATCTCCGATTTACGTTCTATTTGCAATTTAACGAGAGTCTGTACATGGGTGATAATGTAGTATAATGTTTTAAGAGTAGTGGATGAACCTATTGTAAGAAAGAAGAAAAAAAAAGAGCTAGTGCCGAGAACAGTCTGATATAATGTGACATCACCGCAATGGATTTTGAGTGCTTGTGGTATATATGTTATACCACGAACACACACAGCTCCTTGTTTGTGCGCTTCTCGAAAGCCGTGCATATGACCAAATGAACAGTGTTTTCTAGCAAAATGAAAACTCCCAACGACAACGAGCGACATCTCTTTTAGCGCCATAAAGACAAGTTTTCTCGAAACCTATGCACGGAAATTTTCGAGATGTCATCTATATTCTCATATATGTATTAACTTTGAACGTTACTTTAGTTAAACAGATATTAAAATCAATGATAATTTTCAGCTATATCTCATTACCCATATTATGCACTATCGATTGTAATATGTCCCATATTTGGACATCCTCCCCTCCCTTTAACTTTAGTCCTATCAGTTACAAATAACACATTCGATTATTTTCTAAATGTTTCTAGTATTTAAATCTTTCACTTCCTTGGCTGTGTTCAGTCTTTGGGAATCACAAATTCAGTATTTATTATACGCTAAACTTCTGAAGCTCATGCAACCTCAGAGCCAAACTAGCAACACGAAATAATAATTAATTACACTTGACTATTAATATAATATGTTTTGTCTTAACAAAGTGTTTTGCTATAGGCACAATATAGTCTGTTTACTTAACAGCTAAGCGGATTAATTAAACCATCTGAACAGAGCTAGGACTGACAATTCTTTTTCTATGTAGTTCAAAATAATTCACTAACGGAATAATTAGCACTTCTGACCAGGGTATATACACTTATTTCTTAAACCTGAAATACAGTGTAACGGTTTCGAAACTTAACGTTATCTTCAACAGACACTAACTGAAAGAGGTATCTTCAGAGCATAGAAATATAAAAGTATATCTATCTATCTATATATATATATATATAAAAGTCGAAAGCGTTACACTGTATTTTAGTTTTAATAGTTAAGTATATATACTCTGGTCAGAAGTTTTAATTACTCCCTCAAAAGAATATGTTGAAAACCCGGGACCAGGAGTAAAGGGATTTAGAACCGAGGTTAGGGATATTACAAATATACGGACACTGAGCATTTATGAGCTAATTGCATTTTCTTGCGTTAATTAATGTCATTATATGGCACTATATTCTTGATTTTTTTGGGGGGAGGGGGGTGATGATATATGCAAATAATATGGAAGGTAAGATTTAGTTGTTGATAGATGAATGGGATTTGTATTAGAGTGATCTAGATATGAGTTACAGATACAGAGATTGACATTTTATTGTGATTTAATAAGCAACGATTAACAGATGTTATATTTTAAGGAGAGAAGTCAACTGTACCAGTGCAGATTAAGAATAAAATAGCCAAATAAGATCCATGTTTTCTGCTGTAAGAAATACTGGGTTACCTTTGATTTTAGTATCCTTTAGAAAAAGCTAAAATATTTCGACGCAGTCTGCTTTTTTATGCTTTCATAATGTCTACGATTCCGAATTTCCCTCCATTTAATGCAGAAAACAGATCGGCTACAATCGTATTTGAACCGGTTCGAACATTTGAGCATAGCGTCCCAAATTCCAGACGAAAGGAAGGCATTTATTCCGATGTTGGACGTCCGCTTTAGCCACGGTTTTTCGCTGTTATCTCCTTTCCACACTTTCTGCAATTTGTTATTAGGTTCATTAATCCGTGCTCTTCACAAATTTTTAAAAGATTTTGCTCGTTATCAACGTATTGCTTCACAAATGTTAAAACTGTTAGTTCGTTGCCCTTGTACATTCGCCATGTTGATAACATAAATGCTTGTTTCTTCCCCACAATGCAACTGTTCGGTTACCTTGCGCCAAGTAGTTCCCTCCGCTCGTCGTATAGTCCCATGTTTATAACCTCTTATATATAACAAATAAACAGATTTTTCAAGAAACTTATATATATTATCAAGCACACAAACGATCAAATTATCCATATATTTCCTGTAAATTAAAAAAAAAAAAAAAAAAAAAAAAAAAAAAGCTGGAAACGGACGCCCAGCTTTGGAACTTAACCCGAAAGGAAGATATCTACATTATTTACAGCTATGGGGCAGAAGCGTATAGACAACTAGATAACATCTGTTGGCCGATCTCGCTCGCAGAAAAGTCATATGCGCAGAATAAGGAGGAAATGCAAAATTATTATACAGCAAAAGCCTCAGTTTAAATGCGGTATTATGCACTACAGTGTTTTGTGGAAGTTCACTCATAATCCAAAGAAGGAATCAAACGTGAATTGCGTTAGATCCACATCATTGAAAAATAGTTCAGCTCAAACGAAAGAGCCATAAAGGGACAGATCAACCAACGAAATTGAAAGTCGCAATGAACCTGAGGTTCGTTCTGGCCCAAGAAGTGAGACTGCAGAAAGTGTTACACTCCCTAAATCAGAAACTTTCCGGTCTCCTCGAGGTGTATTACCACTGGAAATTACTCTTCCGATAGCTAGTACCAGCTCAGCAATTGCTTCGTTTAAATTTCTTGTGGAGTCGACTACCGTAGAATTTCCAAGATATGTTGACTACTGTAGAAGTACCGTCACTTACGCCTCAAAATAAAGCAAAGAGAGATAGATTCCTGAAATAAGGGTAAGCAGCGCTGATGATGTCATAAAAGAACAAGAATCTCCACTGAAAGCTTTTGTATCAGAAAGAGAATCTGAAACTAGTTCCAGAAACCTCTTTAGTTTGCAGTACCAAAAAAAGCAACAGATATTGCAGTCAACATAGAATCAACAGAACATCAATTAAGATTATACAAGCATGGTCAATATAATGTAGTAAGCACAGTGCATCAGGCTAGGAAACAAATTCTCTACAGGTAAAGAAAGGAAGGCTTCAAGTGCAAGTTGAAGTTCATGTCCTTCACAAACACTATCTACATCACCCATTCGTTGTCTTTACTGTAACTTACATCACAGGAAAGGAGTTTGTCCAGCCTGGGGAAAACAATGTTAAAGTGTGGCAGATTGAATCATTTTGCCTTAGTATGCCGCTATGAAACTTTCCAGTCCCAGAAGAATAAAATACAGGAACTGGTCGTACAAGACGGACAGACGCACGAGAAGAGAGATAATTCTGCACAACAAAAGTAGGAAGATTTGTTCAATATGGTCAACTTAACGAATTTGAATACGATATTTGATGGCATGGGAGATAACCAGTCGTGCTCTGCTAAGACATCTAAAGATGGATTTTCAGATCTACTATAAGATCAGATCTTAAAAACTACTGTCTTTCAATATTTCATTAAAATAATCAGAAAACTTAAAAATACATGTGTACTGGTTGAGAAATAAAACTGTACTTCTTTAGAAAATAATACAAAAATACAAAACATTGTAACAGATCTTTGTCTAAAGCTGTAAATAATATGATAATAGAAAGCCTTATAATCCCAATATGCTCATACGGGATGGCTTGTTTATTTCATATTTCATATTCAGAGATTAACTCTACACTCTAACTACTATAAAAAGGAACTCAAAAATCTCATTCATAAATGCAACTGTTACATATCAACAAAATAATCTCTAAACTTAAAAATAAATCACCACCATTTTAATGAAATAAGAATGTCAAATTTCCACTCATTAAATAATAATAATAATACCATGATATGGACAGGCGATCTGAACTATATGTATCCCAACCGCAAATCGAACCCATGTCAAAGACGAGAGCTACTCATTTGTCTGCCAAACAATTTGACTTTTCTATTTTGCATTTTTATTCTGTTAGCTATATATTCTGAAGGTAAGCCTACACTGAGATTGTTTTAAGAATACAGGAAAGGAGATAAACATAAGAATTTAATTGGTCTTGCAGAGAAAGCACAAATAATTTTAATTTTAATTTTCCAAAGAGAGACGTTACTATCTACATAAATCTATTTTACCGTAATATTTATTTTTTAGTCCCCTTGATGAAGGTTAATGGAAATGAGCAAAACATTGTGAAGTTTTCCGGTTTTACAATATGTTTAAGTACGTTCTTTATGCATTTTATAACAGCAAACGAGTACAGAATCTACAAGAAAAAAGAAAAAGAAAGGCGAGAAATTAAAAGAATGATTAGAATACATTATACAGATGAATATCAATACCGTGGATGAATGTACAGTACATGCCAAATCTTTTGCATTTGTTGAGAGAGGAGAGTGTTTGAACTGAAGTTAGATAATAATCGAACATAGGGTTGTATATAAAAGATAATATATCATGAAGGTTAAAGTGTTTTGTGGAAGTATATATCATTTGAGAAAGAGTTGTCTTGTATTGATTTTGTGAGTTGTTGACAGGTCATAGTAGATTTATGTAGTAATGGTTTACCTAAATGGTAACAAGTTTTTGCGGCATTCTGGTACTAATTGTACAATATTCAGTGGTCGTTAGATAGTAAGGAAGGTTCTGCATAAGGTAGTTTACTATATATTGGTAGTACATAATTAAAGAAAGGTTTACTACGAATATAGTTGATTTATACTAGTAACGAGGGTCATGTGTTACGACATTACCCATTATATACCCCACATACTATATCGTTCTATTAGTGTATCGCTAATCCGTCATTGGAATAACCATTGCTTAGGAAAAGGGTACTCCTTGCGTAAGACACTCTAACGACATATGTACCTATATATACGGTTTAAAATATAAAAGAATGGCTCAGTCAGTAGGACTTCGTGGGTTTTGTGTAAATAATACTTAAATCCAATAACACATCATTAATTACGATATAAAACATTACCGATCTATTCTGTATATCTTCGTTGTAAATGAACTAGCTGACTTTAAGTATATATTTTTTCTAGTTCACTTTTTAATTTAATATTTACACAATCTACAATACCTTTTTCCAAAATATATAGTCATTACTCAACAACTATTTATCACTTTTTCTTTTATATATTTCCTATCTAGGAATGTTTATCTAACGAACACTTCAGGCCAACTCATATCGACATTATATCAATACCCAGCGAAGTGTCTTCACAAATCAAGCATCAGAACCCACTCATTTACAGAATTGTTCACTTTTAATCTTTTTTAACAAACGATTTCTAATCGAACATAATCTTTCTTCATATACATTTATGATTAGAAAAAAAATATATCACAACTGACAGTCCATGATATAAAATTGAGTATAACATGGATATTACATTACATTTTAAGATGTGTTTCCTAGTATTTATGACCGTGTTAGTCACTCTGTATAAAGAAATCCTACGACTAAACCTGAATTTTCTGGTCTCTCTGACTGAATGGGTCCTGCATTCAATGAATCGCAAAATCTTGGATACCAACTTTCGTTATTGGTTTCAATTACAAGACTGAACTTATCTCCTGATTCTAAATAGACTTGTTTATCAAAATTAACATGGATTTCACAGCCCCACTTTTGACTACTTGTGTATGAAGCATGCATAACGTTGCTGTACGTCGCAGATGCTTCCACAACGCCATAATTTCTTATTAAATGAATTTTCATTTCATCAGAAGATTCATCATTCTCGCACACAGAAGCACCACACTCTGCACTTTCCTTCCTTTCCTGGGCACCCAATACAACACCAATCAAACACATGGAATTTAGGCACTCAAATATTTCTTCTACTTCACTGTAACCGCGTACAAGAACAGACGCAAATATATCAGAAACGCGTTGAACTTTTACTGTTCCATAATAGCTACGAGGCAAAAGAATGGATGCTATTTGTAGTGTCTGTCCGGACTTCAAGCGGTGATCATAAATATTACACAATGTGCTTGGTGGTGGAAAAGCTCCGCCACTATTGAACCACATATACATAGACCGTATTTCTTCGTGCGTTAGGATGCCTGACAGAACAGGTGTTTTCGAGAATTCTTCAGGCATGAGTGTCAGAAACCTTATATATTTCATAAGATCTCCAAGAACTGCTCGCATATTTGTTCCACTAACTTCCAACCCTTGTCTTTCACATTCTTTTATTGCCCACTGATGTGCAGCTTCAAATATTTCTAATTCTGACTCAAGTTTCAAGCCATCTTCTCTCAAAACTACCTCTAAAGTTGCTTTATCCACTTCACGAAGCTCTTTTGCACTTAAAACTTGTGTACTATTCCGGATCATAAACTGAAAGAAAAAGTGTATACTATATTTTATTTCAGCCTAACAAAGAATGAAAAAGAAAATAATAATTTTGGACATAACGTAATTTCACAGCAAAATAAAAATGAGAAAAGTCCTAATCTATTGTGAAGCCTAGATCCTAGTCTTCAAATTTAATCATTTTCAGAAGTTTGGGAAACAAAGTGTAGCTACATTTTACAATGTTTTAATCTCTTTTCTGTTATGTATTTGTGTGTCACAAGAGTATATCTGGTAATGTATGTCAATGTAGAAACATGTCTGTTACGTTATTATAAATAAATTGTAGTCTGTTTGTAAACAACTACACAACCGCCGGACAGCATTTCATTTTGGTGTGATGTCAAAATGGATGATGTCAGGGAGATTTTTGATTGATCAAGATTTCATCGAAGAATCTTGGAAGCATGTGTGAGATTTCAATCAGATTATGGAAGCTGAATTACAGCAAGTCAGCAGTTTCCAGTAGTACAAAAGTCTCGGAATTGTTTTCTGAAGAGAGAGTGACATTGGTAGTGAGAAAAAGAAGATCAGAGATCGCATCAGTAATACAACCAGAGAACTTCATTTACTGACTAGTAGAATCAATGTGTTAAAGAGTGAGATTAATTCTCTGGAAGAAACTCAACCTGAATACCTTGTTTTCATCACCAGGTGACCCTACACAGCGTGAAGGTATGTACCTATCAACTATAAACCTCTCTACATCAGCTTAAGACTGACACACACATCCAAATTAATATCTTTCAGACAAGCTACACAACAACACGATACACACTAAATTCAAATCTATTATGAACAAACATTTACAAATTCAATGACTTGTTTTCATTTTTATCATTGTTCTGTTTGGCCGTTAAACAGTGGTGGACATCCCCAAATCATCAATTCCTCTCGCTTGCACATCATAGGTGCGTCAAACGGTACTGTTAGTTTCAGATACTAACAGGTAGAATCTGGGTTACATATGAATCTTTAAGAGTTACATCCTACTCAATTTAGATAAAAGATAATTTACGTTCACACTTTCAAGTATCTAATATTCCGCATGTTGCGGCTTCAACGCGTAGGCCAGGAGACTAATGTTCACGGTAGTCTGACGTCGCTCATCAAACATTCGATAGAAATATAATACCTTTTTCATCAAGATTTTCCAGTAGTGTGTCAATGTTTTGTGGACTCGCATATAACTGTCGTGGTCGGCCATTCATCAGGAACGCATTCAAACGCTTGCTTGATTCGATGTCATAACATACATAGGCTCTAATTGCGGCACGCCAGGTTAGAGATTTTGTGCAGTTCTCAAAGTGATATTTATGTAAGATCATGTAATGAAGCACTGATATAAATTTCAACTATTAAAACATATTCTGTAACTATGTCCTATGAAGTTCTAGTGATCAAATTATTTCTTTATTGTGAACAAGTCTTCTCGGGCTAGCAGCCAGGTAAATACTGTTATATCATGCGACGTTTCGAGGGCTGCCATCGTCCTCATCTTCAGGCGAATATGATGGTGCAATGGAGTGTATGGAATATATATATATATATGGAATATATATATATATTCCATACACTCCATCTTCAGGCGAATATGATGGTGCAATGGAGTGTATGGAATATATATATATATATGGAATATATATATATATTCCATACACTCCATTGCACCATCATATTCGCCTGAAGATGAGGACGATGTCAGCCCTCGAAACGTCGCAAGATATAACAGTATTTACCTGGTTACTAGCCCGAGAAGACCTGTTCACAATACGTCGCCAGGAAAGCTTCAATAAATACTTTATTTCTTTATTGTTCCTTTTCTTGTTAAAGTAAATTTTAATTTGTCTGAAACTTTTTTTTTTTTTTTAAATATTAGAACACGTTTTCATAAACATTAAAACATGTAAGAATACGAGAAACTTGAAAGTGAAAGAAAGTAATAACTGCGAACTCTGAAGTGCAAAATGTTGGTCAAGTTTCAATTTTTCTACTTATGGTCAAATTCTTGATTCAATAAAAATTTAATAATAATAATAATAATAATAATAATAATAATAATAATAATAATAATAATAATAATAATAATAATAATAATAATATTTTTATTGCATACTGGAAATTACAGACATAACTGCCCACTTACAATTTTCATACAAATAACATGTAAATAACAAAAATAAACATAATACATTATAAAATACAAATTATACATGCACAGAAAAGGGAAAAAATCGTGCATAAAATAAACATGCTGTTATATAAAAGAATATAATACTCTCAGCTGATAATGAAATGATTATATAACTGCCTTTGTATATTACTAAAATTATGATCAAAAATGTCAATAACACTGGCAAAATCATTGGCTACTGATAAAATTTTATACAAAGGAACATCATTGAGAAACTGAATGGGTTTAAATATTTTCGGATTTCTTATGTGATAACTGGTTGTATACAGAGTTATTATTGATAACAGATTCAAATAATAATAATAATAATAATAATAATAATAATAATAATAATAATAATAATAATAATAATAATAATAATAATGACGAATAGTTATATTTTGGACACGTGGACAAATACTTGCCAAACAGATAACACATTCTTCTTTTAAACAGTTAATAGTTCATTTCAAAATGGATTATTATATATTCTCCAACTTCCGTTTCTTTTTCGCTGCCTTTAGAAATTAGGGAGGTCGAATCGAAATCGAGTAACTATTATTAATAGCGAAATGTTCAAATTCTTTAATAATATAAGTCGTGGCATCGATTCTCAATACCACGATTTTTGCATTTCTTGAGTCCAATCAACTACTTTTTCATGTGCGGACAAAACACACTTCTTTTAACATTTACTCCAAATATACTTCACCAACCAGAAAATCCTTGATTGTTGAGACACTTCATGTAATAAAAAGAATAGCTGCTACATTTGCTGAAAGTATAATTGCTTATCCGACTGCCTCCAAGTTCAACTGCCCACAAACATATGTTATATAAATTGCCATTGGGAACGACTTATATTAATAACATTTTTAATTATTTCATATAATAATAATAATAATAATAATACCAATTATTATGAGATTATAGATTTGCTCCTAAAATCGCAGAGATTCCCTTTTATTATTGTTATTTTTATTTAATTTCACGTACCCTTCATCAATTAATCACAAAATGAAGTAAAATACTTAACTAATCTATTAAAATACTTGAGTTTTAGGAAATATTATAATTCCTACTAATTATTAGTTCCCAGCGTAAGCATATGGAAGCTTATAATTTCATTCCAGGTATATGTGGTACTTTATTTTTCGGTAACTACTGGCCGGATCTAAACCAAATTTAACGAACAAGTACTATGCTAAAGAAAGACCGCTATATTTGATGGCCGAGCTCGGTCAGGGACAGTACATATGGTACTTTATTTCTTGGTAACTATTGGCCGGATCTGAACGAAATTTGGTGCACAAGAAGCCTGAGAACAAAGGGGCTGTGTTCCACAGCTTTACATACTAGGAGCTTGTGCGGTTTACTTTAGCTTGTTAGTCAATAACATTCAACTAAAATACGTATTTTCATTTTATTATATCAATATTTCAGACACATTTTCAGATCTTTGCTTCGATGTTCGTAACATTTCTTGCTGATCACATAAAAGAAATGCTGACATTTGTATATATTAGCTGACATTCGGCCATGCAATTCATTCACAAATTAAATTAATATTTGCGCATACACTAGATCAATATGTTGTGATATTTACATGGCTAAATTATATCTACACATGCACAACCACGAATCAAACCCCGTACGTACTCATTACTACTGAACTATGATTTTATCTACTAACCCACATAGATAATCATCGATACCCTACCATAGTCTGTCCCTATTAACGAAATCAGTATATATATATATATTCTTTCATTTCACTAAATATGCACAGCAATTAAAATATTATATCACCATATTTACGGGGCAAGTGTCTTAATCGAGTTAACATTAAAATATATATCTTTCAACAGTATGAAAGTAGTAAATTAGCAGGTACTTTTCGTGTTTAGATCTAAAATGGGAAGTCAACTACCCGTATGCATAATGGTGAACAAATGAAATGAAATCTTTGAGTTTAACGTCCTATGCCTATTAGGCTAACGGAGATGGTGATTAAAGCAAATGAATGATGATGGAAAAATTGAAAGAATGAGGAAGTGGGGACACTGAGAAAAACCACGAGCACGACGTTGTCCACCACAAACTTACTTGGCCGGGGATCGAACCAGGGTCCCCATGCACCAGAGGAAAGCGCACTACCACTGAGCCACCGTGTCCCCACGAGAAATAAAGTATCATAAACAAGAAATTAACAGTAAAAACCAAAATTGTTCATGTATATCAAAGTATTGGAAATGTAACTAGAGAACTTCTTAATATCTAAATTAAATAAATTACGCATTGGTGTAGCTTGCTTATAGGAATAAGATGACATTGTTTATTTTAATTTTGAATTCGGCTCCAAAAATCAAAAACATAAAACCTAAACCATGAAAATATTATATAGCCAAGACATTTAAGTAATTACGATCGTAGCTAAGATACTGTGCAGTGCGACTAAGCCCATTTTTCTGTGAAAAAGAGGAGAAAAATGAAATCTTTGAGTTTTACGTCCCACGGTTATGCCGGTTAGGCTAAAGGAGACGGTGATGATGAGAGATGAGTGAAATGGTGGAATGAAGAAAGTGGGAGGGAACGGGAGAACCCCGAGAAAACCCACGAGCACGGTGTTTGTCCACCACAAAGTTCACTTGGCGGGGGCTGGGATCGAACCCGGGACCCCAAGCACCAGAGGTGAACGCTCTATCACTGAGCCACCGCGGCCCCCCATTTACAGTAATTTCATATCTCAAACCGTGGAACATTCTAACTTTCGCCAGCATTTGAAAGCAGTACAGGGTGGCCCGGAAGTGCGCGTACCCCTAATTGATGTTTTCTGACGATTTTAGGTTTTACCCACATTTATTTGGTAACATTGAAAATGGTACCAAAGACACTATTGTGATACAGCAGGATAGAGCACCAGCGCACTTCGCGATTCACGTGCGCAATTACCTGAATCAGACATTTCCTGGCCGCTGGATTGGAAGAGGTTGTGCACATTCAACAGTTCCCTTTGCCTGGTCTCCAAGAAGTCCCGATCTGACGACACCAGACAATGCTGTCTGGAGTTCTATAAAGCAACAAGTAAGAAACACTCAATATCACACAACGCAGGAATTACGAGCAGCTGTGGAACACGCCTTCACCCTCGTGACTCCGGAGTATCTCCGCAAAACATCTGCGAGAACTTGGCGCAGAACTCAGCTGTGTTACGACATGGATGGTGATCATACCGATGTTTATGACTCTTTTTAAGACTTCAAGGTAAATGTGTACAGACATTCTACCATAACTAAGACTGTACTGTTGAAACTAAAGGGAGGGGGGGGAGGAGGAGTACGCCCACTTCCGGACCACCCTGTAGTAGTAGCAGATATATAATTTTATTGTTCAAACGAAGAAGTAAGTCAGGAAAATCCTCAACGAAAGTCAAAATTGAGAACTAACATCTTCAAATTATCATAAAAGGAAATATAAGTACTTCGGATGTGATATCAAAACGCAAGTCCGGTTATCATTATCTCAGTACTAATGGATCGATACAGGATTGTTTTTGGTAATTAACTTAATAACTTGACAACTTTAGAACGTAGATAATTTAACTCTTACAAAATGCTATTAAAGAAACTAAGAGATCAGTGGAACGCTTCCATCGTCGATTGTTTGGGTAAGAAGTTTCCTATACAATTTCATTCAATTATTCTGTGACATTGTTCATCAGGTTGAGTCACTCATATGAAGACCGAATCATTTTATAAACACAGTTTGCATTTTTGGTGTAAAAGATCTAAAATTGAAAAAGAGCTCTTCATAACTGGATACTTTAATGTAGATGTTATTCCTTCTAGTGATTTCTGTATGGAAGAGCCGTAGATTTAATTACTCTTCTGCATACACTAATAATGTTATCCCTGTAACAATTAGATTAAAAATACGTCAATTACTATTTTAAATTTCAAGACCTTTTATATTTTGTAGAACTTACGAATTCCCAGCAATGATGACGCCATAATCTGCGCATACAGATTTGTATCCTGAAAACAATTATTAGTTTATTTGATAATGTTTTGCTTGTAGACGATTTCAGGAGAGGAAACATTAAACTCTAGCAAATACAGGAATATACCATCTGTTGTATTTCCATTCATCACTATTTAAATATGAGAAAACAAGGGGCAGCCCTAAACTGACAGGTAAAAAGACGATTGCCAAATGTCCTCTTCTTTGCAGAAGTAATTTGTGTGTTCCATTTACTTTTTTCACTCTTACCTAATGTAATTGACGATGTGGCAACATCCAGCAATCACTGTTCTAACAATGGTTGGGCTCAGGAGAGCAGAGCTTCGAAAATTAGCGAAGGGTGCACAGAGTTAGAAAGAGCTTTTCTCCCGGAATAATTTTGAAAGTTAACTTTCCTGAAAATGCAGTTTTAGGCATTTTTGAATGAAAATTGAACTTTTCTCTCACAGTGGAAAATATTCTTGAATGAGAGTATGACAGCGTAACCACGGAGCTTCTAGGGTTCTAGTCCCTTATTGTAGAACTAATGGTGGACACAAAAATCGACTTTCCGATTTTTAGAAAAATCGAAACCAGTTTTTGAAAACTTTCAAAATCTGATTCAGTTTCATATCATAACCGGTTTCAGCTTTCAAACCAGTTTCGTTCTCTATCAAAATTCGGTTTTGGTTTTTCACACCGGTTACCGGTTTTTTCTATCAAACCGGTTTTTGAAAGGAAACCGAAGTTTTTTTTCCCTAAAAATCGGTTTGGCCCATCCTTAGAATTCAACATATCATTCTGAATGCTACCCTTTGGATTTAGGTTTTAAAAGAAAGAAAAAAGGAGAATGTAATTAAATAGAACAAAATTTAAAAGAATATTTTATTATAATGATAATGTATATAATGCAGCGAATTGACATGAAATGCTTATCTGTATACTCCCTTCTCTCTCCGCTCCAAAAAATCAGGCTCTGCTATCATTTAAGAAACAACGAAAGATTAGATTTTATCTGTTTTAACTTTTTTCTTTCTTTCTCTCTCTCTCTCTCTCTCTCTCTCTCTAATATTTTTCTTGTTTTGTATGGGTGCTAAGTTGTGTTTTAAAAGGTAGAAAAAACAGGAAATTTTAGGAAGAAACAGGTTTCTTACATTTTTTTTTCAAGGCCAGGAGAAAATGGAAAATAATGCAAGAAAGATATGTTTTTAAATTTTCTAGCACTTCTTTGTTATACTGTTCTTGCAAAATTAAATTTGAGTAACAAATTGGTATACTTACCTGCTCTTCTTGATGTATATAGTTGTATACCTACACTTACTATTACCAATGACGGAATTCACTCTCAGTCCCACATTCATTAACTGAGGGCTTAATTATTTGAAGTTTAGTGCTTAAGTACGTCTTTTTTAGAAATACAGCAACAAAACTATAAAGACTCTGTTTTTCCCTCTAGAAGTTTCATCTCGTAAAATCCCGTCTCTGCAACCTATGATACAAGGATGTTATTTCTTATTGCTTCAAAGTTTTGCTTTTAATAGTTTCGGAGATTTGGAGAATGCCAGGAAAATTATTAAGCCCCTTTTTCTTCCCCTTTTAAGAGTCGAATCTTACATATTCCCATCTTATATGCAATCTGGATTCACGGAAATTATTTCTTCACAATTTTAAGGTTCTGCTTTTATTAGAAATCAATGAAATCGCGGAAATTTAGTAATCAGTGAGAGTCATTAAATTTACTCTTACAGATCTAAAAGTTAAATCAAGAGGCATTCATTCTTAATTTATTTCCATTATTAGCATTGCATTCATCATTGTTGTGAAATCTGAAGCAGGAAATATTAAATTTTAAAGTTCATTAAGAGCATCGTATATTCGAAGAAATTATATTCAGATAAAACTTTTTTTTTTCAGGCGATTCAAATTTCCGAATATTTTACATTAGTGCTGAGTACCCCACAAAAATTCTGTGGAGTATTCGAGCACCGGAGTGCCTCCGGAATCGGCGCCCCTGGTTCGGCTATCTTCTTGGTATGATGTAAGACAAGGGTTTTAGGAAACAACTTATACTTTCTATTATATATATATATATATATATATATTGTTTACTCGCGTTCAGTTACTTAGTTAATTCTGAAAATGCGGTGGAAGTGTAGTGGAGACGTTGCCTCATCTGTTTTTTTGGCTGATTAGTGCATTTCTTATGTTTATATTACTAAAATTGAATATAGTCTCGTTTGTGATCGCGTCACGACCAAATGATTGAACGGATTGACATCGATTTTTACACATAATACCTCGAATTGAGATTTTATCATGTTATTTTCATTTAAATCGGGGTAGCAAGCATTCAAAAATTCACGCCACAACAATGGATTATTATTCATTACATTTAAATATTATTCACTTTTCATTGATACATATAGTGTTTCTAACACGGAATTTCAACATAAATTTGACAACATGTACAAGAACAGACTTACATCAGAATAGGAAGAGGAAATCACACAAAAACAGACAAAAAGAAACAAGAACGATAACGATCACGCGAGAAGAAACTGCAGAGGAGTGTAATTCAAGATTGGGCACGCAAAGGAAAAGAAACAGGACATCAGCGAAACTAAAAAGCACATCCTACAAGGTATGAGAATTGATATACACCTTTTAGTTATTTCCCATAGACCTATTTCCCCGGTACGGAGAATGGATGTTAAAATAGTTTTCAATAACCTTCCAGTTCCAATGTTATAAATATACATTTTTAAGCTACGTACCTTGAGGACAGCCTGTTGCAGAAGTGCTAATCTCAACTGCAGTGACAACTGGAGCAAAGGCCACGCTCTCTCAACACTAATATTTTCACTCAGATACGCAATAGACTCTTGTATAAGCTCTGGCATCATGAACTTCCGTGCAAGTTTAATTAAGTTCACTCCTAGTTCGAAAGATGGAATGTTAACTGTGCCCTCGTAAACGTGCCTGTAAATGAAAAGAGATGCTTATTAAATCTTCCTCAGTAGTAAAACGCTCATATTTGGTACGAGAGGTTTCTGGTTTGGCAAGTCCATGTAAGCTTGTGGTGGGTTTTCTCGGGGTTCTCCCGCGCCTTCTGACACGTTTATGTATAAATGAACTAATCCTTTCAGATTAACAAAATAATGGCTACTTACCAATGAATCCTCCCTTGGAAAACCTAAGAACTTTTTAGACGTTTCGCAACTTACAGCTGGTTTCTTCCTCAGTGGCAAGGTGAAAGGAATTAAAACGAATAGGAGATAAAAGGTGTAAAACAAGGGATACATACCACTAAATAAATAAATGTAATGTAAAGAGTCGATCCTGAGATGAACGAGCAAAGCGAAATTCAAAAAGAGTGGCCTGAACTAAAGAAAGCGCGGTGTCTATGTTACGTCAATATTGCCAGATTCAAAGTAGGCATCAAAGGTAGTTACCCAAGTTATATCAATGTTGCCAGTACCAAGGTTCAATGCAGGTTTGTATTTATGAATAAAGAATGATTCTTTAATCTCTCTCTCTCTTTTTTTTCCTGAACCTGTTTTATATTTTATATCATGTGTATGTTGTTTTAAATGAAGCGCCAAACCCGACATGCCCTCTTCTTGTGACTTTTTTGATTGTCTAACATGTTCCTTAATTCAAGTGTTAATATTGCGTTTCGTTTGGCCTATATATGAGGAATAACATCGCATTGAACGCGGTAAATGACTGATTTATTTACGCAGATAAATGTCTGACGTATAACATATCTGCTTCAAGTATCCCCCAAAAAGTCTACAAAAACATTTCAGGAACGCATCATTAATATAATTGTAGCTATATCAATTTGCCTATTTTCGAAACCAGATAATATATATATATTTTAGGGGATATCAATCTTTCTAGACACTCCACCTCCCCAAATTAAAGCATTGTGTGTGCATAACCGAAGTGTACACGTGTTTCACATGGATCTTTATTTCTTGTTTCCTTGACCTCTCATAATGTCTGTTCTGTGCATAAGAAAAACAACGAAATTAGTATCTAATTGCTTAGCTATATAAAAGGAGTGAGTGCTCTTAGAAGTCAGAATGTGCATCGAAAGAAAGACATCCTCAGAAAACTTAAAATAAGAGACTAGAGAAAATTCCATTTTGTCATGATTTATTGCATTATAACTTCTATTCTATACAAGGTAAGCAAAGAATCTACGTGGTATAGTTACTATCTTGAGGAACCTATATATTAATTAGTCTACTAAAACAGAGGGCGGCACCTCAAGTTTTCAAAAGGGGTGATTATAGCAAAACGCATCTTTTCTTATAAGTCATTGCATTATAACATCATTCTATGTAACACAACAAGAAGAAAAGTATACAAAAAGTTTCAACTGCTGGATGCTAATTAGCGCCATATTAACAGTGCCAAAAATATTCAAAGATAATGATTAGAGAAAATTTCGTGCCTTTTTCATAATTAACTGCACTATGTCTACGGCATTTCTATATTTCAAATGGAAGTCGTTTTTATTTTCTTTAACTATCTTCATTTATGTTCTGATAAATTTTTATATCAGCAATTTTATCGATGTCCCTATTATATTTCCAATACTGAAACAGCCATAAATGGCCATGGTCTGGACGTCCTAAGGAGGATATTAGTGACGAAGCAGCAACAGCAACTGGTACATCCGAAACGACGAACTAGTTGAATTAAATTTTTCTGAAAAATCGTTCCTCTAGATTTGAATATTTATTAAATGACTAGGATTCAATTTCCTTATCAGCAGTTTTCAATTCACTGGTTTCTACAATACCTAGAGGATTCTTGTGTAGATTATATAGTTGAAATTGTTAACCTATACTGCCTATAAGTCATACAAATCTACAAATAAAGCATATTCGTACATAAGGCATAATTTTTTTTATATGGAATAATTTGCAGTAGTGTTCGAAGTGAAAAAAAAAAAGCAGAGGCGAAATGTTTTTATTACGATTTTAACTCGACATACCAGCTATCTAAATGTTGAAATACAGTGAGGGTATGTTGCCTAAAAGATCGCGTTTCTATTTACATAGACTGCACCAATTTGATAATTTCGCTTTATTATTATTATTATTATTATTATTATTATTATTATTATTATTATTATTATTATTATTATTATTATTATTATTATTACTACTACTACTACTACTACTACTACTACTACTACTACTACTACAACAACAACTACTACTACTACTGACTGACTGACTTTGTTTTATTTTCATTTGTATTATAATTATTTTCTCGTTTTCTAAAAGATTCCACAACTGTCTACAAACAAGATTATATATATGTACATAAAATACGTACGAATATAACCAAAACCTTCAAATATAGAAAGGAAAATAGCAGTTTATTTTAATTAAAACTATTAAACTATAATTAAAAGCAAGATTAACACAAATTCACGACCAAACATCAGCCTCGCGCCAGAAAGTTATTGAAATGTATGTCAAGGAAGGCCTTTTCTTCTTGATCTCGTTCAGTTTGGTATCAATAGCTAGTTCCTTTTTATTACATTTCCGTTTCAGACGTATTCTCTGTTTCAAGTCTCTCAGTTGTGCATTCAACAGATTACTTTCTGTTTTGCTCATTTATCTCTTCTTTCTCGTGGTGCAATTACTCTTTGTAGCGTCTCTGGAGCCTTTCACGTAAAGCAGCAGCATCTGGTTATTTTCACCTGTTTAATACCTCTTGCCAATTATAACTGGTTATGGAGTATACCTCTTTGCTACAACAGTATTTTCATGAATATTTTCATTAAAAGTGACTAATTGACAGGAATCTCTTTCACTGTTGCATTTCCAAGCGAGAACGACAACCCAATCTTTACTACCTTTTGCTGCAATCAGCGTCAAGTCCTAACTAATTCATCACAACTCTAGAAAATTTCTTGAAGTTCTGTTCAGTTAAGACTGCAGGAAGAGATGACTTCTTTCCCAGAGTTTTCAGCAAGCACATCATCTACGATATTAGATATGGAATGAATGTTGAATTACTTTTGAATTTAACGAAGACAGATCCTTAATTGCTTTATACTTGAGAAAAAAAAAAAAAAAAACTGTTGAAATTTGGTGATCACAGAAGATCCAACTGCAGTCGTAAAAATTTCTGTTTCAGTTTTTCCCTGGTCTCTATCTCTACGGTATTTTTGCGAGAAAACGTCAGGCAGAAAATCCAATGTCGACACTTTTGATCACAATAAAATTTTATGTTTCCGTCGCCTTAACACTTAATACCCCTGTATATGTATTTCAGCATTTCTGGTTTCACACATCGAATCATGAGTAACATAAGAAACACTGACCAAAGCTTAAGCACACACTGTATTTTAAACTATAATGTGTTACAGTTTCCGATATCTATATGTGTCTGATGAAGAATATGTTAGATATCGGAAACCGTAACACATTATAGTTTAAAATACAGTGTGTGCTTAAGCTTTGGTCAGTGTTTCTTATGTTACAATATTCAATCCAAAGCCATGGATAGTGTTGTTAACGGATCATGAGATCTTGTAAAGCATCGAAGACGAATGAAGCATTGGTTTTGAAGTATGAAAACTACACAAGAAACATTGGCATTAAATGACTACCATCTTGCAGAAAGACAATTTGCACTTGACAATTGAATCGCTTGCTACCTTCTTTAGGGTTTCTATAGGTCTTGTGTTTGGCAGC
Source organism: Thermobia domestica (assembly GCF_964235325.1). NCBI lineage: Eukaryota > Metazoa > Arthropoda > Insecta > Zygentoma > Lepismatidae > Thermobia > Thermobia domestica. Next base: position 58,049,105 of record NC_137455.1, on the reverse strand, counting down.
TTGGCTTCGTGTAGAAATTTCATTACATACTTTCAAATTTTCAATGCCCTCTCAAAATAAATAACATTTTCCACCCAGCAGACGCATAAATTTACGTTAGAGATATTTCTGTCATTTTAAATTGTTCTCCTATTATCAAAACAAAAACATCCGAAGAAACTACATTTTTAACTCTTCCTGACTTTCAACCAGTTGCCCTGACAATTTTTAATTTCTCAGATTTTCTCTTACTTTCCAGTTTGTAGAAATCCTGATATGATGACAAGTTATCAGAAGTATGCAAAATTTTCGACATTGGACTACTCGTTTTCCAGACTGAGGAAAAGAAAGAAGTCTCTAGGTGAAAAATAACAGATACACGACGGTAATCTACATTTCATTGCTAAAAATGTTTTGTATATCTGTGTTTCGTTGAACAACAATATTCAAGAACTTCTATATGTAAAAATGTTGCACCCTTTGAGTCCGTTTATCCGTTGGAATGGGCATACTGTAAAATTTAAATAAACCATCAATTTTCTTGCTGCTTTGTTTATTTACAGCTCTTTTAACTCCCTCGAATGGAGAAATATTTTTAAGTGATTAGGTAGAAAGAAAGAAGAAAAAGCATATTCAGTAAGATGATGAGTGATAAGTTCATCAACCTTCCAATTACATGATTCCTGGTATTTTATACCGATATTCACCAATTTTTAATACAAATAGCTCCCCAAATGTTTCATGGTATCTAAGTAATGTCGTAACTGGCAAATCACATCTGGTATCATGCGCCAATTAACCTAAATAATTTTCAATTTAACACTCCTAATCCAGGGATGCAAATAAGCAACAAAATTTTACTAGCCCTTATCCCACAATAGAAATCATGTAGTTATCTTCGGTATTATATTAAATACTCGCCCGCATCGATGAACCACTCGCCCCGGGTGAGTCGGCGGGTGGTTATTTGCATCCCTGCTCGTAATCCATTACAAAATTGAATACATAAGGTAGTGTACTTACTGTAATACTAGTTCAAAAATCTCGGGATCAACGTCATGTAGGAACACTTGCCCTTTCTGATCAGCCCCTAATAACCTTAGACCAAATACAGGACTAGCCCATGTTAGGAACAACTTGTGGACTTTAAACACCTGAAAGATAAAGTCGTTCTCGTTTACATTAAATATTTCAAATACATTTCAATATTGTATGTTGTCACATTTTTAATTAGGAGACTAAATGAAATAACTGGCAGATAACATGAATCACCTCAAACGAATTTATAACACTTTAAATAAGGTCGACAATAGTAATAGTTATCAATACCTTTATTTTGTTTCCAATATGCAAATACTTTTTTCAGTCATAAATAATGCACTCTCGTTACAATAACAACTAATTTTGCATCTCAAAGAATTACTTACCAATGACACAGAGACACTAAAATGTATCACCGCTTGCAGACGCTCGAATGTAGGAGGGCAGAGAGACTGACAGGTAGTCGACGTCTCCGGAAAGGACAAGGGGGTGGGGGGTCGATGAGGTCCAAAGTCTATAAGGTCCTAAAAAACGAAATAGTCAGCACAAAAGTCAGTATAGGTGGTTTAGGAGTCGAGTCTAAAGCGTGTCAGAGAAGAAGACGATAGTGGCCACTGGCCAAAGAGCTCGATAGGGAGGTAGCGAGTGGCCAAGATAGCACGATCGATTGATTGATTGTTGAAATTTAGCGTCCTTTTTAGCGCCTAAACTACAGTATATAAGATATGGATGTATAGTTTAAGGTGGAATCCGAATCACAGTACTGTGTTCAATATTCTCCCGTCGGGAATTGAACCCGGGACTACGTGAACCAAAGGCGTGTGCTAGACCCTAGAGACCAGCGGACAGGGGTAAGAGATCGAAAATGAAATGAAATGAAATCTAAGTTTTACGTCCCACGGTTATGCCGACTAGGATAAAGGAGACTGTGATGATGAGAAATAGAATGAAATGGTGGAATAAAAAATTGGGAGGAAACGGGAGAATCCCAAGAAAACCCACGCACACGATCCACCTTAAAGCTCACTTGACGCGAGCTGGGATCGAACCAAGGACTCAATGCACCAGAGGTGAACGCTCTACCACTGAGCTACCGCGATCCCCGGATGAGAGATCGCATCAGGAGGACGATGACCGAGGAGATCGGCGAATAAGTAACTTGGAATTAATGATCTGACTATAGGGACAACCAAATACCATTTCAGAGAAGTGAGTTTCCTTTCAAAAGATAGCGGAAGGAAATTGTTAAGAGATGAAACCATAGAGATGTCATAATTTGGACAGAAATCGTTATGACGCTTTACGTTATACTGTAGTTTTGTCTTTTTGGTAGAAATGAAGTTTAATGTTGTGAGGTACAAAAATGATATTCTGTAAAAAGTATTAAAGATCTCTGGAAGAAAGTTTAATATAGTAGTTTACGTCTATTTCGACACGATTTATTTGGAAAAGTAGGTGGTGAACTTATAAACGCTCGTAACGGAAGAGAACATGTACTTTTAAGGTAAGAAAATGGAAAAGAAATCTTCCAGGTTAACGAGGAAACCCACAGACACAATGTTGTCCACTACAAACTTACCTGACCGGGGATCGAACCAGGGATCCCACCCACCGCTCCCCTGAGCCACCTGCCCCCTTAAGGTTAAGAGTATAGTACTCTATCACATTAACTCGTTCAGAAGAAACTAATACTGAGAAAACTGTATTAAAGATCTTGCACTTTTCTGAAATTACCATACACAGAATATTTTATATTTACTTTAAGTTTGTAGTCAACATCAAAAGTGTATACCTATCCATATACATCCATGCTTATAAGTTAATTATAGAATAAAACTTTTGAGTAAATTGTGTTTCAAATAATCACTACGAACATGATTATCCATCGTAAGTAGGCTATAGAACAGCACTTCTATTGAAATAAAACGTGAACTGTAACTCTAGGTTTAAGTTTATTAACGGCAGTAATAACAACATGCGACAGAACTGGACCATTTACGGTTACTGGGACCGCGGTGGCTCTGATAGAGCGCTTACCTCTGGTGCGCAGGGTCCATAGTTTGATTCCAGCTCCCGCCAAGTAAGCTCTGTGATGGACAAACACCAGCGCCTGGCTTTTCTCAAGAATTTCTGTTTAATTCCATTTTTGTCATTCCACCATTATAATCCATTTTGTCATCACCGTCTGTCTCAGCCTCCATACACACGTGTTTAGCGTTAATTTTTTTTAAGTTACTACTGACAGTGGTGCCATGCATGGCAGTGTGAAAAGTTTTTGCTTCCATCGGGTCGAAGGCGGCATTTTCAGTGTTTAGTGATTAGTACACCGCTTAATTAGCATTTTTATAATACATGTTTTACACTATTCAATAATATACACACTACTGTTTCGCATATATTTATGTCATTGCACGGATAATTCCAAAGTTTATATATATCGTAAAATAATACAAATTTTTAATTATGGTTTATTTCTAGAAGTCAATGGATGTTCTGAATATTCGCGACAGACATTTGGAAAATGAAGCTGCAATTTCGAAAGAAACTATTAATAACTGGCTTCGACAATTCCACAATAGTAACGTCTGATTGATAATTCCAGATATGGAAGGCCTGCAAGAGCACTGACTCCTGAAGACAATGCTATCATGGAAGTAATAATAAGGAATAGTCCAGGATAGCAATAATTAAGGGGAATAACAGAAAGTTGAATCGATAGTATTGAACACAACACTGCATCAACATGGACTTTTTTTTTTTTTTTTTTTTTTTTTTTTAAATACAAATCCTGCTTGTTAGATGTTGACAATGATGCAAAACTAGCAAGATTGATGATGGACAAATTTGACGGAGGAAAATCAAAATTGTTATCTGAATAGTTACGGAAAAGACGATATATGAGTATTACTTGGTCTTGAAAACAAAGCGCCAATCGACATCCTGGATCCAAAACCCCTAAAAGTTCCATATCCACGGAGTTCTTTTTTTAATTTCTTTCTTTTTCTTTTGTGTGTGTGTTTAAGTTCAGTTCTGGTGAAAGTGAGTTCTGCTTCAATATAAATGACAGTGATTGAAGTTTGGTACACAATAGTTTACCTTATTTAAGTTTTCTTGTAACTGAACAAATATGGTAGTTTCAGGATTCTTGTTTCGCTAGAACAATGCTAGCTCACACGTGGCTTGTCAGAATATTGACTTCTTGACTGAAAAACACAGGGCAACCATTCCAACAGTTCACCAGATTTGGCATCATGTAGCTGTGGGTTCCGGTGAAAGTGAGTTCTGCTTCAATATAAATGACAGTGATTGAAGTTTGGTACACAATAGTTTGCTTTATTTAAGTTTTCTTGTAACTGAACAAATATGGTAGTTTCAGGATTCTTGTTTCGCTAGAACAATGCTAGATCACACGTGGCTTGTCAGAATATTGACTTCTTGACTGAAGAACAGAGGGCAACCATTCCAACAGTTCACCAGATTTAGCATCATGTAGCTTTCCAAAAAAATATACAGGATTCAGGGCTCAAGTTTAATAGTGACAAAGAGGAGTTACAAACTATTAGTGCAAAAATTGAGCGTCTCCAGTATATTGGAATGGGTGTTTCAGAAGTAAAATTTTCAAAGACTACAAAAGGAATTCTGAAGTGTTGGGAAGGGGCAGACGACGTTGAACGCCTATAAAAATTTGTGAGAGCCACACAATTGTATCATTTAAAAACTTGTAATAGTCCTTGTATTGATATTTAGGTCCCGATAATTATGTAAATACGTAGTCTTTTTTAGATTCTGTCGTAAGCATACGGGGACTTATAATTTCATTTCAAATATGCGTATGTGTATGTATGTATGTGGTACTGTATTTCTCATTAACTACTGGCTGGATCTAAACTAAATTTGATGGGCAAGTAGCAGGCCCAGACCACACACCAGGTCCAGAATATTTGGTGGCCGAGCTCGGCCACCAGGGACAAGGTCTGCTTGCTTTATTTGTGGTACTTTATTTGTCGGAAACTACTGACCGGATGTAAACCAAATTTGGTGGGCAAGTAGCTTAGTTTGCACGCTGGGAGCTTCTGAATTCGGTTCAACAATTGTTCCAATTTTCTTTTTTTAATTATATTTATTTTGTGTGTTGATCAAAGGCAAACCTCCTCGATAAGAAGATTATTCCAGGGTTCTTTACGTTGAATTCTTACAAAAACCTAAGATTCGTCGTAAACACGTATAAAGAAAGTGCTGTTTACCATGGGCGTCTCTGGCATGCAAAAACCGAGGAGGACGAGTAGAACAAAGAATGTTTCTAGACCTGAACTAAATTTATATCGAAATGATGAAATAAATGGCAATCATAACAACAGTAATAATTCATTGTTATTATTCTACTGGAACATTTTTCTTATGTAAAATACAATGTTAAATAGCAAATGGTATTAATTGCTGTATTTTTTCTAATGGTGCCATACCTACACATTACTTATAAATAACGCAAAGCGTGTCCCATTTCAACACATTACTTCCAATATTGCAATTTCCTTTTTTAATAGTTCTCTTTAGTGCCTAAGGCTCTAGAACGTCCCTATCAAGGGTAATTAATGTAAAAGCTGTTCTAGATTATTTTGACATGTTGCAAGTGAATTGAAAGACTCATGGTAAAATTCTTGGGAAAATGCGCAAGGAAGGTGCGGATATTCGCAGAAATTTTGCATAAAAATAATATGATTGTGATAAATTTTGTTTTTCTCACATATTTAGTGACAATCCTCGTATGGTGAAAGCAGCTGAATTACCTAAATTACTAGATGTGTGAATAGTCATCGGAAAAAACATATTCATGAGGCCGAAAATTAATTATCTAGTGTCTATTTTATTTATGTACTCTCATCTTGTTTGATTTTGATTTTGAGTTTAGCGTCGAGGCTAGCACCCGAGGCTATATGAGACGTGTACCTACAGCTTAACGTGGGATCTGAACCACATAAGGTCCCACCGGCAATCGAACCAGGGTCTCCCAGGCCAAATGCTAACCGCTTAGTCACGAGGGAATTTTGTATTGTCATCTTGTTAGTGTCATCATGAAGATCTCAATGAAGGCATATTTCAGTATTAGTTTAATGCTGACATGATTTTTTTTACAGCATTGATTTTTACGTTTTACAAAGAAATTCTTGTTTCTCTACTTTCCCGAAAATATGCACGAGCTTTTACACGGACCCATATCAGTTTGTTTAGCACGGTATCATCTTTGGTTTGGTTGTCTCAAAACTTTCAGACGCAGTCTCCGAGACCAATGGTCTCATTAACAAGCGACAAGAAGAAAGAAAGAAAGAAAAAGAAAGAAAGAAAGAAAAAAAAAAAAAAAAAAAACGGGAGCAAGTCACCTTAAGCCTATATTTGCATCCCGCCAATTGGCTGACAGAAAGAACGAAAATTCCAAATCAGAAGATCTAATCACTGAGTTCAAACTCGAAACTTCACCACTGCAAAGAAAGAATGCTCTTTATCACCCAACACCTACATTACACGGCAAACATTCTTGTTCTTTAATGTAAAAGAGAACACGTCCCCCCAAAAAATTAAGCTAGTAAATACTACTAATCGCACGAAAAGAACATACATTATTGATTAATTGATTTTTCTTTACGTTCTTCTGTCAGCTGCCAAACCTACAATCCATAGTGGAATCTGGATCTGTAGTGTGTTCGATGCTCTCTCATCGTGTACGAAAGGCATGCGCGCTAGCTACTAGACCAGCAAGGAAGGCCACATATTATTCATAATGAATATCTATAATATTAGAATTCCAATTTCCTTCGCTGCAGTCTTCTATGGAGTATTTAAGGATGAGTTGGAGATTTTAGATACTACAAATGACAAGTAGCAGAGCCATGGGCACACCACGTAAGGAGTTTGGTTCGTATGGCATGATAACAAAGCGGAAGTTGAAGTCATTTCTACAACTTTCGATTTTAGTAGACAAATTAGAGTGGAGACTGAGTTTATTCTTCGGACACTTAAATGATTGCAGAAAACCGCTTCTCACTAGCAATTAAACCGTTTTTACTCTATAGCAATCAACTTTAAAACCGGAAATGGTTGATTGCTACCACTTCCGGTTCGAATAAAGCATTAAAAAAATATGGCATCTATTCTTAGACCGATAAATCAATTTTAAAATAACATAATCCCATTACCTCTTTTCCTTGCTCTAATATAGATCAACATTGAAACCAACTGGGTGCTGCAGTGGATTTCTGTTAATTCCGATTTTCATAGAGAGTTACAGATGAAGATAAAAGGTATTTCTGGGAGGTTTAATCGATTGCAGGAAAATACTTCTTGTTGTCTATTACCGTTTTTGCTCCAAACTGATCGATGTTAAAACCGGAAGTGGTTGTTTACTACAACTTCCAATTAGAATTGATGGTGCCGATCAAATATATATATATATATATTTTCTTTTTGGGAGGGGGGTCTCCCGAATGGATGGACACACAAACACGAACAGACAATGTAAATATGTGAAATGGTTTCGACGGTCCAAACTCCTTAAAAAAAAAAAAAAAAAAAAAAAAAAATCTACCTTATAATAGCCCCTACCTTATAATTATCAATCTTCCTAAAAATTAAAATATATCTCTGTCCTCCGCCATTACATAGTCTTAACTCAATTTTTATCAGTGCTGTCACACAATAGGATGCAGACTATCAAATTGTATGTAGCTCTGTTAGTAATAAGAAACATCAACTCGATACATTAACTTAAAAATGTTATTTTTTGTTAATAAAGCTGTTTAATTCTATTTATTTGTGTTAATATCTGGATCTTTAATGTGCATAAAGATCAATTTGAATATGTTTTATTCAATGTGTTACACTGACTTATGTTAAACATGTGTATAATTTATATTGTGATTTTGCAAAAATCAATGTTTGGACAAACCATATATGGTTGAAATTTCTTTCTTAGAATCTCTAATAAGTTCTTTAATTCTAGTTCTTATGCTTGCTGTACACAAGATTGCAGCGCAAGCAACCAAATTTTTAAATTTTAAATGGAATAGTGAACACATAGGTTAGCAGATGTTCATTGCCATGAACTATGTTGAACATTGTCGAATTATGCTCTTTTACTGTCTTTCTCCAGCAAATTGCTACTGTACTTACAAGAAACTGGAACTAACAATGTAAAATACCAGGTAGTGCTTAATACAAGAATACCTACCTCTTTCTTAAAAGCTTAAGTAGGGGGTATACAAAGGTTGGTCAAAAAGTAATGCAGTCAACCGTAGCTTGGCTATAGTAAACATTAGAGAACTGAAATTTTGTAGGTAGAAACATTGGTTCGTTATTACCTAACCTATATTTAAAGTTTATTTCCTGTCGTTGCATGTAAGCAAACATAGATGATCAACGTGACACACTAATATGCCAATGCGCAGTGATCGAATTTGCCTACGAATGCGGTAATAGCTCAGCAACATCGATTTACAATAAGCTGTTGTCTGACTATGAGGACAAAACAATGTATCGAAGCAATGCGTGTCGACGGCTTCCGAAGTTTCGAGTAGTGATCATTGCAGCATCCAGGATCAACTACTATCAGGTAGACCGTCAACTGCCACAAACAACGAAAACCCATTAACTGTTGAGGAACTTGTAAAAAGCAGACGCATCACCATGAGACAGACCATGAAGCACACAGATATGGCAAAAGGGCACACAGTGTTAACGTTAACCCAGTGATTGAGACACAAAAGATAAACAGACACACACACTCACACAAAGGTCGCTAGGTTGCAATCTTCACAAGGAGGATGATGCAAATCAGGAAGAATGTGTATTACAATCTTCTGCAAAGTTTCTCTATCAATTATCCAGAATGCTTTCATGGAGCCATCACGTGTGATGAAATCAGGCTGTCATTTCGATTTCTATTTGGACGACTGGAGGCTCATTTGTGTGGAAAACAGTTTCAAGATGACAACGAAATCATTGCATGTAACGTAACATGGAGTAATGATTTACCTCAAGGGTTTTACGAGCGTGCATTTGTTGAGTTGATTTTGGGTTTAACGTCCCGTTCAGCAGCGAGGCTATATGAGACGTGGACCTACTGATTAACGTGGAATCCGAACCACATGAGCTCCCGCCGGGAATCGAACCCGGGTCTCCCACGCCAAAGGCGCGTACGCTAACCGCTTAGCCACGGAGGAGCTCGAGCGTGCATTTGTGTCATGGAAACAAAGATAGCTGCAGTGCGGTGAAGCACATGGACTATATATTGACTGATATTTCTAAAGGACCTACCTACAAAATTTCACTACTTTAGTGGTTACCATTACTTATAGTGCGTTGCTTTTAGACCGAATTTTGTATTAAAAATAATCTCAATGTAATTTTTTCTACCAGTCAAATCTTAATTGCAAATATATTTATCAAAATATACTAGTAAAGGTGTGCAGTGTTGAAGCGAGTCACTACTTTCAACCTTAAACTACAGAAGTAGGCCTCTAATGTCGGACAAAACACACACACGAAATGTTCTATAAAAACCTAGCTGCAGGTAAAGAATCTGAGACCGTACATTTGTAAAACATTTATCATGATTTAAAAAGAGTAATATATATAAATATATATATATGTAATAAAAATACATGGGGATCTTATTTATGACATGCGTAGGGGGAAATACGTAATGCATATGCACGCAACACTACACGAGGAAGCCATGACAAACTGTAATGATATGTGAATGCAGTGTGCTAGAAGGGTACATCTTATAGTTTATTCTCTACTGATTTTAACCCCTGCAGAAGGGATGCTAGGGAAGCCTCAAAGAAAATGTACGACATATGTCGCCAAAATCGAGCATTTTTTATTAAAATGAACATGATCGTGGAACATATTTTTGGTATTAAGTGAAGGGGGGCAGTGGATTCAAACTTTCATTCTTGGGAATTTTAACAATACGCTATGAGGTTATTCTCAATGCCATTAAATATGTATGGAAAGCTTTTAAAAGCAAGACATGTGCTCTATACTTTTTATTTATTTATTTTTTTTTAAAGTAACTTGAATATACATATGAGTTACTCAATTCCAAAACGTCTCTTGTCCATTTCACGAAACTTTTGGGATTTCTTTTTTTAATATCTCACTCAATTTTTACATTTGAAACTAAGAAAAATAAATTATGTAAAATGTAAAATAAATACTTGAACACATTAAATGAGATAATACACGAAAAGTAAATAAGTGATTGACTGGACCGGGACTCCAACCCCTCAGAATGTTCAGCCAATCACTTTTTTACTGTTTGTGTTTTATATATCACGCACCTATAGAGAATTCTGGTGTGTGTGAAAAAAAAAAGTTGTTTCCCCCCTTTCATTAGTACATATGAGATAAATTAGCTAAAGTTTAGTATTAACAAATTATAAACAACGAAGAAAACACATTCCAAAGAAGTGAACAAGAGACATTCACTGAAACTGGGGGACTCATATTTCTGTTTTTAGCATGAGCTGCAGTCATTTATTATACATCAAGACACAGTTAAAGATAGATTTTAAAAATTTACCTTTACATTGGATTTTGATCCTACGTGAACTTCACAATCACTCCAGAGTCCAGTTTTACGTAGATGATAGCCTCTTTCCCGCTTTCCTGTTCCCTCTATATGATATGAACTTGTCATTTTTACCTGGGATTTAAGTACACATTATTCAGAACTACTATTGTGAAGGCTTGCTGAAAATAAATCAATCAAGAAATAAAAATAAATGGGTTTTCTACCATCTTTTTTTCAAGCATGTAATAAAATGAGAAAATTTTGAAATTTATTTAAAGCATATTACCATAAAAAAAAAAAAGTACTTAATCTGTAAGGAGGGCGAATCCATATTGCCCTTTAGATCAAGAAGCCACAAAACATACTCCAAACTGTATCTAATTAAGATTATTCTAACAAAATTTATTGCACAGTATTTTGTAATTGACAATATGTAATTCTGCATAATAGTTTCACTTGTGCAACTATTTTTTTTTTGTCCTTCTAAAACTACTGTTGGCAATTATAATAACAAATATGTGAAGGTTAGTACAACGAATTTTTATCAGGAGTCCTTCGTGAGTGAGTCGGCAGACATATCGCATTTGTGGCTAATTAGTCCCAGTTTCGAGTTATAATGGAGGACAATTTCTCTCGGATGTAAGCTTTAAGCTTATGTAACTCGTTCCAGCATAACCTGGTTTTGCACAATAATACCAAGGTGAAAAAAACTTAATTCTGTCCATATGTGATATAAATACATGTAACAAATTATTTAAAGCAAAAACCCGGGTTTAAACAAAAAAAAACGGGTTTTTTGTTGTTTGTTTGTTTTTTTTTTAATATAAACCATGGTTTTTGCCAATCCTATATATAAACTACGTATGGGCAGATCCATGAATTGGGGCTCGTGATCGGCTGTTGTCATAGCTACGAGAAATGGCTATGATGAATGTCTGTTTTGTTCCTGAGAAGGGCCGACCAAATAGGGATGAGTTGAAACCCATTGTCTCTATTTAAACTGCTTCTTTCCCATGAGATAGCTATGGCTTACTTCATCGTTCTGACCCAAAAGTTGCTGCACTTGGCTACTGTGGTGGTATTTGTAAAATCAATTCTGTGTCCAAGCTCTAAAGCTATATTCTGCTATTCCTGACTTTTCGGGTTGCTGAAGTCTTGTGTAGCTGTTGTGTTCTTTGCATCATTGTTCTATTGTATGTCCAGTCTGTCCTATGTATGCTCTGCCACATTCTCATGGTATACAGTTACACTTGTTTTTCGAAGGTCGTCTTTCACTTGTTTGAGTAATGATCTGATGTTGAGAGTAATGAGTAATGAGGGATATAAATGATATTGAAATATTATATGATTTAGGATACTTTCCTTTAACACTTACGTTACTCGTGTATTAGCATAGGTTTCAATCCCCTTTGCTTTTCGTGTGTGTTGAATTATTTAATTTGATAGGATAATTATTCAGCAATATATTAGTCGATGACCAAATTATAACTTAATTGTTGGTTTGCTTGAATAATTAAAAACCGAAATAACACATGCCTCTGAGAAAAAAAAAAGTTTTTATTAAAATGTCAATGTGAAACGGTTTCGCGAACTAACATTATTTTTTTTCTTTCTTTTTACAGAGGCGTGTCCTTCACTTATATCGAGAGCTTTTAAAAGTTTATGTATTAGTATATCTCGAGTAATTTTCATCGCAATACGTCTTTAATTAGAAATGTAAGGATTTAGTCTCAAAATCATCACAAATACCGATGTAATCATACAACACATTTTCTTCGGAACATACCATTCTTCTTTTGTAAATACTGGTGAATAAGAAGCACGAAGTACCATTTCATTGTTTGGTCTGAAGTTGCTCCTGCAAGAATTACATATTATTTTTGTAACACTATGTGGATAGTAACTACCACTATATAGCTGTACACGCAAAATCTAACTATTGCAACGTAATTTTCTGTCATATGAATGTAAAAGTTTCTCATTTATCGGTATAACAACTAGCGTTAAACTGTACAAGTTGGGTTAATTTCCACATTAACAAAAGCTGTACGTTGATGATGTGACATCAATTCCAAAAGTCCTGTGTACGGTATTTAGCACTAAACTAAGTTTTCTTTCTGTCATGCTGTCTTGAATTGCTTGCTGAAAGATTTGTTTTAATTTTCCCTTCTCTTATCAGATGTTTCCCTGCTATGACACAGAACTGTTAAGTAGTTTGATCAATTAGGCATTATCGAAGGGTATACAGTTTTACTGTTATAGTTTTCGCAGTTTTCTGGTCAAAAGCATTAATCTCCCTTATAGTGTTATCTAGTTTCGAATGAAGTTTGCATCAGAACCCTGCACGGGCCGCGTGCGCCCGTTTGGCCCGGCGGACTACCCGGTCCTGCCCGTTTCAAGTATATCAAACTGGACCGGGCTCTAACCGTGCCGGGCACATTTCGGGTCGGACACAAAAAAAGCTATAGGATCGAACCGGGCACGTGCATTTCCGGGCCAAGCCGGCCCGGCTCGACCCGGACACTGTGAAAGACGGATCGGAAACTAATGTTGTCAGCCTGTATTAATCGTAATCGGTTTGGGGAAACAGACTCTTTATTCAAGACTGTAAAGTACTGTGTACTACCACTACTATTACAACTACGACCACTGCTAATACTACTGTAACTGCTACGATTTCACATCAGAGTTGACATATCTTGTGGTACAGAATTTATCTTCTAAGTACAGAAGAAAACGGAGAAATGCTAGTCACTATGGCCGGTCTGCGTAGACTGTGAACCGATACTTGATCTACGGGAGACAACGGTGGCTCAGTAGGTAAAGCACTCACATCTTGTGCTAGAGGTCGTCGGATCGATCCCTTCTCGCGCTATATGAACTCTGTGTTGGACAAACACCGTGTGTGTGGGAGTTTTCGAGGTGATCTATTTCCTCCAAGTTTTTATTCCACCAATTCATCCCATGATCATCAATACGGCCTGAGTCGTAGTTACCTAAAGAACGTATGATAAAGTCAAGTTCTTGACCTACTAAGTAGAATCTGGAATGCTACCATTAGACAAGGAGGACGAAACCGTGAACTGGCGTGTTCATAAGAGCAGCGCAATTTGTAGTAATGTTCAATTAGCAAGGCAGATATTACCAAATGGTGTTATATGTTCCTGTATTGTTTATAGTATGATGCTACAAATACGATAACAAAATATAATGATCAAATAAATCACCAAGACGCTAGGGTCAATGAGGTGTTCCTGGAACGTGGCTCACTGGTAGAGCGTTCACCTCTGGTGCATGGGGTTCCTGATTCGATCGCAGCTCGCGCCAAGTGAACTTTGTGGTGGACAAACACCGTGTGCATGGGTTTCCTCGGGGTTGTCCTGTTTCCTCCCACATTATTCATTCCACCATGTCATTTATCTCTCATCATCACCGTCTCCTTTAGCTTAGCCAGCATAACTGTGGGACGTAAAACTCAAAGATTTCATTTTCATTTTTTTTTTGTGTTCGTATTACTAGTAATAGAAGTAGTGGTATTCGCTGTCGTATTAGTATAGTAATGAGTAGTAGCAGTGACAGCAATAGTGGAATTAGCACTAGTACTTGTATTCGTAATCGTAATAGTAATAGTAGTATTAGCAGTAGTAGTTGTAGTATTAGTATTACATACGGTATAGCAGTTTTACATACCTTCTCTGTTACTCGTAACGCACTAATGAGTGTAGTATAAGGCTTTTAGGTTCATGAGCTGTATTATATAATAAACATAGCTGGACAGAGCAAGCACAGATAACAAATAGACAGAAAGAATAAGGATATAGAAAGCAAACCTTAGGGAACTTTTGACACGATTTTCCCATTCGAGAAGAACAAATAGACATTGCAAGGTTATGACGACACATTTCTCATTTTCCATTACATATTGAAGGATTGACTCGACTTATCAGACTTGGTTGTTCTCAGGCCGGTTACGCCCGGCCCGTTCTCCGTCCGGCTCGAGATTCGGCTTAAGTCGAGCAGGGCACAAAATACATATCCAACCAGGCCGGGCCGGCTCGTATTCGGGCCTCAGTTTGCATACGTATATTAACAATATGTGAGTTATAACTAGGTATTATCATGTCTATATATAAAGTAAGTTAGTGTACCGCCTCTAATTTAAATACACTCAAAACGGACTAATTATCTGAAAAAATCTTAATTTCAATCCAAATATAGAAGTTTCAGGGAAATAACTGATAAGAAATACATGTAACTTATGATTTTCTCTTTAACCCTTCCGTCCTAATAACGAATAGGGCTATACCCTCTCTTCTGTATTTCTTTCTTCCTGTTCTTACCAGTGTGCTTCGTGTGTTCAGGATCAACATGGATTACGTGTCTGTAGTTAGTTTGGCAACACTATCTGTGTTTTTTTTTAAATCACGTTATATGCACTTTACATTACTCAAACATCTGTCAGGACTGTTCGAATTTCCCCATTTTTTGGGGAGTGGGGGAAGGTAAAGCTTACACAAGATAACCACAATAAATTAAAAAAAAAAAAAAAAAACCTCCAAAAATTTACTTCAAAACTTGGATCGAAATAATATCTTAATGTGACTGTAATTAGTTCGTTCACTCGTGTTTCTTAGTACACGCCTACCTTTACCATGTTACTTTGATCCAAATGAGTATTCTACGGGAAAGAAAAGGAGGCGAGGAGGGAAAACGGAGGATCAAAATCAATGCGAAAAATTGAATATCTCACGATCCTGTCAAGTTAGGTGATGAAACTTGGTATTTAAACTCCTCATTAAAAGTAAGCGGTCACTTTTTTTTTTTTTTTTTTTTTTTTTTTTGACAATTTTGGTTTTAAGGAAGGAGGGGACATTTTTTAAAATCTCTTTCTTCACACTGAAAGAGATGCCTGTTGTTTTGATCGCATCACGGAGAACCGGTTCAACAGTTAGAAATTAATTTCTGAACATAGGACATACCTTGAGGTGGACTTTTTTTTTATCACATTACTTTGATGCAAGGGCGCGTCCTAGGAAGGTAGGTAGAGTTAAAAATCATGAAAAACAAAAAAATAGTATGTTATGAGATTGCCAAGTTAAGAATATGAAATTCGGTGTATAAACGCCTCATTAAATATCAGTGACATGTATTCCAGAGTTTTTGAAAATTTTCGTTCTAAGGAAAGAGAGAGTTTCTATAATCCCATTCTTCATGTTGGAAGCAATGGTCGTGTTATTTGTGATCGCATCACGAGGAAACGCTTCAATAATTTGAAAAGAATTTTGAAACTTAGTATGTACCTACCTTGAGTTGGGATTTTACTTTGTTACTTTGACTACTGCATATTTTAATGAAAATAGAGAGGATTCACAATACCAGGGAGAAAATGTAGTATTTTGAGTACTTCAAATTAGGAAGACAAAACTCAATATAAAAATTCCCCATTCATAAAGGGACACTCCTATCCCCTATTTGAAAATTTCTTTTTTGAGGAGGGAACGAGAGCACTTTCTTTCATTTCTTTCCCTATTTAAAATAATATTGGCTCGTGTCACGGGGAAACGGTTGAACAGTTTGAAATGAGTTCTTGAACTCATGCAATACCTACCTCAACCTGAGATTTTATCATGTAACTTTGCTCAAAGGGCGTATCATAAGGGAGGAGCAAGTTCAAAATTTACGCCAAAAATAAAATGTCTTGTGGAGCTTTTATTATTACCCTTTCACTGATAGGCGTATCCTAAGGAGAAAAAGAGTATAAAATATTTTCGATAAACTTAATTCTCCCCGTGCAAAGAACGCGCATTTTAGCTACTCTAGGATAAAAAGCAATATGACTACATTCCCTTTGTTTTTGTAGTACTTACTCGAGTATTAATACAAACAAACAAGAAAATGTCTTTATCCACATGTCAATTACAAATCGAAAAAAAAAAAAAAAAAAAACGCTTCACTTAATAAAGGAAATTACTAAAGATATATCTCTATCTTCTCAAAGCTAACGTCATCTTCTCAACGAGAATCATGAAACTCCTGAATTATTCTTTAGTTATCTAATGGAGTATGTAATATATAGCACAATTATCGTATGTTACACAGAGACTTTAATTGTAAAATTTATTGTAAGAAAAGAAATTGGCAACTGGAAATGAGAATTAAAAAAAAAATCCATATCGAACACTTCAGTTCTTAAAAACTAAAAAACATTCGTTTAACATCCGATTGTTATTTAGCCCTGGCTTCAGAACTTAAGGTACTATTCCAGTATTTGCCTGGAGTGTTTTGAGGGACACTTAAAGGACTCTTCACTCAGGTGAGATGGCTTACAGATTTGAACCCTGAGTGTTATAAAGGATTGTATTCCTATTCTATATAATATTCTATTGTATATCCTAGAATTATCTGTAACTTTCCTCCTTCTAAAACTCAAAATTTAACTGAGGTGTCAATAGTGGAAAGTGAAGTGTTAATGGATCCCGCGAAAAGCGGATTGATTGTGCGACATTTTCTTTCATTCTTTTACTATTGTTGTTGTTACTTTAAAATTTAGTTCAATGTCTCACAATTATGCACCAAGGCTCAGAGAGACGATGATGATATGGATGATAATCGTGACACGACACAACTTAGAGGAAACGGAAGAACCTTGAGAAAACCTATGCATACGGTGTTTGATCACCACAAAGCCCACTTAGTTGAAACTGGGAATCTAACCAGGAGCCCGCACCAGGGTTGAGCCACCGCGGCCTAATAAAGAAATTCTAGTTTCTTTTGTACATTAGAACACGAATGATTAAATGGTAATTTAAGTAGCAATATAAATATAATTACAAAATTTAATAAAACCAGCTGGGCAGATTTTTCTTTTCAAACCCTGCCCTTTTTACTACCGTACTCTGGTTTCTAACCGTTAAAGAATCTGACTTTGCTAATTACTTTCTAGAGTCTATTAGACATTTATATTATTGGCGCCTGTCCACCAACGATTACTCGAGAAAAAAACACGTACCAACCTGTGCTACATACTAGCATTGAATCTATTCCGCTTTAGGACTGGGAGTAGCTGGAAGGTCCAAGTAACAGTGTGTCCGTAAGCACGCGCGCTAGCGACGGTGGCAAGTGTGCAAATGAAGATGGCAAAAACACGCACCGCTTTGTGCTAGATGGTCACTGCAAGCTAGATTTACATTATATTTCCATATTACTGAACCAGCAGCGCCATAAAGTAAGGAAGAAAAGCCGAGCTCACAAATGATTTATATGTCTACTGCCTATAAAGAAAATCATTAAATACTACTCTTTGTCCATTAACACTTCTTATCGTAAACACCTGTTACAATAAATGATTCCATATTCTTAATCTGGACATTTTCTCTTTAAACTGAGACTTTATGAATATACTAAATAATCAATGTTTGGAGGGTGTGATTGATTGTAAATAATTGTTTAACCTTTGTAACTCCCATCTGTCAATTTGTACAGTCGTGCAAATTTGCAATATGGGGCCCGTTAACAAACCACCTTTTATCGCTTTTCTTGGTATATACATCTTAATGCTTTCTAAAATCTTATCTTTATAGCTCAGGTCCACAAATTACGTACCGATGTACAACATACTTGCAAAGTGTTATGCTATAGAAACTATTGGTCGTACAAACACACAACAGCTTGTGCTAGGTGGTAATTACAATGTAGATATGAATCGATTCCGGTTTAGTATAGGGTGAAACTTAGTTCCACACGGCATCATTAGAAGAGTCAGCGCCAATGAGTACGCGTGTAAACAAAACTTGTTCACTCAATGGCTTGTCTGCATACGACATGGTAATGAAAAAATGGACGGTAATGAAACAAATGGTCTAATGCTATATCTATACCATGTATGAGTAAATGTTCGCCACCCACATATTCGTAATATGTACACATTCCTTCTTCAGTTAAAGTAAGAAAACCGAAGTGCAGAAATTCTAACTTGAGCTACGTGGCCACTAAAAAGCACAAATGCTCACGGCAGGATGGGCACATAGCGCGTCTGAAGGGAGCGGGTGTGTGAGCGACGATGAGTATACGCGTAAGCAAAGGTTGCGAAAACGCATAGGCTTTGGCAATGTTGCGAATTTCAGTATCATTTGTCATGGTTTGACACTAGTAACCCTCTACTTATAAATATAAGGTGGCTCCGTGGTAGTGCGTTTAGTTCTAGTGCATGGGGTCCCGGGTTCGAATCTTGCTCCCGCAGAGTAAACTTTGTGCTGGACAAACATTGTATGCGTGGGTTTCCTCGGGGTTCTCCCGTTTCCTCCCACTTTCTTAGCTTCACCATTATGTTCCTTGCTCATAATCACAGTCTACCTTAGCCAAGGCGGCACAAACATGAGAAGTAAAACTCTTCATTTCATTTTCATTTCACTTATAAACAAAAAATACAGTTTCTGCACACTGTCCAGAAATACACCGTCGGTGGAAAAATAGGGATGGCATTTAGTATCTCTCCCAAATTTATCGAGGCTGCCGAGCAGTTGTAAACGACCTTGTTCATGCGTATACCCATCATCTCTAACGCGTCTGCTCTTTACGGCGATCACTTTCGGGCATTAGTTAGTTTCTTCCCCAAATCACTTAGTAGTGATTACGGTTCGATATTTGTAATTGTGATGAGTATAAATACAATGGAGATATATGGCATAACAATTATAGTGCATAAAACTCGAACCAACTTGTGCGAGGTTGCCTCTAAGCACGAATGCTATCAAACCGAAAAAAAATGAAATCTTTGAGTTTTACGTCCCACGTTTATGCCGATTAGGCTAAAGGAGATGGTGATGATGAATAATGAATGAAATGGTGGAATGAAGAAAGTGGGAGGAAAAGGGAGAACCCCGAAAAAACCCACGCACACGGTGTTTGTCCACCACAAAGTTCACTTGGCGGGGGCTGGGATCGAACCCGAGACCCCAAGCACCAGAGGTGAACGCTCTACCACTAAGCCACCTAGGCCCCCTGCTATCAAACCGAGTCATAAGAGGTGCGCAGCAGGGGGGCACAGTATATATTCAGTTATCTTTCATGTGTCAAAGAATTGTCAAAATTTGATAGAACCGCTTGCTAGAGTAATGCCACACAAATTTGTTTCTTATAATTTTTCATGCAGAAATTACGATACCTGTAAATTTTTAAAAATATGGTGTGGTAAAACTTACCCAGCATCGCTTTTTCTCCTGTTTAATGATCGTAACTCGTATACATCTAAAAATCTCAGCATTATAATGTTTATAAATAATACCACACCATAGATTACATCACAACTTATTTCATTGAATATATAATTAATTTCTCAATTTATGACAATACCTTGAATACCTATAAAATAATAAAATTAAAATTGTTTCTATTGGTTAAACGCAGCGGACAGGGAATTTCCCGATTTTGATATTTGTACTAAAGTATTTTTTTCTTTAAATCAGCTTGTCATATAACTATATTACTACAAATACTTTCAATGCTTTGTGACCGTTAAAATTTACATTGTATATTATACTTACCTTCAGCTGCTATGCTTACCGAAGTTGCTTTTGCCAACGACCCTCTCGCTTCCCAATCTCTTTTTATACGCCCACCAGTGTTGCCAACCAATTTTTCAAAAAATCAGGAAAATTCTTATCCAAAATCCAGGAAAAGTCCAGGAGATACAACTTAATATCTAAAGATGTTAGAATCATCAATTAGGATGATTTTTTTTACAAGGCAAACAGTGAACCCATCAATGATTATACTTACCAATAAAAGGCTAATCATCTTTATCTGCGTACATGTCAACATTGACTCTGCTGGTCAGAGAGCGATTGAGAGGGATTTTAGCATGAGTTGTTAAAAGTGAGCCTTCTTGTGTGCAGCAATCCTTGCAAAGTTTGGGTATCAAGTCTGTCTGTTTCGCCTTCATCAAATTTACGATTGAAAACACTTTATCTACAGTGATACTTGAGACATAACAAATGTGGATAACTTCGGAAAAACTATCTACTATCTACTTCGTTTTTTACGAACAAGCATCAGAGGCGTCATTTAGGGAGGGCGGCTAGGGGCAATTACCCTCCCTGAGTTGGAGATTTATATTGATTTTATCAATAGAATAGTAGTGAATCAATGAAATGTGCGAAATTTTACTTATATCAAAGGGTCTAATCCCCCTAAGCAAAATCTGAAATGACGCTCCTGACAAGCATCTAAAAATCTTGAACAGAAACATCATTTTCAGTTTACAAATCTGTGTTTCGCAATAACCTCCATTCTGTGTCTACTTGTTGCAATTTACTTTATTCTATATCATTAGGAAAGTCAGCTACGAGAGGAGCAATTGATTGTGCCGATTTCTTTATCTCATTTGATAAGCTAATCATCTCTAAATGTTTCATGACGGGATCATGAAGCGTATCTCTCTCTCTTGAGTTGAGTTGAGTTGAGTTTAACGTCCCGATCAACAGCGAGGCTATATGAGACGTGAACCTACTGATTAACGTGGAATCCGAACCACATAAGGTCCCACTGGAAATTGAACCCAGTCCTTCCACGCCAAGATCATGTACGCTAACGCTTAACCACGGAGGAGTTCATATCTCTCTTGAATTTGATGTACTGCTACAATGAATAATTCAAGACACCTGAGTTTAAAATCTTGCAGTCCATAATTTGGAAGATTTCTTGGTGCCATGGATAGAGAAACTTTTGCTGCAAAGTACATTTCATTTTAGATACGAACTCGTTTTGGTTTCTGAAGTCTACTTTTCTAAGAGGTTTTGGATGACACGCAAAACCAGGAGTTTTTAATATTTTTTAAAGAAAAATCAGTAAACCAGGAGATAACTTGAAAAACCAGGAAATCTCCTGGAATATCAGGAGACCTGGCAATACTGCGCCCACGGCGTGATACAGTGTTACCAACGGGATTATAGAAGTTGGGCACACTTGTGAACGATATACCAAGTACTTGACAAGAGTAAAATGCCAATTGCTAAGAAAGAGAAGGTGTTCAAAAAATCAAAGTGGGACTAACTTTCTTTTTAAAGAGTGTCTATAAAAGAAAATCCACTCACATGGTATTTGTTCACCACATAATGCACTTAACACAAGCTGGGATCGAAAACAGGGACCTCATGCATCAGAGACGAAGCAATGCGGCCAATATTATTACTATTATTATATAAACCTTGTCAATAATGGTCTTGATCAACATGTAAAATATGGTCAAGCTAAGTGGTGTAACTAACGTACCTGCATTGCAGAAAGGCCCAGAGCAAAAGGGGGCCCATTTAAGTTTCGAAGGTTAACTTTATATTAGGATGTTAAAATTAAGTAGTGTTAGAAATGAGGGGTTCCTATTATACGGTATCTCATTTTTGCGTGTAATGACGGCAAGATCTAAGTGATTATTCAGTAAACTAAAAAGCCAACAAAACATACATTGGCCAGCCAATATACGTATTATTATCACCTGCTACATTTTAAACGAAATCGTTGGGCTGGATGGCTACGAAGTCACGTTACCCCTGAAAATAGGTAACATAAACCACTACACGTACGTAAATAACTACATAGAAAGAAATGAATGACATAAACAACAATGTTTTTGACAAGTTTTATTGAGATAGAAAACATTAAGTGTCCAAAGGATCAGTCTGTCGAGCGTTAATCTCATGACAAAGGATGCAAGCGGAAGTTGAGTGAAAGCCTGTTTCACAGCTTCTGTCAGTTGGGCAATGGTAGCGTAACAGTTTTGTGCAACAATGCCCTCAATGAATCCCCATAGGCATTATCACAGGTCTGGGCCTCATGGTGGTCAGGGAAGTGGTGCGGGCAAATCTGGACTAGGAATGGGTATGAGTCGAGCTAAAAGTCGACACGACTCGAAATTCGAAACGAATTCGAGTCGAGTCAAAGGTAATTTTCTCGAGTCGAGTTCCGAGCCGAGTCACTGTTTCGAGTAGAGTCGAGTTTGATAAACAGCTCGCTCGTTTAGCTCGTTTTGAAATCATTACCTGATTAGACTGGAAAGCGAAAGCTATGAGAAATATAAGCAGTAATATGGAACATTTTTAGTGTTACGAGATGGGACACTGCTTGCATCTCGTCTCGTCTTAATTAACAAGACGACAGTGGATTTTTATAACGAGACAGCCTGAAATATACTGTAGTTCTTACAACCAAGGCTGAGACTCGCACGGTCGAACTTTTCAGCCGAAGCAGAAGCCCAACCCGGGTAGTGATGGTAACTGGCTTAGTTCGGTTCAACTGAGCAAGCAACTCGGTCTGGTTTGGTTGAGATGAGGCACCGACTCGTCTCAGCTGAGCCGGCTTGGTTGTGGTGAGCCATCAGCTCGGTTTGTTTCGGCTCGAGCCGGCTTGGTTGGGTGAGCTATTGGTTCGGGTCGATAGTGAATGAGCTGTGACCTGAGCCGCTAGAGCAGTTGAGAATCATCAACGCGAACCAAGCAGGTTTGAACATGTTTGGCCGGCGCCCTCTAACTTTTAACGACTTTGGTTCGAGCCCGGTAGTTGCTCCTCCGGAACTCAAACCCAGAACCTCGTGAACGATGTCCTTGCCTCCTAGACTTCACAACTACGGAGGTCAGCAGTCAATTAGTTTTTAGAATTTAGATACAAACCGTCTATCATTCATATTTATATTGGTGTAATAATAATAATAATAATAATAATAATAATAATAATAATAATAATAATAATAATAATAATAAAAGTTATAATAGTAGTAAGTATAATTGATAATAGTTATATTGTTTATGTAGGAAACTTAAAGGAAGTACTTCAAACTACACACAGCATTTGGCTCGATTTGGCTCGACTAGACTCAAAACTCGAGTCAAATTCGAGTCGAGTTCAGGAAATTTTTCGAGTCGAGTTCTCGAGTGAAGCTCAAAGATGTCTGTTTCGACTCGAGTCGAGTTTCAATGAAAACTCGCTCGAATTTTCTCGTGCCCATCTCTAATCCGGACTACCACGACCAATCCAACGCGCAGAAAAGACTTGCGTAAGATATTCCGGTACGACGAAGGCATAATGAGCAGGTGCCCCATCATGCTGAAACCAACATGTTTCTTTGATTACGTACTCCTCCAAGAGAGAGAAAAAAACAGTTCTGCAACATGTCCAGGTATCGCTGGTGATTCACAACACCATCGAAAAGAGACGGCCCAAACATGCATCTTCTGTCCACGCCTGTCCATATCATCACAGGTGGGAAATTCTGTTCCAACCCTTCATAAAAGTGTGGATTGTCCTTAGACCAAAAGACCACAGTGCGTGCGCGAGAATTCCTATAAATTGCACACTCATCACTTTACCACGTTTTGGTATTGTATCGAACGTCTGAAGAAGTGCCGCACATGCCTCCCCTCTCCGATCCATGTCTGCGTCTGATAAATTCTTTCACGGGGATAGATCGTTATGGGTGCAGGCCTAAGGATTGTTTCATGTGTTTTTGTATAGTCAACCGGAGTATACCCAGTTCCACAGATCGCTTACACGTCGACTTCTGCGGCGATCTTTGCACGAACGCCACGACCAAACGACGTGTTTCTGCTTGTGTGGACGGTCTGCCACTTCTTTCTTATCCTTCACACTTCCTCTGACGAATAGTTTCTGTTCCCATCGTAAAAAGTGTTTGTTTCATGGGAGGATCTAGTTGAAACCTTGTCCGAAAGTCTGCATGCACTTCTGCCAGTGTGTTACCTGTGTAGTTTCTCTCATGCAGCCAATAACTTGCAATAACACTTTCTTCAATGCTGTAACTGGAAGTATCAGCCATCGTTCACACAATCTGAAACAATGGGAAACCTTACATTATCACTCATAAAGGGGTAACGGGATTTTGTGGCTACCCTGAAAGAGCTGCGAACCACAGCAGAACTTCTCGCCAGACGGTGGCAGGGGTTCTCACTCTGTTAATCAGTGTAATGCTTGCACATTGAATGGGGAAAGACGGCGGTATATCAGAGTTTGATATGGTAGGCAAATGGCTGTGGATGGTGTTTCGGAAACAGCGAGACTTGTCTGGTGTTCGCGATCTGCCGTGCCTATTATCTTTCAAGGTTGGTAAAAGGACGGTGAGATAAGCACATAACCAAACCGCAAGAAGTGGAGGCAATACCTTATTAAAAATCTCGGATGTCATAGACTTTCGAGGTTGGTACAAAATCTGTGGGAAAATTAATAGCAGAGTTCAAGAGACTGTAGCAGTGGACAAAGAACGAATGTGTTTGAGCACGAAGTTCACTGTATGGTGTTAGATATGGGCCTCTGCACCTGATGTCCCTTCTCAACGTGCACGGCATAATCGATAATGACTGCAATGGGAACGTGCCAATCGTCATTGGACTACAGAGCAATAGCACGTAACATTGCATGATCCTATGAATCACAATACTACTTTCTTCACATTGATGACCGTGCCAGAATCCGTCGTCTTCCCGGTTAACAGCTGCTCGAGACATATAGAGCAGAGTGACGACAGGCTGGTGGTGGCTCATTTATGATTCAAGGAACCTCCACATAGTCACTCATGGGCTCAGTACTGCGTGTAGAGGCCACCATGACGGTTTCTAGCTATCGACAGGCCATTGCTGATCACGTACACTGATTCAAGTCAGGAATGGAATACTTCAGCAGGACATCGCCAATTGTCACAAAGTCGTCGTTGTGCAGTGGTTCGAGGAGCTCTGTGATGAAATTCAATTGCTGCAATGGCCTCCAAACTCACCAGATCTTAACCCAATTGAACATCTTTGGGATGTCATTGAACGTAAGATCCGAGCTGATTGACCCTCTTCGCGGAATTTACTGTACCTTAATGACTTGTGTGTGCAGATATATTGCGTCACGTTTCAGCCACCTACCAAAGTATCATTATTTCCATACCAAACCGGATTATTCTTGTCCTGCAAGCCAAAGGTGGACGGACATACCAGCTATTTAGTAGGTAGTCATAATGCTCTGGCTGGTCACTATATATTCGTAGCATAATGTCATAGATGAACGAGCTTTTCTCAATGTTGAGCATTGAAAGCCAAGAAAACCAGCCTGTTCTGATACTGACAAAGTAGACAACGAATTCCTCTTCCAAACGATTCACCGCTTTTGGCAAGTTGTGAGCAGAAATTTTGGTGAGTTTTCGTATTTTAGTTGCAAACATTTTATATGTTAATTTGTTTAGGAAGATATTTCTTTTAAGAAACTTTTTCAGTTCCATGTAACTGCTTCAAATAATAATTACTATTATTATATTATTTGCTTTTTTTTTTCATAATATGAAATGAAATGAAATCTTTGTTTAACGTCCCACGGTTATGCCGGTTAGGCTAAAGGCGATCCCTTCACGCCTTCTGAAAGGAAAATTTATCTTTTTGTTATAATTTTATTCACATGGCGCGAGCTGGGATCGAACCAGGGACCCCAAGCACCGGAGGTGAACGCTCTACCACTGAGCCACCGCGCTCCCCTTTTTCATAATATGATGAAGTAGAGGCTGACTAGATGGAACATCCAAGGTCAATGACATTTTCTCCATAAACTTTATACGTGCCTTCATGAACATGGAAAGTGGGAGCTCTTTTAACATATTTTGCGGAGAGTTAGGTTACTAGTCAAGTCTCATCAAGCAGTTTAAGTAAAGTGGCAGAAATATGTTTTATTCCATGTAGATAATGAAGCTTTGCTCAATAACATTAAAAATATTGTTAGAATTTAAGAAAGAATTCAATCGATAGACATATGTCTACCTACCAATTGATAGATTTTATAAAGCTGAACAAAGTAATAAGGCTGAACATAAATACTCATGCGTAGTTTACGAGATAAATTAATTTGTTTGTAATCTTAAAAACATGATTGTGCATAATAATCACGCCTCTTATGAAGATGAAACTGATACAAGTAGGGGTAAAAGTGAAGGGGAACGCGGGATGACTGCGTCTCTCCACTTCCAGAAAATATCTGTGGAGTCCCGCCATTTTCTTTAAAAAGTTACAATAGGCAAAGATAGGCAAGGTGGACGGCATGACGTCATACATCCCCTTACCTTTTTAGATCCACTTTTACCCCTGGATACAAGTATACATCAATCAAGTTTTTCATTAATGACTACTACTTTGTAATTAGGCCTACATTGTTTTGTTTTACATACGATAAAAAGTAAAAATTATATTCCATTAATCAATATGGTAGACTAATGCAGAGGATATAGACTACTCTGTTTCGCAATTGAGAGGTTCAGGATTCAAACACATTGGTCGGCCATTCAGTATTGGATTTAGGCATGTTCAAGGGCGGGCTGAGCCCCCTTTAGAATATGTATGCCCTCTTCCCCTAGAATATCTATACACATGCATTGAAATATTTGCTTTTTTCTGTTTAATTGTTTCGGAAATAATACTCTTAAAAGCAAAGATTTTTAAAAAAGAAAATTAGTTTCTTCTTTTGTCCAACCTATTTGTTTTAATTAACAAACCGCGTTCTCGTATAAAGTCAAACTTAAAAACTTGGAAATTAGATACAGACGCACACAAACGTTTTACAACGTTAGTTAGGGTAAAATGGCAATATGTTGGTCACTGCAACCGACCAGATATAAAAAGGTTGGAAGGTGAAGCACTATAGAGTGGCCCAAAAGTAGTATACAGACCAGCATCGATCAAATATGACATTTTAATTTATTAAGATGATGCATTTATTTGCTTCGGTTTGTTCGAAGCTTCAGGTATAAGTGAAATGAAGAACAAATTAGTTTCTTCCTTATTAAGAACAAATAAGGAAGAAACTAAGTCAATACCTATATGGATAACAATAAGTAAATGATATAAAATGCAATGAGCACGTGACTGTATACCTACTTTTGGGCCACCCTGTATAGTAAAGACTTCGTAAATAAAATAAAACAGCCCCGAACAAGGTTCAAATTAGCCTTCAGTGTCCTCATTCTTCACATTGCTATGTATTGCGTAGATTTCGAGACGTGCTGTTTAGAAGTTTTCTTGTACTGTTAGGAGCAAGGAAAGACGATAAAAAGTCGACAAAGAGAGTCTCTCACATGGGGGTGTAATATGAGGGTTCTCCACGCTGGTTTTTAAAGAAAGGTTTCTGTGTTTTGTACTTTTTATGGATTCTGGCATTCGCCTGGTGGGACTAAGGAAATTATTTGAAAAAAAAAAAATAGTTTGAATGGCCTTGCCGGACCAAATCCCGAAGCGTTTTTTTTAAAATGTACCTCTTAAATGTTTATTACCCCCCTTGTATGAAAGTGTGAATTCAACACTGCTTCCATTGTTTATCCAGTTGTCCCTTAGTTTCGCCAGATCAACATCAAGATGATACTTATAAATTGGCCTTGGGCTGTAGAATTTTTAAAAATATGTAATTCTTGTCAAATGTGGGTTTCTCTTATCACACTAAAAATATTTTGTAGTATGGAGTGGATATAGGCAGAGATGGAGTGGGTCAGTGCGTTGTGGATCAAGATTTGTGGGTAGGTCGTGGGTCAACAGGACGTGACCCACTATTACCCACCACCTCTGGTTAACAGGACGTGAATTTGGCTACGTTTTACTTTCAAGGTCTCCGCTTTTCTTCCTTTCTCATTTGGGGGCGCGGTAACTCACTGGTAGAGCGTTCACCTCCGGTGCTTGGGGTTCTTGGTTCGATCTGTGTGGACTTTGTGGTGGACAAACACCTTGCTCGTGGGTTTTCTCGGGGTTCTCCCGTTTCCTACCACTTTCTTCATTCCACCATTTCATTCATTTCTCATTATCACCGTCTCCTTTAGTCTAACCGGTATAATCGTGGGACGTAAAACTCAAAGATTTCATTTCCTTTTTCATTTGTTTCTATTTACTTACCTGATATGATGAGTATATCTAAGTGAAAAAAGAACTTCAAACACTTTGCAATTTCCGTAATAGCAATAGGTATTACTACTTGGCTTTCGAGAGACAGTCGAATTTTACTTTTTTTTTTTTTTTTTTTTTTTTTACGTTGACCTACTTCATCTTGATTTGAGACTTTCAAATTTTATCTTATTTTCCACTGAAAAGTATCTTTAATTCAACAAGGAAATAACTATATATGATTATTAAATTGAAATTCATTGTAATACAGCCCATGACAAACAATTTAGTTTTATATTGTAATGGTCAGATCCACCGGTGTTGTGGCAGAGTGGTGCTTGAGCGATTGACAGTAGAAACTCAAACTTCGATTAGTGATAATTTCACATTCTTGTTTTATTACAAGTGTAAACTCTTTAGTCAGTGGAGACAAGGGCGTGGATTATGGATCAATTAATGACGATGGGTTTTGGTAGGTGGTGAGGCGAAGAGGGTCATGGTGGGCGGTGGGTCAGAGTGGGTCATTGTGGGTAGTGGGTCATGAGTCAAGTTTTTATTGACCCACGTCATCTCTCTGGACATAAGCTAGCCAAAATAAAATTGGCAAAAAAGCCATATTTTGAAAAAATGAAATGAAATCTTTGAGTTTTACGTCCCACGGTTATGCCGGTTAAGCTAAAGGAGACGGTGATTATGAGAAATGAAAGAAATGGTGGAATGAAGAAAGTGGGAGGAAACGGGAGAACCCCGAGGAAACCCACGAACACGGCGTTTGTCCACCACAAAGTTCACTTGGCGGGGGCTGGGATCGAACCCGCACCCCAAGCACCGGAGGTGAAGGCTCTACCACTGAGCCACAGCGACTCCTCTTATATTTTGAGTTTCGCTTAAAAATTATACAAATTATCATTCCTTTTCCAGTCGAATAACGTTATTTGCTTTAACTGAAAATAATTTTTGCATGATTTCCATCTATTTCACACTATTTTTTCGTAGTTACTTGGTTTCAAAACTGGAGCTCATATTCCCATTAACGCAGTAAGGAAGGAGCAATTTTCACCGCCAGGTGCGTTAGTGAAACCGACACATTTAGTGAGAAACTGCTAATATTGGCAACACTACGTAAAAAAATTGCCAGGTAGGCTGTCACATATCCCGTTAGTTTATAGCTAGACCTTGATATTATCTATTCATTCCACTGAATTGGAAGTGAAAACGAACTCTTCGAGTCTAAACCATTCAAAGCTAATAAATGACCAGTTTCAAACATTTTATACTCCCCCCCCTCCTTGTGAAAATCGTTACTGCATACTTTTTCCCCCTTTGTTACATCAAAATAATACGACATAAAAACACTCAAAACGCCAAAATTATTATTAATAACTTTTACGGATACCAATAAATGAATTCCCTTAACAGAAGCTGTGCCTTAACATTTCATTCTTGCTACCTGACTCAGATAAGCTAATAATAAATTCCAGTAGAAGTAAATCAAATGAAACAGCTTTCTTCTTTAGATTAAACTTTCTTATGAGGAATTTCAAAAATAATTTTCAAGCAAGTATTTCACAGATTTTATACTTTAATGACTATGATTTTTTTCTTTTACATATACTGCGCAGTATCAAAATGTATTAAACATTTTAATGGATGGAGAAAAGTCACTTTTGAGTAGATGGAGGATCGGAATTGCCAGATTTTTCAGTGGAAGAAAGAATGATTTTAAGCTTTTCAGAGGGGAAAAGAAAATAAGTTGTATTTAGTAGTTACACATAACAAATAGATAATATTATATTGTTGCATATAACAACATAGAAAAATTATAATTGAAAATTGGGGAAGTCTCATTAAGAATAAAATTGCAACACATAAAACAAAACAAAACAACAACAACAAAAAAAAAAATACAATTTCCTGTTGGAGCTCATGTAGTTTGGATCCTACATTAACCTATAGGTCCCTGTCCCATATAGCTTTGTTGCTGAAAGAGACGATAAACTCAAATCTAATAAATTATATATGGGTCATTCTCACTCAACTCCGGCACGCTATGCCCAACTGCATAGGATGTTCAAAATTTAATTTATTCAGTTTCTATTTTAAAGTGAGATAGGATAGCTGCTGCTAATCCTTGGAACAGAATTAGCAGGGAAATATATCTCAGAGTTATTTGAAAATAATAACAAAAATTACTAATTTTGTCTAATAAGTTACCTGTCCCAATAGCATTTTCACAGTTTGAAGTAGTTATTCTACACTGACAAGTATGAGATGCAAAATAAAATCATTGCGATTGTAATCAGAAGGTTACATAGAAATGAAAAAATATAAACTTTCTTTTTCAGTATTTTTGTTAATTTTAAGAAATAGAAACTCCTGTCCTGTAATTGTCTGTCACTTAAGTTACTTTCTGGTTCTTTTAATTTCCAACACATGGCATGATTCGAAATACAACTAATATGGTTAGTTTTGTTCTCTGAATATTTCATGCTTCAATGTAATCAGTAGCGCCGATGGTCGTAATACGTTTTTGATCTTGAGGAAGAAAACATGTAGATGAATGCATAAGTAGGTTTAATATGTATCACGTAAGTTAGCAATGTTTCAGGACTGTTTATGTTGCTAAAAAAAATATACTTAGTATATTCTGCAGCGCTGATTTATCGTTTCTAAAGTATTAAAATAGATTGTATTCAAAGTTAGTAATCTGATAAGTTTTTCTTTAAAAGATACAAAATGTCACATCGTTACCGAATGTCTCAGTAACTTACGTGACCATAGAAACTTATTTGACTTCAAAGAACCCCTCTGACATAGAACAATAATTATATTTAATCAATAATTGTCATTCTATAGCACAATGATATATAAGAATCTCCAAAGCGATTAATAATTTTCTCTTTCAATCTATTGAAAAACGAACCCGATCGACGGGCTTGCGTCTGCAATAAAATTCGTCGGAAAAACATAAGAATTCAGTTTTCTGATTTCTTTGGCTGAACTACTACTGTGCTGAAATTATTAAATGTAATACTACATTTCATACAAAAGTTTAAAGAAGTCTTTTTTATGTTTTAAATTAAATGTTGATCACATTCTTAAACATGATTTCCTTATGGACAATTTCATTATATAATCTAATCTTTTCATTCTTTTATAAATGTGTCAAGTACAGGGAAGATTATTTAAAACATATTATTATTATTATTATTATTATTATTATTATTATTATTATTATTATTATTATTATTATTATTATTATTATTATTATTATTATTTTATTTTATATTAAAATATAAGAAAATTAAAAAGAATATTTAAAAAATGCATAAACATAAATTAATTTAAAATACTTCCAACTATATTTTGAGGGAAAATGATAGAACTAGATTGTTTTTATAAGAGAAGGAGTACAGATGAAGTGTAAAATCGAATTTTCATGCTACATCAATCATTTCCCTCTTAAACAATTATGTAGTTTTATTGAGAAAGTGGACAAATGTATGTTGATTAGGAAGTTTTGGGGGGAGTACAGACCCAATAAATCCCCGTGGATGAGCCTTGCAGGTCTAATTTGGGTGATTATGCCACTCATTAAATTTATTTTCACTTTATCTGTAACAAATATGGAGTGTGAGATTTTTAGGAGTCATTAAAAAATATTGTCAAAAAGGAAAAAGAATCAGACGTTAATGTCAACATTGAAGAAGATATGCAACAATAAAGGATAACCTTTGGTTACCCAGGAAGCTAAAATTGTCTCAGAAGTATGAATGACGGCCGACGAGGTAAACTATTTTGATATTCATATTTTAATTTTTCACTGTGATTTAACTGGCTCTCTATTTGTAAAGGAATCTTTATTTCAATTTTCCTATTGATTTACGTCAATATACTCTTCTTAATCAAAATATTTCAGGTCTTTGTACCCAATACATCTCTTTATTTCTGCCATTTCTCTTTTTTTATATTTTAATTTTCTATTCCTTAATTATATTAACGCATTATGGCAACTTCTTTCTTTCTTTTCCTTTTCTTTCCTTTCCTTTCCTTTCCTTTCCTTTCCTTTCCTTTCCTTTCCTTTCCTTTCCTTTCCTTTTCTTTTTTCCTTTCGTTTCGTTTCCTTTTCTTTTCTTTTCTTTCATTTCATTTTCTTTCCTTTCCTTTCCTCTCCTCTTCTCTCCTCTCCTTTCCATTCCTTTTATTTCATATTTTAAGATCAAGAAATAAACTTCTAGACAGCAAATAGGATAGCAAAAAAAAAAAAAAAAAAAAAAACTTCTGAGTCGGGAATACATTTCTCTTCCTTTTCCAATAATGGATATGCAAAGTAACCAAACATATGAAGTTACCTGCGTAGAAACCAGTGGTGGCTCAAGAGTTATATAAGAGGGAAGTCACACTCGGAGTGGTAGTAAAACCTGAAATCGTTTCCCCACCGGCTTTGTTACATCTGTGATATGATGCACAAATATTACAGAAAAAAACAAACCGTATCACGCAGGGGCGGACCAAGGGCAGGGCAGCCCGGGGCGCTACAGTTGGGAGGGTGCCAAAACGAGCCTCAAAAACTAAATTTTATAACGGGTTTTCTACTGACTTTTTGGTTTATACCTTGTAAAGTAGCGTCAATTACATCATCTTTTTTCATTTCACCATGGAAGAAGAGAGTTTCATAGTACTTGGGGGACTGTATCGATTACGTATATATATATATAAGTTTATGCTTAAAAACAAATAAAAAAACGTGGGTAGAGATTTTGGAACCCGGCGGTTTGGTTGCAGTGTTGCCATCTCTTCTCTCGCATTTTCCGTCCTTGTCAGATATTGTACATAGAATGAAGTTTCCGTGCTATGAGTAGGAATATTCTCTCTCTTCGGATCTGGAATTCGTGCTTCAAAACAAATAAAATAATCATTTGTAAAGAATTTGAGAAAGCAGTTAGTTTGTTTGCCGTGTTGCCATCTCTCATATCACATTTTTTACTCATCAGACGCTACCTGGAGAATATTTCTGGAATATTTCCTGTTTTGTACCTGACCGCTCTCTTCTGAATTGAAATTAATGCTTCAAAACTAATAACAAAGTTCTGGGAAACAGATGGTTTGTTTGCAGGGCTTCCATCTTTCATCTCGCATTTCTTCTCCTTGCTGGATGCTGCAGAATGAAATGTTCTCGTTTTGTTCATGGACACTATCTTCTGAACTAGAATTCGTGCTTCGAAACTGGTGACATTACCATGGTTAAAATATTTGAGATGACAGTGGTTAGTTTTCAGTGTTGCCATCTCTGGTGTTACATTATTTTACTCATCAGATGCTGCCGGGATAGTTTTTCTTGTTTTATAACTGGCTGTTTAGATATTCAATACGGCTCATATGATGAAGACTGTATATTAAATAATGTACGTGTTATAATGATTGAAAGATAGTACTTACCGCGAATGATATATATTTTTTTCTATTTCTGCAGGTGAAGAAACAAGGAGAATAAGCTAGTGAGAAGACAACGTCGTCATCTAAAGAAAGTCGGAGAAAAATTCCTGTTCTATCGTATCAACCATGGATGGAATTGATGATCTGAGTGGAGTGAAACTAAGAAATGACTCTGTCAGTGAAGTGGTTTTTGATCCAGATAAATGTATTATTTGTCAGAGAAAT
The DNA here is from genome assembly GCF_964235325.1 of Thermobia domestica. NCBI lineage: Eukaryota > Metazoa > Arthropoda > Insecta > Zygentoma > Lepismatidae > Thermobia > Thermobia domestica. Next base: position 58,014,965 of record NC_137455.1, on the reverse strand, counting down.
AGTCAGTGAGATGACTACATCCTCATCCAAAGGAAGACAGACAATTATATCTGCTGCGGAAGTACGGAAAGATGATGTGTATAAAAGACTTCTTAGATTTCCAGCTGAGGCTGAATTTGTGTATCACTGTAACAATGATTGTTACAAATCGTACACACTGAAGAAAACGCTATTGCATTTACAACAGAAGGAGAGTGGTGGAGTGGAAGAAACTTGCGATATTGAATGTGATACTAGTTCATATCCACCAAAGCGACTCCGGGGAAGTGTGTCAGCCAGAACTTCACCGTTAGTAAAAGTGAACCCGTGCGAGAGAGCGTGTGTAGTTTGTGGCCAAGAAACACCGAGGGATCTATGAGAAATTTAGAATTAGTGAAAGTAATCGAGCCTTAACATTTTTGTCAGCAGCGTTTTACTTTATGGATGATGTATACACAAGGACATACGACCTTGAGGATGAAACATCAGTCTTTGGGGCAGATTTGTATTATCATAAGGTATGCCTGGAGAGTTACATAATTTCGTATAAGAGACGTTCTGAAGGGAATACTAGAGTATCCAAAGAACATGTATGCACACATAAGAAGCGTGCCCTTCAGAAAGTGTTGCTGGATATCAAACGTATGCTTGACAGTGGATGTGGCATGACTTTATCTGAAATATGTACTTGCATCAATTGTATGTAAAAGGAAGAAATTATGTCCAACAAAGAGGTGAAACTATATTTGCTCAAAACATTCGGTGATTCATCACGTTCTCTAAAGCCACAGAAAGAAATCAACTGCTCTTAGTTTTTTCATCTAAACTGAGTACAGAAGAACTAACGGAGAACATTCGCTCCTTTAGTGTTATGCATGACGCCGACAGATTACTTAGAAAATCTTTGTTGGAGAGTGATTTTCATCTTGGGCATGAGTTTGGTGACGCCTCACAGTTATATCGTTCTTGGATGTCAACTCAAATTCCACAGCCTGTTATTGAGTTTATGTCAGCACCTTTTGATACTAGTAAATAACCCACGATGTCACATATTGAACATACACCAACAATTACAAGTGTCGTAGAGGAGAATGAAGATGAAAGTGATGTATTTACAAAAGAGAATGTAATCACGTCTGAGTGTCACAATCAATAGCAGCCCAGACACATCATATTATGGACTTGTTTCAAATATTGTACTATAACATCCATAAAGAGCATAAACAAACGCCAATGTATATAATGACTGCCCATGCAGTACATGAGAAGTGCAAAAGTAGGCAACTGATTACGTGCTTAAACAGACTGGGCGTGTCTATTAGTTATAAGGAAATAAAGAAAGCACGAAGTAACCTTGCTCAATACACAATCAGAACGACGAGAACGTGTTCGCAAGGCCCAGTCATTTTGTAACCACTAGCCTCACGACTGCAGCATTAGACAATTTTGATCTCGAAGTAATGACATTAGCCCGTATTCATAAAAAGAAGGATAAGCTTATATGTGTAAACTATGAAAGAAATCCTTCAATCTGTATTCATAAAGATTCAAGTACCAAATTTCACAAAATTAAATCCCCACGTTAAGCGGCTTTGCATATCCAGGTTCCTAACTATGAAAACATTTACGCTCACTCCAACCTCAATCATTTCACGAATTCAACCTGTTTTACGTATGTTATTAGGACATAATATCGATTGTGATTTATTCTAAAAACACTTTTATACATTGCAGGAGCTGTAACGTCCAAATATTTACTGAGAACTGATAGTCGTATCTGAATAAACAAAAGCGACTATGGAACAGTAAACTGTTTTCACAAGAGGCAAAAGAAGATATGCAAAGGCATACAAAATGGTCGAGTGGTTTGGGTCGATACACTATCAATCCCATGTTTGTGTGTTCAAACCCGTAGTAAGTTGTTTTTTTTTTTAAGTGTCTTCCTATTTTCATCCGGAGGCTGAAAATATTTCTTTGAGTAACTCATTGAAAACTTCTTTTGTTTCAAATTCGATTAGAACGGAACATTATATGAATTGCGAATCTTAAATCCATAGCTAAAAAAAATAAATAAAAAAAAAAAACATGAAGTATACTCACTACTCCATTATCCTCTGATTTGTAACGAAAAACTATTTATAAACAGTGGTGACTTCAGAAAATTATCCTCGGGGGGAATTTCAATATGCGGGTGGAGGGTAAACATTGGTAGTCCACATTAAGCACGATCGAATATATGGTCCTGAAGGCGGACATTTCTTAGCTCGAGAGGGGTCTCAAATTCTCCCGAAGATCACGTCCTGAAAGCATCATTGCTTAAAAGCTTTTCGTAGCAAATATAATATTACACTTGTTTTTCGTTCTACATTTAGAATTGGTAAAATCATAACTTATAGAGGATTATAATAAAAGCATAAAAATTACAATACCAATTATGTATAAATTATCCTGTAAGTTACCAACTTGGGTCAGATTAAAACTTAAATATTTGTTTTCGGATTGCACTTAGAAGTAAGTCCTCTCTATATAATCCTGATTGGAAAGCCATGTAAAACTCTAATTAATTAATCAATATTTATACAAATATTATTTTTTATTTTACTATTTTTACTATTCAATATTATATACACTTCATTTCCAAAATCAAAATCTCGAAAACGTATATTGTACGAGTGGAGATTCGCAAATAAATTATTATTTATCATATATGTTGGTCTCTATTCGAAATTCTATTTAATCTAATCCGACAAGAACACAGACATAAACATCGAGAACAGGTGAAAAAAAAGATAGTAAAAAGTGCTAAACCCGGCGGGGACTCGAACTTAGTTCGAATGGTGTCTTATAAGCCGAACGCCTTAGACCACTTGGCTATGGTAACAACTAATGATTGTAGCAAAGGCTTCGAGTAGTAGTTATTATTACAGAATAACATTTTCTATTGCCTAAAATTTAAACCTAATTTACTTTGATATAATATATCTATTAATTTGTTTCATGAACACGTTTTCGTTACTTTGATGAATGATGTATGTTGTTGATATAGATTCTATTACACGTTCTTTCGTAAATATTATAGAAAGTATCAGGGTTATTTATGATCTTTCATGGAAATTGACTGGCGCATGCGCAGTACACAGACAGTTCAATTGGAAGGCGAGGAAGGAAACGCTAACACACTGTTAGAATGTTTTCCTCGCAAGCAGTAGTTCCCAACCGAGGGACGGCGGGACGCACTTCCTCCTTCTGGTGTGGCGTGAAGGGTTTACGAAGTCCTTTCGTTGTGTTATATTTCTTGAATGATTATGCACAATATACAGTCACATCTTCTACACATTTGGAAGTGATAAATCGTAGTATAAATAAACCGTCCTCCACACACAGTGATTGTTGCTTTTCCAAGATAAGAACCTGGAACACTTTTTATTTCCATAGAATATAAAAGTTTCAATGGGAGGGGTTACGACCCCTCAACCCCCTGGGTCTTTGATATGTCACCGCCTAAACTGTAACTTTCAAGTTAGAATCGAAAAATGGAGACATGTGACCTACTAAATATATTTTTAGTTCTTTATACATTTTCATAAATAAAATATCCACAATTACAATGACAGTAAATGCTAAGTAATTATTGTAAATCTTTGTACTTTCATTTTCCCTCTTTCTTCTCAACTGAGCTTTAAAAATGTAAAAATGGGAGGTTAAGAATTTCAAATATTACGTATATTTTAGCGTATTACGAAATTATATTTAATAGAATCCGACAGGATCACAAACAGAAACGTCAAGAAGAGGTAAAACCAAATTGTACTGTGGTGGGATTCGAACTACTTTTGAATGGTGCCTCAGAATCTCCAGCCGAATGCCTTAGGCAGTCGCCTAATGTGACAAGTTGAAAATATAGTAAGCGTGTTTCGTGTTCAATCTTTTGTTACAGTATGAAATTTATTTTGTATTCTCTGAAGTTTAAGCCTTTTTTGGCCTGATGTAATAGTCTGTTGAAATTGTTTTATGTTTACGGTATTCTTTACTTTCACGAATGATGTTGTTAATATATGTTCTATTACGTATTCGTTCATAAATATTACAACAATGGTCAGGATTATTTATGATCTCTCATGAAAACTGACTGGTACATGCGCAGTAGAAACAGAAAGATGCACTTTACCGACATTTGTCATACACGCCAGAACGCAAATTTCTAACAGGTTCTGAAAATGCCTCTCTCTAAAGGTTGTGGAGAACTGTCTGTTGCTCTGAGAGGAGTAATCATAGGAAGAGCAAAAATGGGACAAACTGTGCCTCAGATTGCTAGAGATCTGGGATGCGACAAGAAAACGGTCAAGAAATGGGTTCAGCGACATGAAGAAGGTGGTGAATGTTTCAGGTCTCGGTCAAGAATTGGAAGGCCAAAAGTGACAGCTGCAGCTCAAGATCAAGCTTTAGTTACAGAATTAATCAACAGACCTCTACGCCACACGTCAATCCTCTTGGACAAAGCCAGAGAATATAATTGTTCTCACGAAACAATAAGAAGAAGATTATTGGGGGCTGGTCTACACTGTTCAAGACCCGCTAGGAAGACTCTCCTGACTGAAACTCACAAGGCCAGATGAATGGAATGGGCACAGAATAACATAACCCAACCTCAATCATATTGGGATTTAGTCATCTGGACCGACGAGAAGGTTTTCAAGTCTAACCAACAAGACAGAGTTATATTGTATAGACCGCGCGGAACCAGGTATGCTGAACAAAATATTATCAGAACTTCTTGTTCAGGACGAATATCAGCACACTTTTGGGGATACATGACGGCTGCTGGTCCTGGAGATTTGGTTGCGGTGCCTGAGAGAATGAACAGCAGTGTTTACATTAATATCCTCGAAAATACGTTGTTACCGTCCTTAGAAAGAAACTTCCCCGAACAGGAAGAATATATATTTATGCATGACAACAGTGCTGTTCACACATCCCGGCAAACACGAGAGTGGCTAAGTGAATATCCAGAGTTAATTTGTATTGAGTGGCCCCCTCTATCCCCAGAATTGAACCCAATTGAACATCTCTGGGCCTACATGGTGCAAGAATGGGAAGAGAGACGTGAAGACAGAGGCCAAACGTTTCTTCAAAATCATGTTATGGAACTGTGGCAACACTTTCGTGACACACCGTCGTATTGCTCGAGACTTGTATCTAGTATCCCCTCCAGACTTCAAGAAGTTATTGACTCTGGAGGTGATTACACGAAGTACTAGTGTGTTATTTTTTGTGTAAACATTTATTTAAGTTTCATTTATTTATTATATTTTTTCAAGAGCAATATTTTCGTTCTTCATTCTTTTCCTTTGCTTGTTTACTTATTAGTTCGTTAAAACGTTAAGGAAGAGTAGTATGTCTTCAAAAAGTATTTGTGAATTTACTTTGAACGTTTCTAAGAATGCATTTACTTTTTTTCTTACTCTATATCATGCCCAATATTACTTTCATTTCAGTTAATTAATAACTTTATTTCACATCTCGGATAAAAGTATTATTGTCTTTTTAACGATGTTTTTCCTTTTGATATAGTTTCATTGAATTATTTCAATTCGAATGAATAAATCACATTTTGTTTATTGTCCCTTCCTTAGCTAGGTTCGAATTCGAGAACAATGTGGTGTAATTTACGTTCTTTATTCTTCATATTGTGCAGTAATGACAATATTAATTATTTTTCATGAGTCCAGTTGATCAATGAGAACTTGGACAAACATTAACCTGGTGATTCTTTACGCAATGACAAGCGTAAAATACATTTTAGCTGTTCTTTATACTTCACAGCGATGAAACATTCTAACAGTGTGTTAGCGTTTCCTTCCTCGCCTTCCAATTGAACTGTCTGTGTACTGCGCATGCGCCAGTCAATTTCCATGAAAGATCATAAATAACCCTGATACTTTCTATAATATTTACGAAAGAACGTGTAATAGAATCTATATCAACAACATACATCATTCATCAAAGTAACGAAAACGTGTTCATGAAACAAATTAATAGATATATTATATCAAAGTAAATTAGGTTTAAATTTTAGGCAATAGAAAATGTTATTCTGTAATAATAACTACTACTCGAAGCCTTTGCTACAATCATTAGTTGTTACCATAGCCAAGTGGTCTAAGGCGTTCGGCTTATAAGACACCATTCGAACTAAGTTCGAGTCCCCGCCTGATTCAGCACTTTTTACTCTCTTTTTCTCACCTGTTCTCGATGTTTATGTCTGTGTTCTTATCGGATTCGATTAAATAGAATTTCGAATAGAGACCAATATATATAATAAATAATAATTTATTTGTGAATCTACACTCGTTTGTGAATCTGTTTGTGAATATACATTTTCGAGATTTTGATTTTGGAAATGAAGTGTATATAATATTGAATAGTAAAAATAGTAAAATAAAAAATAATATTTGTTTAAATATTGATTAATTAATTAGAGTTATACATGGCTTTCCAATCAGGATTATATAGAGAGGACTTACTTCTAAGTGCAATCCGAAAACAAATATTTGAGTTTTAATCTGACCCAAAGTTGGTAACTTACAGGATAATTTATACATGATTGGTATTGTAATTTTTATGCTTTTATTATAATCTTATATAAGTTATGATTTTACCAATTCTAAATGTAGAACGAAAAACAAGTGTAATATTATATTTACTACGAAAAGCTTTTAAGCAATGATGCTTTCAGGACGTGATCTTCGGGAGAATTTGAGACCCCTCTCGAGCTAAGAAATGTCCGCCTTCAGGACCATATATTCGATCGTGCTTAATATGGACTACCAATGTTTGCCCTCCACCCGCATATTGAAATTCCCCCCGAGGATAATTTTCTGAAGTCACCACTGTTTATAAATAGTTTTTCGTTACAAATCAGAGGATAATGGAGTAGTGAGTATACTTCATGTTTTTTTTTTTATTTATTTTTTTTAGCTATGGATTTAAGATTCGCAATTCATATAATGTTCCGTTCTAATCGAATTTGAAACAAAAGAAGTTTTCAATGAGTTACTTAAAGAAATATTTTCAGCCTCCGGATGAAAATAGGAAGACACTTAAAAAAGAAACAACTTACTACCGGGTTTGAACACACAAACATGGGATTGATAGTGTATCGACCCAAACCACTCGACCATTTTGTATGCCTTTGCATATCTTCTTTTGCCTCTTGTGAAAACAGTTTACTGTTCCATAGTCGCTTTTGTTTATTCAGATACGACTATCAGTTCTCAGTAAATATTTGGACGTTACAGCTCCTGCAATGTATAAAAGTGTTTTTAGAATAAATCACAATCGATATTATGTCCTAATAACATACGTAAAACAGGTTGAATTCGTGAAATGATTGAGGTTGGAGTGAGCGTAAATGTTTTCATAGTTAGGAGCCTGTATATGCAAACCTGCTTAACGTGGGGATTTAATTTTGTGAAATTTGGTACATACAGGGAACTTTCCGTTTAACATTTAGCTAGCTGTAGGGACGTATGCAGAGGGTATGTCCTGATGGTCCTGACACTTCTCCGCAATCCAGACTATTTTGTACTTTTTGCCTAACGCTAGGGGCGATTTTACAGATTTTCATACAATCTGTCCGCATACGAAATTTGTCTTTTATATTATTATTATTATTATTATTATTATTATTATTATTATTATTATTAATAATAATAATAATAATAATAATAATAATAATAATAATAATAATAATAATAATATTAAAGAATATTTGAAACCTCAATATTATGATGAAACACGGCCATGATAAAATCCTATAGTCCAGTGAATTCAAGTTTGAAATTAAAGAAAAGACCGAAAGTATCTCTATTATATTCGGATATTCAAATTTTACAGTTATTTCAAGTAACCTTGAACGACAGGGACAGGAACACAGATACATCGAGAACATTTCCCCATCTGGAAGTCGTGGTGGGAAAGAGGAATTGCCGCCATCGACGGTGGCAGGCCGCTGTCACCCATCCGCGCCAGCACGACGATCTACTTGTTCAAAGTTGCTGACCTTTTGCAGAGGCAGCAAGTGGTCGGAAATCGTAAAATAATATGCCCTTTGCCGAATCTTTGCCTACTGTTGCCGACCGTCAGAGTCGGCAAAACAGTCGGAAAGGCCTCTTTCAGACTCCTTATGACAGCCTCTTTTCGACAGCGGCGCCGGCGCATTTACTACGCCTTTACGGGTGTTTGCCGACTGCTTCGGCAAGGCAACTATTCGTCGCGGTCGAAAATCGCGCGGAAAGACGCCGGTGTCAGGCGCCTGCAAACCGGCCGTGCCATCTGGTCAGCATGGACAAATTGTCCGACTGTAGGCGGCAGGATCCTGATGGGGTTAATATTTCAAAGGCTCTCCCACTGGGAATCGAATCTGAGACCTCGACTACTAAACTATCTGATGGGTGGCTTACCTGGTTCGTTCCCAAGGCAAGCAAGCTTGAGACGGACAACATCGTGCTCGTTGGTTTTCTCGGGACACTCCCACTGTCTTAACCTAAAACGAAACAATTACATATCCTTTGAAACTTTTCCTAAATATATACGGATATTCTGAAAAGTGGCAATATAGTATTTTTTTCAAACAAATCTGAACCAAATTACAGTTCGTTTTCTGAAATAAACGGACACGTTCTGTTTCAAGCTTAAACCGAACCAGTTAACCCAGAGATGGCGTGTGTCAATGAAAACTTGGCCCACCACTCTCCCTGACCCACTCTGACTCATGACCCACCGTGACCTACCACTCACCGTGAGCAACCACCCATCATCACCCTGTCTGACCTACCCCCCACTATGACCCACTCCGACCCCCTATCCACCATGAACCATAGACCCACCAAAACCCATCGTCATGAACTTTGATACATGATTCACGGCATCTTCTCTACCGACTAAAGAGTTTACACTTGTCATACAACCAGGTTGCGAAATTCTATCTAATCGGAGTTTGAATTTCTATGGTTAATCGTTCAAGCTTGCTCTGTTACTCTGTTACAATAACGATGGACCTGACCTTTATGATATAAAATGGTAAAATGTTTGTCATGGGTAAAATTACGATCAATTTCAATTAAATTATCATGGTCTAATTATTTCCTTGTTGAATTATCGATACTTTTCAATGGAAAAACAGATGAAATTTATAAAGTTCCAAATCAAGATAAGTAGACCAACGTACAGAAGCTTACATTACAAATTTTATGTCTATTTTTCTCACAAATTTATGGGTTGAATGCCCTGTGCTCTAAGCGATCCATATAATAAACAAGCTTCAGCAATTATTATAGTAGAAAGCGCATGGTAAGCAGGGGCGGATCCGGGGGAGATCGCCCCCAGAAGAGGAAACTTTCTTGTTTATATATAAATAAAACCCAGAGTTCGGAGGTCTTAAAAGTAGCTCTAAGTAGCAGTATTACAAACCACCGACCCCCAGAAGTGCGTCCTGATCCGCCCCTGATGGTAAGCATATATGGATATATGATTCGAAGCACTGTATTGTTTGTGTCTCAACTAATATCGATCGTTTTCGATTATTTTTACAAACTAACCCACTATCAATTTACCATATATAGAAAGTGCCGCCCCTCCCCATAAAGGAGAAGTTTATTTTTACAAACTAACCCACTATCAATTTACCATATATAGAAAGTGCCGGCTCTCCCCATAAAGGAGAAGTTTAAAAAATGCTAGGAGACGTTCTGTTCATTTTCAATAAAAAGTTATTATATTAAATTTTATCTCCGTAAGTTGAACGGCTTGTAAGATACTCGATTTTTTCGCAAAAATTCGGATCCCCACTATCCCTTAGGATATTATTATAATGAAAGAAATATGATAACATCCCATTTGGATTAAGGCCTAACTATATACGAAAATTCATTTAATTTGACTGCAATTTGGCCGTGATTATTAGGCAAACATAGTTACGTTCATATTTTATATAATAATTTATATATTACAGTGATAAAAAATGTATTTTTTCCAGTAGTTAGCTCCTCTTAAAACTTACAGGTTGTGTGTCTCGAAAGCCAAGTAGTAGAATAAGGGTGGCGAGCACCAACCAAGAGTAAGTGAAACTAAAGTAGTAACTTACTAAGAGAGAATGAAATCGGTGACTTCCAGTCGAGAGTACTGAACTAAAGGAGTAAATTACTACAGAAGTAAAGTTTTCATTTACTACTGTAGTAAATGTATTTACTACACAAGTGGTGGAGAGAACCATAGAAGAGTACACTACTACATTAGTAACTTTAGGAGTAAATAAGGCCAAAATTTACTTCTAAGCAGTAGTAGGAGTAAAGTTAGAGAGTAAGATGAGTTCTCTGGTTTCTGTGTGTTAAATATCGAATTCTATGGATTACCTGGTCTATGAAGAATATAAGGAGAGAACAGAAGAGGTACATATCCCAAGAATGAGGCTTTTAATGGAGAGAAGAGATCCATTTGCGATGTATAGCGACAATGATTTCAAAGAGCGGTTTGGGTTTCGTACGGAATCTTTCGAGTCGCTGTTTGCTATGCTGGAGCCGTAACTGTAGCATAATTCTGACAGGAACTGTGCTTGGTCTCCTAGTTGCAACTTCTTATATGGCTTGCAAATATATCGCACTGGTATATACTTATCAAATTGTAGCAGGGGATCTCATTAACTGCTGGAAGAGCTTTTAACAGAGTGATAGACAGTTCTATTGCCTTAAATCCACTGTATGTAACCAAGCCACAGAACCAAGAAAATATATCAATGAACAAAAGGAAATTCTATCGAATTGGTGGATTGCCGGATGCCATAGGGGTCATAGATTATGTGTATATATATATATAGCCATACTTTGTCGTTCTGGAGCACAAGCAGAACTATATAGAAATAGCAAAAATTTCTTTTCTATCAATACACAAATCATTTGTGATGCCAATATGAAATTTTTGAACATGGTAAGCCGTTGGCTGGGTTCCACACATGATGCACGCATTTGGGATAATAGTAGAGTTGCTGTAGAATTCAATAATGGACAGTATGATGGGTTACTTGTTAAGGAGACAGTGGACATGCTCTCTCCAAACATCTTATGATTTCTGTATTTCTACCCCACATAGGAGCCGAAGGGCGCTAGATTAGAGCCCGTGTTGCTACAAAATGTGTAATAGAACGTACATTCTGTGTTGGAAGAAACGTTTCCAAATTCTTACTAAAACAAAGCGATATAAACAGAACACGTGTGGGAATGTTATTGTGGCTGCTGCAGTTCTACACTACTTTGGAATAGAACTGAAGGCGTGTTTCACCTTAATGCTATGGATACGAATGACATCAACCAATATGCATTTCATACAGAAGCAGATGCTACAAGGCAATCTGTCAGAAGGTGTCTTATACTTAATTATTTTTAATTAAAATTTTACCTAATGTAAAATAACAAGTTAGTGTAAGGACTTTTCCTTCTTAAATTAATAAATAAGGCACTTCTTTTATTTCTTTTATAGTTATGTTTCTCACTTTTTCTTTTCTTTTTCTTTTTTCTTTTTTGCAATTAGGGAATTAATATTTTCATATTGTTTCTTACTTCAGTACACAAAGTTATACAATAAAGGTGTTTTGATAATTTCTAAGAAAAACAAGATGTGTACTTTTATAATTTTGCTCACACAAATAATTATTAGAATGTGGTAATTAGAAAAATTAAATATACTAATACTGAAATAATATACACAAATATTATGTCATGTGGAAAACAAAAACACATGAACCACTAGAAAAATATCAAGCAAATAAAATATGTTTTATACATATCAAACATATTTATATTTATTTACAAAATCATAAACTTCTCGAACATATTGCCTGACGAACCGGAACCTGAAGTTTGCTTCATTTCATTCTTGAACTTTCCATTTAAGGTTATGCTCTTCTAATATGATTTGCCTTTGTCTTTCAATTAAGAACATTTTTGCATTATATTCCTTTCGTATTAAACGCATTTTCAACGAATGAAGCTCGTTTGCTTTTTCCAACAACTTCCTGCTCTTCACTACAACCGCATATTCTCTGCCTTTCTCCATAGGTGCAGCTTCCGATAAGCTTCAGCTGGCTATAGAAAAAGAAATGCACGTGCCAGCAGTGTGCAGAAATGGCTTACTTCTTTAGTAAAAAGGTGTTACTACTTTAGTTACAACTAAAGAAGTAAATAGAAATTGAGCTCTCCAACAGTTACTAAAAGAGTATATTACTACGGAAGTACTTTACTAAAGTAGTCCAGAGTAAAGAAGTAAGAGTTACTACAAGAGTAATTTACACTAGTTTGGTGCTCGCCTCCCTAAGTCCTATTGCTATTATTACAATTACAAATATCAATATCCAAAAATGCCTCAAGTTTTCTTTTTTTTTTTTCACTTAGAGATATTCATCTCAGGTAAGGAAACAGAAACGAATAAAAAACGGAAATGGAGGACTTGAAACTAAAACGTAGACACATTGACAGTGTTCAGAAGCATATTTTTAAATCACGCTCGGCCATACTCATAGGAGCTAAATACGCTGTTCTGTTTAGTTGGAGTTATCAGTTTCTCGCCTCGTATCATAAATATAGCAGAAATCAAATGTCTGTCACTGGAGGTCTTCGTAACCGTGCCTACTAGCGCAATGCGTTGGTAATTATAATTGCTTTTGGCGTGGATTCAAACCCGGGCCATGGAAAAGTTTTTTTTTATTTTTATAAAAGATAATACTCAAAAAGTGATTTACTTATCTTACGTTGCAGTTTTGCTATACCTTTCCACTGTAAGAAGTAGAAGTAGTATCAGCAGAAGTAGCACTAGAAGTAGTAGTAGTAGTAGTAGTAGTAGTAGTAGTAGTAGTAGTAGTAGTAGTAGTAGTAGTAGTAGTAGTAGTAGTAAGAGTAGTGGTAGGAACAGGTTAGAAGCCCCGCAGGGTTCGTCCTGTTCCACCCTGACTGTCATGATATAAATTTAACATCAACTGCTTCTTCAATTTTCTTCTTCAATTCAAACAAAATGACAATTTTCTTTTATTACTATTATAATACACAATACATACACCAGAAGGTTTGGACGACGCCCGCAACCAGCCATGGCCAAAGTTTTGGAGGGGCCATGAATATGTTGAGGGGGGGAAAGTCATTACAAATTGTATTAAACATATCTAAATATTTTTTCTGTGTTGAGGTCTGGACGGGCCACGAAAAGTTTAGGGGACAGACCCCCTAGCCCCCTCTGGCTGCGGGCCTGGTTTGGACAATCGGAAACTGCAACCAATCAGAAACATGTTTTTATTTTCTATGGCTAGTGTCGAGTGTTAAAAGATGTATGCTGTTCTGAAGATACTGTCTATAATGCAGTAAGCAGAGTGGGTCGGTGGTTGGTGGATCGCAGTGGGTCACATACTGTTGACCCACGACCCACTGACACACTCAGAAAACTCGACCGACTTGACCCACTCTCCCACCGACCCACTGCCCCTCTCCAACTCTGATTGGCACTTTTCAGAATATCCGTACATATTTTGGAAAAGTTCCAAACGATATGTAATTGTTTTGTTTTAGGTTAAGGTATTATGAGTCTGCTGTTTCACTTTTGAATTGAATTACGATTCCCCATGTCTTTTTTCTACATATTTTTTTTTGTGAAAACACGTTAATGAGCAATACAAAATACAACTGATTTTTGATTTGAATTGGTTTGGGTTAACAGCTTAAAAATGAAATCTTTACGTTTAATGTCCGACGATTATGCAGTTAGGTTGAGGAAGACTATGATTAGAGCAAGTGAATTATGATGGACGAATTATTGGAGAGAGAAAGTGGGAGTGTCCCGAGAAAACCCATGAGCACGATGTTGTCCGTCTCAAGCTTACTTGCCTTGGGAAAGAACCAGGTACCCCACCCATCTGATAGTTCAGTAGGCGGTGTCTCAGTTTCGATTCCCAGTGGGAGGGCTTTCGAAATATTAAATGTCCTCGATGTAACTGTGTTCGGGTCCCTGTCGTTCAAGGTTACTGGTAATACCTGTAAAACAAGAATAACCGAAGATAATAGATATAAGTCACGGAGATACTTTCGTTTTTTTTAAATTTAAACTTTAATTCTCTCGACTATAGTATTTTGTCATGACCGAAGTCAGTGTTTCATCGTTAATTAAATATTGGAATCGTAAACGTTTGCAATTTGCTCCATACAAGAGTATTTCTTGACTGTTTCTCAAAAAAGTAGTCTTAAGGTAGTGCCTTGATCATTCATTTTAGGAGTCCGAGGTTCGATTTCCTTTGAGGAAATTAAGAAAAACTTTATAATTTACAATGTTGATACTTGTGTTGTATAATAACACGAAAAATAGTCAATTTCTCTCGTTCTTACAAGTTAGAGTTGAAAGGACTTCCTTTACAGGGGAAAACTAACAACTTGACGTCACATTCTACAATCTTGATTCGTATTGTCTGAAAACCTAGCGTGTTTCGCAAACAATTCATAAATACAAAAAGGTCATCCTTTATTCCTAGCATGAGTTATAAATTAGACTGAAACGTCATTGTGGAATTGTTTCTAAGTTCTTCCACTCTCACTAGAAATAATAATAATATTTTCGTTCGCCATTTTAAACACGTTCCATATATTCGTTCAACCAAAACTGGTAAATTGGAACAATTCTTTTTTATATTTCTATGTATATTTTGTTAAAATGTCTATATAATGCATACATAATCTAATGTCTTTTACCCCCCAAAAAATCGTGATGAAGACAAATCCTACTTAGTTTCTGTTAAGGCATACGAAAGTTCGATTTTCATGTTGTCCAGTAGCTCATACCTTCTTTTTCCCTCTTTTCCTTCCAAAGTATCTCTTATAAGATAATTCATCCTTATATAGAGTCCAAACAATTTTTCTTCACTTCAGTATGCTTATTTGCATTGGAATAGGACGTAATATTGAGGTCTCAAATAGTATGTAATAATAATTATAATATAATTTGAGAACAAGATCTTGAGACGAATATTCGGACCCATGAGGAACGGGAATGGGGAATGGCGGGAACTTCATAAAGTGGAACTACATAATTTATACGGTTTACCCAACATTGTTAGGGTCGTCAAGTCTAGAAGGCTTAGGTAGGCAGGTCATGTAGCTAGAATGGAAGATAGTAAAAACCCTTTCAAAGTCTTGACTGGAAGACCAATCGGCAGACGACCATTCGGAAGACCTAGACGCAGATGGGAGGACACTATTAAGATAAATCTCGCAGTGATAGGAATACAAAGTAGAAATTGTCTCCGATTGGCTAAGGATAGAGGTCAGTGGAGAGCTTTTGTGAACGCTGCATTGAACCTCCGGGTTTCCACATGCAATAGAGTTAGTTAGTTAATAATAATAATAATAATAATAATAATAATAATAATAATAATAATAATAATAATAATAATAATAATAATAATAATAATAATAATGGTATTAAAATTTTAAAGTTGCCCTAAAATTTGGCAACGTAGGGATTTTGGGGAAGGGGTTCCATACTTTCAAGACACACCTCTGCAACTACCCAAATTTAAACGAAATCGTTCCACTGAAGTTTCAGGTAGAAAGTATTCTACTTAGCGTTTTACGGAAAATAACTGAATATCATTGAACAGTAAGGCATATATTTAACTAACTTGTAGAATATGTAGATGTAATTACGAAAGCTTTGCTACAAAAATATATACACAGACCATAATTCAGTGAGCTCTGAAATACAAAGTAACAAAATAGCTATAATATTCAGTCTACAGAGCAATTGTTACTTAAAGAGTGGCATACACTATTTCGAGAATTGAGATAAGACAAGAAATGTTTACGATACTTTTCGCCTCGTCTCGATTTTCATCTGCAAAGCGAGACGATAATTTGAGTTAGACTTGTCCCATCTCGAATGTAAAATGTTAATTCTCATCCCGATTTTGTTTGTTTTGTTTTAGAATCGAGATGAGAAATCTCTCTTCTCATGGGCAACATTAAACAAAACCGAAATATTTTTTGCCAAATGTCACGTTTCTGCTAATGGTATGACCTGACCGACAATAAGTTTCTAATTTTTAATCTTCTACGAGATTATTATTATTATTATTATTATTATTATTCCTGAAGATTTGATAATTCAAGTATTGAAACATTCGAGTATTCAAATATCTGAATATAACAAAACGTGTGTCATCGCCGATCGATCGCCATCAAAATTCCTAAATTAAAAAAAAAAAGAATGCCCGACATGGATTCGATCCAAGAACCTTCAATTTACTTGTCAAGCGCCTTGACCACTGGACCGCGATAACCACGCTGTAAATGATTCATCTTTCTTCTGGTTACGTTAGGTTTTTTTGCCCCTTTGTTTAGGCTTGCAAACTTCTATGTTATCTTTCTTCGTTTCAAAAAGTCTTTCGTATTTCTTTTATGATGTTATAAGTGAATAAACTTCGGCAAAGTTTATATTAATAGCATGAGTTGTTCTTAAACCTTTCGTTCACAAGTTTGTTTCTTCTTCACACCAAACCACAGATATGACAGATTTAATTCTCATGCTCTGCATTTGTTTCAAATCCGTCGCCATTTCCTGATGAATAATTTATGTTCGCCACGATACAAGCAACTTGTGGCGCCAGGGAAGTGTTCACGAGTGTTATTAGCTGGCCTGGATTTGTGCATGATTCAAGGATATGGGAAACGTTCACAGGTTACATAGCCCTTACGTTACTATTAAGAAACAAAGCGAATGTTGCATTACTTGGTGATAATTGGTATGGAACAGAATCATGCATTATGACCACTGGCGTCTCTGGCATGTAAAATTTGGGGGGGACTTCGAAGAAAGTTTATTTGTTATTCTGTCGTTAGTAATTACATTAAATTAGAATGAAATATTGAATATTTTGTACTTCAAAATATTGGGGGGACGCGACCCCCTCGTCCCCCCCGCCAGAGACGCCTATGGTTATGACTCAGTTTACCTTTTGAGAAAGGAAAGAGTAATAATCGAGCGATGTTTTGGTTATATGAAACGTCGATTTCCTGTCTTACGGTCGGTTTTCCGTGCAAAATTGGACAATGTTCCAAAAATAATTATTACGTGTTTTGTGCTCCATAATACTGCAAAAACTTTAGGCGATCCGGATTTCGAACCAGATGAGGAAGTACCAGAATATGACGATGATCATTATCAACACTATGATAATGATGAACTTGTTCTTTGTCGTCAAGGACAAGAAATAAGAAGGAACTTGAGTGTTATTGTAAAGAGGCTTAATGATTGCTGTGGTATAACTAATCAGAACGTGCACGTGAAGTTTAACTTTTCAAGCAATAAATTTATTAACAAGCAATTTATACCAGTGATGTGCCGTAAACTATAATTTTACGTCTACGCGATTGTCTACTGTAATCTATACGTAATCTACATTACACCTTTTCCCGTGTAGACTATGTAGACAACCACTATCAAATGTAAGGAAGAATTTCGTTGCTCGTTTGTTCATATTTCCTCATTCAGTGTTTTTGCTTCGGTGCAGCGAAAGATTAGGGGAACGACTAACATATAAAAAGTAGAGGAAATTATCTAGTCTGTATGTTTACTCTGCTCTGCACATACCACTTCCTTAGATTTTCCACTTCGAGTACTGCTTTTATAATGAAACTTACAAAACTAATTCTCACCTGTGGGCTTTCAGTCTTGAAGCTGCTGTATTTGCCAATTTTTTCTTGCATATTTTACAAAATGCATAACATTTTTCATTTTCCTTCATCAAGACGAAACTAAGTATTCGAAAGTTACTATTCGCTGGTCTAGGCATTATATTTTGTACGCAATTTCGCAAGGTAACGACAAAAGAAAGCACCTTTATTATCCACGACGCCATATTAAATTACGTGTTGTTGACATATTCTACATAGTCTACATTGTTTACATTGTCTACGCATAGTTGACACGTAAACGTAAACTATCGTTTTTTACGTGTAGACGCACATCTCTGGTTTATACACCTCACACTATAACTTCACAAGCAATTTATTTTCACAGTTACTTTGGTTTGTAAGGAAGATTCAGTTCAGGATGTATGGTGTATCATTTTCAATTTTTTCGTAGTATTTTTTTTAATAAGCGAGCTATTTGTGTATCTAGATGCTCAATTGGTTTGACACCATTTACTTTAAACAATGAAGAATATCCTTGCGAGTAAAAGGTAATCATTATGAGTACAAAGAAAAGGTTATGCTTATACCTCTACCTTATATTCTAAAGCACAATCTTTTACTTCAACCTTATACTTGGAAGAATATCCTTCAACTTTATGAATACGGCCTATTGTTAGGCATGAACAGCAGCACGATACAGTCATGGTTTAGTTTCAAGAGGTCCCTCCTCCAGATGTATTGCCAAAATATCAGACAGTAACATCCCTCTTCCTAGTCAACAGCTAATTTCATACAGGAAATCAAGAAAGGACTTGTTTCTTCCAGACGACTTCAATGTATGCCAAAATTTGTATAACGTAAACATAGATCAGGTTAAAAAAAAAAGAATAATTTATTATCCCTACATTACAGACTACACTAATCATTACAGACTACACTGATAAACTTAGCCATTACTGACTATTTTCACTGTTTATGGCTGTTTTTTTTCTTATATGTTGGCAATAT
Source organism: Thermobia domestica (assembly GCF_964235325.1). Classification (NCBI taxonomy): domain Eukaryota; kingdom Metazoa; phylum Arthropoda; class Insecta; order Zygentoma; family Lepismatidae; genus Thermobia; species Thermobia domestica. The sequence goes on along the minus strand of NC_137455.1, from coordinate 57,996,261 downwards.
GTAGCAAAATGATCATTCCAGAAATGGTTTGACTTATCCTTGTTATATCTGAGCACCGCTTTCAGCTTATGAGTGAAATTAGATTCTTTAAATTTACGTTGTCCTAGATTTTGCTCTATCCAACACAATAACTTTTTCAATAGAGTTTTTGAAGAATTTACTTTAAAACTTGAAAAAAATAACATTTGTTTCCTTGTTCTCTTATAACATGGTTCACAGAAACCGAAAAAAAAATGCATTTCGACACACTTTTGAAGCAGTTGCTTCTAAGATAAGCATTTAATTCAACATCACTGACCCCATTATCATTTTAGTTCTTGTAAAGTTACATGATCCACGAATACCATTTTTTCCATCATCTACTATCCATGATCCCAACCTACGAAACTTTCTAGACGCCAGTGAACTACAAAATTCTTCAGTAGTATCTGAAACCTTCGATTTCATGTTCAATTTAACAAACTAAATTCATTTGTTTCATTTGTATTCACATTCATTCTATTGTTTGTTACTTTTAGAAGGAAAGAAGAAATACAGATCCTCGTCATTTAATTCTTAATCAAATTTATCCTGGGAAACTTTTATTTTAATGTTCTTGTAGGAAAACATAGTATTAAAATCATTCTAGCCCTTCATGCTTCCGAGGCAGCGAATAATAAAAGGAGGTGCTCTAAAATTAAATATTTACGAATCCAAATTAGACTTTTCTTATTTATTGCGACATCTACTGCAGGGCCGTGCCGTGGGGGGGGCGACGGCCCCGGGCGCCGAAGTAAGGGGGCGAAAAATTCGGGAGAAAAAAGGAAAAAGATAGGAAAAAATGCTTGGAATATATGTATGAGGGAGTCGTCGTATACTCTCGCCTCGGGCGCTGATTTTCCACGGCACGGCCCTGATCTACTGTTCAAAGAACCTGAATATTAGTAATAAAAATAGAGGTGGATCTCGACTATTGAAAATAGTGCAATGAGAGCTCCTTAGGAAATGACAATCATTAAGGTTTCCCTGCCATCTCATGAAAATTTAGTCATTAGTCATTTACAGCAACACCGTTTACTTAACAATAATATTAAGTGGTGCTTAGAAGTTATTCAGCAGTACTCACTATCATCATGTGTAGAGAATGTGGTTCCACGTCCTTCTGGGATCGCTGACGCCTGCACATATCCGCTCTCCTCGTTTTTGTCGGGTGGGGAATTTGGATACTTCGAGATTCCATTCGAATATAAATCGTCTATAAATTCATCAGCCTCATTGTCTTCATCACTACTCCATTGTATCTTTCGTTTCTTTCGCCTTTGTGGTCGATCTGCTGAAGTATCTGGATCGGTATAGATATCTGACTGTTTCTGCTTCTCTAGGTTTTTGCCTGGCTATGAGGATGCCATCTGAAAGACAATTAGTACATACGTGTTATAAGGTATTCAAATTTAAGGGCAATGATATTATTATTATTATTATTATTATTATTATTATTATTATTATTATTATTATTATTATTAATCATAATGATAATAATAATAAGTACAAGAGGTCCTATTAAAATGTGGCACAATATCAATGAAATTAATTTTTTGTAATATACTATTTGTTATAAATTGTATGAAAATACAAATAAATGGAGAAAAACACAAATAACTGCAATTACAATCCAATGGAGATTTCCACTACGACCAAAAAATCTTTTTTATTTGCTTATTTAGGAGAAAATGTCCTTTCGAAACCACTCTACAAAAATTTTAAATGAAATGTATAGTTTATGAGATAATTGGCTTTGAAGTTGCTTAAAATTTCGCATGACGTCACGAGAATGGGAAAAGTGCTACTCCGTGCGTGACGTCACAGCTCATCCTACCGCTAATACTGTCTGAGCAAAATAGATAATTAGATAGATAGATAAATAAATAAACATCATATTAACTCCTCAAAATTCTCGGTTAAGGAAATGACTAGAACAATGAACTCAACGGCATTTGATGTAAAATTATGTCTTTCAATACTGTGAACTACTTTTCGAAGATTTTTTTGTATTTCATTATAACAAGCATAAATCTACTCTTTTGTTTATTGCTGATGAAATCAAAATATTCTTGGAAAAGTAGTTGAGCACTGAAAGACATTATAATTTGTCAATGCCGTTGAATTCATTGTTCTGGTCATTCTCTTAACCGAGAATTTTGGGGAATGAATATTAAGGCAACACTGAAATTTCTACGGATGGCAACACTACAGATGATTCGAAACAATCATTTCTTTCTTTTTCTTCTTTTTCAAAGCATGATGATCATAGGAAGTTACATTTCATTATCTGCTTTCGTTTATGAGACGACGTCTTCAAATTTACTGCAAGTAGACGGCGTGTTTCTTTTTTCCTTGCGGGAAATCGAACTTATGTTGGTGGTGAACTGAGTGAGTTTGTTTTCTTTGGAGTAGTCGTAATTGGACAGAATTGAGATAAACAGCTTTAAAATCTAGTGCTGTTTATTTCTATCTTAATTTTTACTGTTTCTGAGATTACGGAACTTTATAAAAGGGAATGGCGTTGAAAACGTAATACATGTTAAGGCTGAACTCTCCACTGCAGTGACTAGAGCAGATTTATTTAGTGCAATAAAAAAAAATAGTGCAAATGTCCATTCTTTGAGTAAAAGAAGTTGTACCAAAAGTTGATCCAACTAGAATTTGAACCTGAAATCTTGGGACAGGAGTCCAATACGCTCTCCATTATGCAGTACTAGCAATGCACCTGGCGAATTTCTGTAATTTTGTCGATTATTATCTATTCCTATCTAGGCCTACGTAAAGACTCACTGTTGCCAAACTTCTTCCCTTTTTCGATGAGTGTTACTCAAGGGGCGGGCATAATGCCACAGAGTGACGCTTCCAGTTTCTCATATTTAATAGTACGGTAACAATATGGCGGTTAGGCCCCTCCCACCAGTTTTAACTTTGTAACATGGAATTATATGGAAAAGAGGTACTTTATTTTATATACTGCTCAATGTCTGAGTCCCAAGATCTATCCAAGCGGCGGGCATAACGTCGCAGACATGAAACAGAAGGTTTGTGAAACTCGTACCGACGTATTGGTACTATCATAGGCCCCACCTGTACAGCACGGGGTACAGTGGAGAGCAGGCACTCTATTAAATATATTAATTATGGTTTTACTAAACATTAGCTTACTGTGTTTGGAAACCATCAGCCAGGATACCCACAATTCCATGAGTTACATGAGTTTTCGCTCCCTAGCCTAACCGGGGCGCGGACAAAATCCAAGCGGACAAAATCCAAGAGGACAAAATCCAAGCGGATAAAATCCATGGAACAGTATCATGTGCGTAGCTATGGTATGTGCCTGTGAACACTCTAATTAAATTCTATGTTTTTTTCTTCAATTGTCATGTATTCTGCCAGTTTTATCTGTAATTCTTCAATTTATTGAAATGACATTTCATTTACTTTTAAATAACTGAAAATCCAATAAAACATGTAAGATTGTCACAGTAAGAGTGGAGATGAGCTTTAATTACTTATCACATCCATATGAAAGTATGTAAAAGTATGTATGTATGTAAAAGTATGTATGTATGTACAAATACATAGTAAAAGTATGTATTTGCATCTCAATTTTATTATATATAATACATTGAAGACACTCGGCATATTGTTGTAAGACCATTTATTGGAGTATTTTAATTCCATCCTTATGAGGTGGCATACAGAAGTCTTAATTTGTTTGTTGGTAGTGTTTTATGAATATTTTTTTTAGAAAAATAATTCTGATATACTGATCAAGTTTTCGTCAGAAATGATCAAAATGTGAAATATGTACTGTAGTTGTAGAATGCTGAGTTTTTTTGTACTTCTCGTGTTTCGCGTAGGCCTATATATTCTAAATAAGTAAAATATAGATGTACACTCATGTCCAAAATGATTGTCGCATATCTATAACTGTCTTCTTGTAAGAATATAATTTGATAATGATTTTGCAGGATACTTTTAATACTGATACTATGTGTATAATCGGAAAATGTATATTTGTGGTAAATTTCATAGGAAAATAATTTTAAAAATACGAAAATTAGAATGAGTAAAACAAAACGTTGCTAAATGGACAAGAAAGTTTCATTTTCGTTTTATTGTTCTTATTTATTGCTCTATGTGTCTAGACAAACTAAATGAAAATGTATATGTTATTGCTTATTTTGAAAGTGTAACTGATGTAAATACTCTGAGGGTAGAGAAGTAAATTTGTTTTTATCTAAATTATATCTTTTTAATTTTATTTATACTTTAATTCTCAATGAATAGAATAGAAGTAAGTGTACTCTTTTTAAGACTGGGATGCTTTGCTGTTATTTGTTATCTCTGATTGAGCAAGTCAGTGCTTTCATTTTCTGGTTGATTTATGTGAGTATACTCTTTTTGTCAAAATATTTCTGATCACCCTAAATTGGATCCACCTGGGCATTCCTAGCAGTAGCCAGAATATTTTATGAGTAATTAAAGCTCATTTTCACTCTTACTGTGACAATCTTACATGTTTTATTGGATTTTCAGTTATTTAAAAGTAAATGAAATATTACTTCAATAAATTGAAGAATTACAGATAAAAATTTAGAATGCATGACAATTGAAGAAAGAAAGAAACACAATTTAATTAAGGTATTCACAGGCACATACCACAGCTACACACATGATACTGTTGCTTGGATTTTGTCCGCCTTGCCAGAATTTAGCTTGGATTTTGTCCGCTTGGATTTTCTCCTCTTGGATTTTGTCCGCTTGGATTTTGTCCTACACTCAGCCCAACCATTGCTCGGCCTACCCCTTACGCTTCGTATTTCGCAATTTGCTTCTTCGAAAGAAGAATGAAAACAATTATTGTATATACAATATATCTCTGTGTGGATAACATTTTTCTCAGTGTATTTTTCTGTAAGACGTCATTCATTATAAATCACTAAATATATATTGTATTTCTTTACTATTCTTAGTTACTTGTGTCATGCTATGCAAATCTTCTAATAATCTTATAAATTAGTTATTTATATTGTGAAACATATACTTCTAAATTATAGGAATCACATTGAAACCGGGAGGCCTGTTACTTCTGGTTTCAGTACAGGAATAAGTACACATACCGTATAACAGCTATTACTCGGATGCTGAAACCATGTATAGAGACAGACGGCCACAGAAGTTGACACTCTATAAAACTTCTCATCTTATTTAATAGCACAATTAGAAGTCTAAATTTACAGGTTCGTAATGATTAATTTTAACATATTAATATGCTGGTGACTGGTGAGGCATTAGTATCATTCTGTTGCTACTATTGATTTATTTTATTTTGGGAGGAATGGAAGTTTTTAAATTCTAAAACCTGTCAATAGCATTCAACTTTTGGCTAACAAATGCCAGTAAAATGGCGTACGATATTTCTATTTGCATTGTTTCTTTATATACTAGATTATTATATGTACAATGAAAGAAACCATTGTATGCTCGTAAATTCTATACTACTGATTCATACATGTTTTACTTCGACTTTTCACATTCTTATTTCAATAATTGTTTAGGAATATCGAGAACGAGAGCTAAGTTTAAGGCATTCGAAGAGTGCTAAGTCAAATGGAAAGTGATATTTAATATTGTGTAGTTTATCTTTTTTAAAACGATTCTTAAATGCAGATCAGATATCCATATTTTCTAACCAGTGTCAAGGTCTGAGTATTTATGATTATACAGTGTCAAGGTTATTTTTAATGAAATGTTACTGTGTAATGTAACATCCTTGTCATTAACTTAAAGAAAACTAAAATATCAAAAGATTTTCACATAGTTATGAACCAAAATAATACATTAGGAAAAAATACATATTTAATATATTTGGTTGTTCCACACATCATGAAAGAGGTAAAACATTGCGTAAAATGTCAAGGTTTTTTATATATATATATATTGTATATATTACGAAGCATTTTATACAATTGCTTAGTTGCATTGGATCAAGGATCTCGTTCGTAAGTATAAGTTCTATGTCTTACTTATTGGATTACTTTTACAGAAATTACTAATGATGATGTGGACTATTTTTGATTATCATTTAACAATCATTAATGAACTTTTATACAAAGATAACATACTTTGATAATTATTTAAGAAATGATGAGAGAGATTTGAAAATAGTCAGAGAATAAGAAATTGAATTTATTTTTATTTTATAAGAACATCCCTAATTAAAGACTTTTTTTTTTTTTTGTAAAAGTTGATATTTATGTCATTTATACAAGCATTCTATGCTTGATTCTATCGTGCATGACCTTGCAAGTGATAATACAAAAATATATATTTCAATTTTTTTTCTCAGTAAATTCATAGGCGTTATTTTTAAGTTCTAAGTTCCCGTATTTTTAATTTTACTAATTCCTTGCCTCATAAAGCAGAAATTTTTTACACTTTAAAGTGAAATTTCAATTGATTAGTATCAGTACAGCGGCACCATGATTATATGGATACCAAGAACGCATGTTTAGGGGTAGGTTGATCACTGGAAAATTGATGACTTAAAAATGGCTCGACTGGCCAGTGAAGTTCACGGAAAATCCTTCACAGTATTGTCAAAAACAGACAAGAATTGCTAGAGTCGTGGTAGGTTGATTAAGAAACGTGGGAGATCACTCCAGTTGTTGCGACGAAGAAAAAATTGTATTTCGAGCGTACGATGAGCTTGAACGGTTTCTTGATGATAAAGCGCTCCAGGCATGGTCGCTTCTTGGTCGTTTTGCTTGCAATGAGTTGGAATAACTTATACTTCAAAACATCTTGTAGAGGTTTCTGGAACACAACAGTGTGGATTATACGTCTCCACTGTTCCCAAACATATTTCCGTTGTAGCCGTAACCTGAAATTTGTTGGGTAGGGTGAAGTTTATAAGCTTGCGTTGTGTCGACTGTAGTCTTGTTTATAAAGTGAGAAGTGGTTTTAATGTCTTTGACAATTCATGAAAAGCAAGCGCAATTCATGCCGTCATCATGTGTTGCCATTAATTGACATATTGCTATTTGCACAGAGTGCCTTCGGGGAATTCATCTTAAAGAAACTTTCGCGTTTTCAGATCTTCATTTAGAACAGTCAAAACAGATCGCATGGAAGAGCTAAATCCTAGGATAATATTACACACATCTAATTGATGGTACTCAATACCACTTTTATGCAGTTGAGCGACACGTAGATCAAACTTGTCGGTGTTCGAGGTAGCTTGTGTTCGTTATCAGACAATCTTCGACATTTCTTAAACTTTCTCATCCACCATGTGTGACACAGATAGTGTCTGATGAAGCTAATAAGTTCAGTTAGTTGGCGAAACTGTCACACATTTATTATTTTATAAGTAAACTTTGGTTTGCTCAGCGATTTCTATTTTTACTGTAAGTTATCTAAGATAGCAGAGCTAGTATGAACTAGTTAGTTAAAATTGTTAATCTTTCAAATATAATGTGTGCAGTGTTGGGTAAGTTACTTGTAAAACTGTAACGCGTTACAAGTTACTTTACTTTCTCTTAAAATGTAACGCGTTAGTAACGCGTTACTTGCCCCCAAAAAGTAACTGTTACTTTACTTCGAAAGTAACGTGTTAGTAACGCGTTACTTTTAGGTCCGAAACTTTAAAAATGTGAAAAAAAATTGACTTCAATTTTCCGTACTACTATTACTACCGCTATTATTGTTATTATTATTACAGTGAAACCTCTACTAACGGACACCTCTATAAAGCGGACACCTCCCGTAACGGACATATTTTGTAATCCCCAAACACTGTAATAGGAAAAATCATATTGGCAAACCTCTATAAAACGGACACTCTATAGTACGGACACGGACAGTATTATTTTCTGTCTTTTATAGGTATTATTTACCTCTGTATTACGGACACTTTCTCTAGAAACAGTTGAAAAATACAGTAAAAATATATTTTTAGTACCGGTACTTCATACATATATCACCAAGGAAGCATTGTGACAACATTTTGCCTCCTCAACTGTCTGCTCAGCAATCCAGACGAAGCATTATCTGTTTAACAACACCCTCATGTCCTTTGCTCGCATTTCACTCCCACTCAACCTGTTTTAGACACAAAAGTGATTGACAGTTGCCTGCAGACACGTTATTCTACTGTCCCTCTGGAATCTCTGACCAAGCAGAAGACAAATTTAGTATCTTCTGTCCTCGGGTACGCATATTGTCTAAAAAAAGAAAATGACACTACTGGACTGCAATTAACCTCCAAATTAAAGGAACATACTGTAAACGTAGTAAGTAGTGGTAAGTGTAAAGTGCAGAAAACTATAACATCTTATCTCCATGTTGTGTGTAGAAAATAGAGTATTGAATGTCAGCGGATAATGCAGGTTCAGTATCATTTTGGTAATATTCTTAAATACATGATTCATGCAATTATTTTTTTTTTCTAATTGGACATTACATTGTTTACTAATTTACGTAAGGAAATATTGATACCTCTCTAAGGCGGAAACCTCTCTATAACGGACAGATTTTGATTCCCCACGGCTATCCGCTTTAGAGAGGTTTCACTGTATTATTATTATTATTATTATTATTATTATTATTATTATTATTATTATTATTATTATTATTATTATTATTATTATTATTATTATTGCATGTTCTGAATTGCTTTATGTAAATGCAAGGACAAATTTTTACTTGATATATGAACATGTTCATATAATGTAACATTGATAAAATGCCATACTGCGTTACTCGTAGGGATGGAACGAGCAAGTTCGAGCGAGTTTTCTTTGACACTCGATTCGACTAGAAAGAGACATCTTTGAGCTCGACCCGAGAACTCGACTCGAAAAATTTCCTCCAAGTCGACTCGACTTGAATTGGGGTCGAGTTCCGAGTCGACTCGAGCCAAATCCGGTGTGTAGTTTCGAATACATTCTTCAAGTATATTACATAGACAGTATAATTATTATCAATGACACTAGTACTACTACAACTTATATTATTAGCCTATTATTATTATTATTATTATTATTATTATTATTATTATTATTATTATTATTATTATTATTATTATTATTATTAATTATAACAACACTGTATATAAAAAGAAAGATAGGCGGTTTGTATTTGAATACTGAGAAACTAGTTGATTAGCAACCTCGGTAGTCGTGAAGTCTAGGAGTCAAGGACATTGTTCACGAGCTTCTGAATTTGGGTTGAGGGTCTAGATTGAGTATTCGGGCTCGTGCCAAACACTGTTAAAAGTTATAGGACACTGGCCAAATATCTTCAAAACTGCTCGGCTCGGGTTTATAATTGTCAGCGACTCGAGCTGCTCGGCTCACAGCTTATTCACTATCGACCTGAACCGAGAAGTGAGCCGAGCCAACAGCTCACCCACCCGACTCGGCTAGAGCCATCGGCTCAGTTGAGCTGAACCGAGCAAATGGCTCATCCCTACCAAGTCAGCTCGAGCCGATGGTTCACCCCAAGTGAGCCGGCTCGAGCCATCTTCTCAGTTGAGTCGAGCCGAGCTGAGCTTGTTATAAAAAATCTCTTGTGGTCTCGTTATCGAGACGAGACGAGATGCGAGCAGTGTCCCCTCTCGTGAGCAACATTAAAAGTATTCCATGGCTTTCGTTTTCCAGTGTTAGCAGGCCATGATTTCAAGACGACTTAAAACGAACGAGCCATTTATCAAACTCGACTGGACTCGAAATTCGACGCGAAAAACTGAATCGGCACGGAACTCGACTCGAGGATATTACCTTTGAGTTGACTCGAAACTCGACTTGAATTCGAGTCGAGTCGAGTTTTAGTTTGACTCGTGCTCATCCCTATGCGTTAGAAAAAATGGTTGCTTATTATTATTCTGCTAAATTAATTATATAATAATAACAATGTTGTTATGTAAAATTAAAAATAAAGAGTATAGAGAAACATTACACTACTCTATAATCAACGGGACTCTAGGAAAAGCAAACTGATCTGAAAGAACTCTAATATTACATACCATCAGCAAACTATTTTCTAGTAATAAAGTAGGCCTGCTCATCAAAACACAGTTTATTCATATTAACCCCTTACTGTAAATTGTTAATTATGACACCCTAGTTGTTGATAAATATTTTCCGCTGGGGCACTTCAGATACTTTACTTTTAAATTCTGTTCACCATTATCCTCAGCTCTTAAGAAAAAAGTATTCTTTCAAATGTTCGAAGGGTAAACTATTTTCGTTCTCCATCCTTATAAAAACAACACCAATCAAAGTAAAATAGACTACCGGTATCATTGCACTCCTAGTTCACTCACTGAATGTATTGATTTGAAGCTGTCAAAATCTACGACAAAATCTTCCAGGTGCTTGCAATCAGTACACGTGATTTCCCTAAGGCTGTCCTCATCTTCAAAAAACAGCAAGTGGCACTACGAACTTATCTGTTTCTCTGTGTGTCTGTGAGTGTATCGATCCCGAGGTCACTAACATACATAGTTCATGCTCGATTGTTTCATTCTGAGAAATTGTTACCAAAAAAAAAAAAAAAAAAACATATATTGTAGTTACTCATCCGAAATGTAACGCGAAAAAAGTAACGCAAACTAGGTACGTTACTTATAAATTTGTAACGCGTTACCGTTACAGTTACTTTGGAAAAAATGTAACGCGTTACTAGGAAACGTTACTCAAAAAGTAACGCGTTACTTGCGTTACGTTACTTCCCAACACTGAATGTGTGCTTATCCAGAAAATGTACTTACGGAGGTTGCTCATCAGAATATTTACTTACTGGTCAGATCAAGGTTGAATCTATAACTTTACTGTAAATAGCTAAAATCTCTATCTGTATTTCTCATATCTCCGGAACAGTCAGATATCAAATTCCATTAAACGATATTATGACCTTTAAGTTTATTGTAACCCATCTATATAATTGGATGCGGTACTTATATAAGCAGGTTTTCAAAGTAGAACCTTTTGTAGAATGTAATATCTTCAATCCCTTCTAACATTATTATAGCACGGCCAACAAGAGATGGTCTCTGACGTTTCTTGCCACATGCGGTGGGATATTGCAGCCCCTACTTTGATACCAGTGTTACCAACCACGATCACTCTGTCGTATACCATTGATTAAATTGCCACTACAGTTGCACCGAAAAAAACCTTGACACGCGTGTAGTGGCAATGTCATTGCGAGCTGTCAGAGACGTTCTCTTACTGGACGCACTATAGTAACTAACAACTAAGTCTATGGCATATGGAACCCGGAGGTTCAATGCCGCGTTCACAAAAGCTCTCTACTGACTTCTATCCTTAGCTAATTGCATCCAGTTTCTACTTTGTATTCCTATCTCTGCGAGATCCATCTTAATATTGTCCTCCCATCTGCGCCTAGGTCTTCCTAATGGTTGTTTTCCGATTGGTCTTCCAGTCAAGACTTTGAAAGCGTTTCTACTTTCTTCCATTCTAGCTACATGACCTGCCCACCTAAGCCTCCTAGACTTCACGACCCTAACAATGTTGGGTAAACCGTATAAATTATGTAGTTCCTCGTTATGAAGTTTCCGCCATTCCCCATTCTCATTCCTCTTGGGTCCGAATATTCTTCTCAGGATTCTGTTCTCAAATACTTTCAGTTTATGTTCTTCCCTCAGAGTAAGCGACCATGTTTTGCAACCATACAGAACAACAGGCATGATTATCGTTTTATATATTTTAAGCTTCAAATTCTTCGACAGAATTCGCGACGACAAGAGTATTCGAATAGTAACACGAATTCCCTGATTTTAGTCGACATTTAATTTCTTCGTGAATATGATTTTCCTCTGTTAATATTGATCCTAAATATTTGAAAGTATCCACTTTATTAAAAATATCATTTAATATTTTAACGCCTCCACAATTTTCCGTATTAATATTATTAGTATGCTTATCCGTATATTTATTTAAAAATACATCATACTATGGCCATGTTAAGATACTTCCGATATGCTTTGACATGCACATCTCAATTGCCTTATTACTGTTGTAGGGGCGTTCAAAATTGCGACGTTTGTGGATTTTGTGATACTATAGCATTCTTTTCTTATATATAACACTGTATGTTGTGAATTTTACTATAAGTTTTTGTTGAATATGTAGATTTTGACGTATGTAATAGCTCGACGGATAACTTGAAACCCGAACAATATTATGTGGGGTCGGAAACACTAGTAACCATATGTTGTATTGTAGAGTGTTTCACACAATATCTGCTTTCGAAGATATCTATCCTACAAATTTGAATAAATGTTGCTCTAATAGTTTAAAAGTTACAACAGTGTTTCAAGATAAATGGGCTACTCAGTACACATACACAGAGCAGAGTTGGCGTGGGTCAATGAAAACTTGACCCACGACCCACTGACCCACCACCCACTGTGACCCACGACCCACTGACCCACCACCCTCCATGACCCACCACCAACGGTGACCCACTCTGACCCACCACCCACGGTGACCCACTCTGACCCATCACCCACCATGAACTACTCTCATCCACTTTGACCTACTCTGACTCACCAAAATCCATTGTCACCAACTCTGAACACGATCCACGGCCTCTTCTGAACTGACTAAAGAGTTTACAGTTGTAATAAAACAAGAGTGCGAAATTATCACTAATCGGAGTTTGAATTTCTAGTCAATCGCTCAAGCACAACTCTGTTACAATAACGGTGGATCTGACCTTTACGATATAAAATGGTAAAGTGTTTGTCAGTGAGAAAATTGAAGCAGTTCGAGGTGGGGGGAAATTAGTGTGTGCCTAAAATATACTTGTACTAACAGAATATTCTTGCAAGTGTTAATTTCTGAACGCATTCCCCAAGAAACTTCTATTCGCAGGAAAATATCCCTGTACAATATGGAAAAGGTTATGGTTTGTCAGTTCACAGTATTTTTCTCACAAAAAACTTGAAAAATCAGTTTTGCATAGTGTATAAAGGTGGTCTGGTACCCTATGTGAGAGCATTTCCATAAAGCATGCTCATAATTGTAATTTGTGTAATCACTAAAACACCACGTTAAATATAAGTTACAAATATGCATAATTGCAATTATTATGAATATTTATTCAAAGTAGTTTACCTAAAGCAAAGAAGAGACTTACTAAAAATTAGGTACAAAGTTGAATAACATAAGTAATTAGTCATTAGTAATACAAGTATACATTTTCCGTAACTCGTAATTTTCCACCTTAAAACAAATCTGAAATCGGATTTATTTCCTCTTGGTAACTTTTTCGTGGTAAATCGTCCGCAGCGGAATGATGTCCATCCTTCAGCCAAGAAATAACTAGCTCGTCTATTTCGAGCTTGTCTAGCGGTGGGTCATTAACATTGATGAGCAACAAGTTAGACAATGTTTGAGCACTTAGTCTATTTCTAATATGTCATCTGTAAATTCATAAGAAGAAATCCCCGTTTGCACTCTGTCGTGGAAATTGATAATACTTCTACCCGATTTCTGCAACTTCTCATCGACAATCTACTTGTTAGACTTAAGTCTGATAACGATTTTTCTTGGTCAGGTTTGAAATACTCAGCAAGAAGTATCATCTCTCCATCACCATACAACATCTTTTCCATATCGACCATGTCAGTTGGCAATGTCGACCCATGGAGAACAAAAACTTCATCTACCACACCTTTGATAGGGAATCTTGTGAATAAATTATCAATTAAAGCCTGATAAACTGATGATTTCTTATTTGTTTATAAATTTAATTTTTGTAATTACACATGAAGGTTTGATATCATTACCAAGTTTCCTCCCCCGTCTAGAAAGCGAAAGGGAACGAGGTTCCTGGAAAGTGTTCAGAGGTGAATGGGAATTTCCCTCCTTCCTCTTCAATTACCACACTGCTGTTTGCCATGTGCCAAATTACGATGAATTTCAATTAAATTATCATAATATAATTATTTCCTTGTTGAATTATCAATACTTTTCAGTGGAAAAAAGGTTGAAATTTCAAAGTTCCAAATCAAAGTAAGTAGACCAACATAAAGGAAAAAAAAGTGTAAAATTTTCCATACAATTATGCGTACAATCCAAACTTAAAATTTCCGTGTAATTAAGCTTACTGTACAAATTTTATGCCTATTTTAGTCACAAATTTTTGGGTTGATTGCCCTGTGCTGTAAGCGCTCCATATAATAAACATAAGCTTCAGCAATTTTTATAGCAGAAAGCAATGGATATATGAAGCCAAGCACTGTATTTTTTGTTTCTGATTTTTTTTTCTTAAATAACATCGATCGTTTTCGATCATTTTTACTAGAGGTGGGCACGAGTCGAGCTGAAACTCGACTCGAGTCGAGTTTCGAGCCGTGTGAAAGGTTGTTTTCTCGAGTCGAGTTTCGAGCTGAGTTACTGTTTTTGAGACCGAGTTTCGAGTCGAGTCAAGTTTGGTACATGGCTCGCTCGTTTAGCTCGTTTTAGCTCGATTTGAAATCATGGCCTGATTAAACTGTAAAGCGAAAGCCATGAGAAATGTAAGCCGTACTGTGGAATACTTTTAGTGTTGCTCACGAGAGGAGACACTGCTTGCATCTCATCTCGTCTCGATAACGAGAGCACAATAGATTTTTTTTTTAAATAAAAGGACAGCCTCAAATGTCGTGAGCACCAATATATGTATATACTGTAGTTTTTACCATCAAGGATGAGACCTGCACGGTCGTATTTCTGAACCTAAGCAGAATCCCAACCCGGGTAGTGATGTCAACGGGCTCGGCTCGGTTCAACTGAACAAACAGCTCGAGCCGGCTCGGTTGGAATGAGCCATCTTCTCGGCTCAATTGAGCCGATGGCCTGAGCCGACTCGTTCGGGATGAGCCACCGAATCTGTTCGGTTCGGCCCTGGTGAGCTATCGGTTTTTGCCGTCTCGGTTAGGTGAGGTGTTGACTCGGTTCATTTCTCGGTTCGGCTCGATAGTAGATGAGCTGTGAGCCGAGCCACTCGATCCGTTGACAACCCTAAATACGGGCGGAGCACCGCGGTGATTCAGATAACTGCTAACTCCAGAACAGAAAAAAAAAAACAGGGTTGCCGGGGTATTCTAAGATGGATATAGGCCTATACATGATGTGTCTCATGTAACCCCTCTTTAACCAAATTGATGTGGGCATCAATTTATCTCCTGGTATACACCTTTATGCTATAGCCGTGTTGAAGCAGCTCTCACGTTATGAATACTCGTAATTAATTAATTAATACATAAAATTTACCATATTTTCCAATATTTTATCATATATATCTCGAATAACCCCTCCAACCATAATTATCAACATTAAATCTCCTTGTCTTTATATGTGTGACTGTGTATAGCTGTGTTGAAATGGCTCCCATTATGAATGATTAATAAAAGGGATAATTCAAAATTGATCACTTTTCTGAATATCTTATCATAGGCTATGTGAAGAAATTACTAATTTTTCAGTATTAACATATTGGTTTATTAGTCTGTTTTTCTGTTATTATCAATCATTATAAAGAATTCTATGACAAAAGAAATCATACTTAACTTTTAATTATCTTCATAATACTCTTTAGTAATATTCCTATATTATCTTTAGCTTTATAATTTTCCTATGGTATTTTTAAATTCCTCATATTTAGAATTTCTTGCGAAAAGAATAATCGTCATCTAGTTTCTACATATTATTATTATTATTATTATTATTATTATTATTATTATTATTATTATTATTATTATTATTATTATTATTATTATTAACAATATTATAAAAAGCCTATTCCGGATAACAATGTTATTTGTATAATATGGGCAGCTCGTGGAAACATAATTGTATGCCACATTTTCTGACTTTCGAGTAAGTATGAAAAGAAAGTTCATCATTCCTATGCAATTCGATACAATGACACATACCAAACAAGTTTCCCTTGTGGTTTAATACCAATCCGGTCCACCTAATAACTTAATTTTACCAGAAGTGACAATTATCATGATGTTCGCTAAATCCTCTCGTATCATGGTAAAAACGAAATGAATCTTTAAGTTTTATGTCCCACGGTTTTGCCGGTTAGGCTAAAGGAGACGGTGATGATGAGAGATGAGTGAAATGGTGGAATGAAGAAACTGTGAGGAAACAGGAGAATCCCGAGAAAACCCACGAGCACGGTGTTTGTCCATCACAAAGTCCACACGGCGCGAGCTGTGATCGAACTAGGGACCCCAAGCACCGGAGGTGAACGCTCTACTACTGAGCTACCACCCCTCCCCCACACATCATGGTAAATAAATTGATGACTTCGCTTCTTCATATTTTGTATGGCCGGAAATTCTCTTTTATCTTATTCATTGGAGGCAAACGTTCTTACAGATTTAGACTGGACTGCAACTGAACACGTGTGGTTTATTGTTCAACAGCCCTGCAACTCTGCAAGTAAACAAATTACCACCAAACGGAATCTGTAATCAGAGGTCCCTCCCTACAGAGGTTCAGACTTTTCTTTACTGAATAGTTTTAAGCTCTTTCCTTTTTTATAGGAGGCAATAAAAATAGGAGAAGAACAATATTACTTTTCTGCGGCAGTGTGTCATTTATTTGAGAAAAACTATGGTAGTCAAAATTTGCAGACAGTCCTCAAATAACAAGAAGAATCGCACAGCTATTTACAAAGGCAATCGGAAAAACAAGTTCATTTCTCTGCTTTCACGAAAATATTTACATGTGTGACACTTTGCGTGCTGAAATTAATAATAATAATAATAATAATAATAATAATAATAATAATAATATTATTAATAATAATAAGTAGTAGTAGTAGTAGTGTCATTGATAATAATTGTATTGTGTATGTATAATACTTGAAGAGAGTACTTGAACTACACACACGATTAGGCTCGATTTGGCTCAACTCGAAACTCGAACCAAATTCGAGTCGAGTTTCGAGTCGAGTTGGAGGAAATTTTTCGAGCCGAGTTCTCGAGTCGAGTTCAAACATGTCTGTTTCGAGTCGAGTCGAGTTTCAAAGAAAACTCGCTCGAACTCGCTCGTGCCCATCCCTAATTTTTACAAACCAACTCACTACCAATTTTCCATATATAGAAAAGTGCCCCTCCCCCACATAAAGGAAAATTTTAAAAATGCTAGGACTCATTCTGTTTATTTTCAATAAAGAGTTAATACACCGAATTTCAGCTCCCTAAGTTTAACGGGTTGCGAGATACTCATTTTTTTCCCGCAAAAATTCGAATTCTCACTACCTCCTTAGGATATTATGCATTATAATAAAAGCAATATAACATCCCAATTTGGATTAAGGCCGAACTATATACCAAAAGTAATTTCATTTGACTTGGCAATTTGACCGTGATGATCAGGCACACATAGTTGCATGCATTTTTTTATATATATTACAGTGATTCAAAAATGTATTTTTTTCCAGTAGTTAGCTCTAAAAACTCACAGGTCTCGAAAGCCAAGTTGTAGTGTAAGTCCTATTGCTATTATTACAATTAAAAATATCAATATCCAAAAGTGCCTGAAGTTCTTTTTTCACTTGGTTAGATATACTCACCTCAGGTAGGTAGACAGAAACAAGTGGAAAAGGAAGGGAAATGAAGGTCTTGAAAGTAAAACAGAGACAAATTTACCAGTCTTCAGAAGATACTCTCTACAATGCAGTGAGCAGAGGGTCGGCAGACCATACTGAGTCGGTGGGTCGCAGTGGGTTACGGTGGGTGGTGAGTCGCAGTGGGTCATGGTGGGTGGTGGGTCACAGTGGGTCATGGTGGGTGGTGGGTGGTGGGTCACAGTGGGTCACATGCTGTTGACCCACGACCCACTGATCCACTCAGAAAACTTGATCCACTTGACCCACTGACCCACCGACCCATTCCAACTCTGACACAGAGTAGAACATTTAGCTTCAAACACGTTTGTGGACCGCGGTGGCTCAGTGGTAGAGCGTTCACCTCTGGTGCTTGGGGTCCGGGGTTCGATCGCAGCCCCCTCTTCCAAGTGAACTTTGTGGTAGACAAAAACCATGTGCGTGGGTTTTCTCGGGGTTCTGTTTCCTCCCACTTTCTTCATTCCACCATTTCATTCATTACTCATCATCACCATCTCCTTTAGCCTAACCGACATAACCGTGGGCCGTAAAACTCAAAGATTACATTTTAGTTTTTTTTCAAACACTTTTGTAACTTTTAAGCTTATGGAAAAAAATCCATGAAATTTTGTCCCAAGCAAATACTTGTAGGAGGACTTCATATGGTGTATTCTGCAATACCATTAAGTTCATTAAGATCTGTGATAAGATATTTTCAATCGCTTTTCTTTGTATTTCTGATACTATTTTTTTTTTTACCGTAAATTGTGCTGTTGATGATGATACACGTTAATCATTGTAAGTCTGACGATACTTGATAATTAATAAAAATATATCTTTTGACTTTTCAATATTGTTTACTACGTTTATTTGAGTATAAAGTATAAAATTTCATAAATTTTACTGTGTGTTTTTGAAGTTTAGGTTAGCCGAATGATATATTTACTAATACAAGAAGGTAATCAAAAAGTTAAAGTCAATCTGGTGCAAAGTGTCTACTGTTGCCCTAGATACATGAGGCCTTTCATTGTTGTGGACGATGAGCACCCCATTACACAACATTCCTCGCCGCTTTTGACGAACTGCAGGTTTCAATACTATTCACAGTTTCACCGTACGGGTGTAACTCCGCCAGATTGGTCGTTTAACATTTGGAAACAGCATTAGGATCACTTTGTTACAATATAGCTGATGTTGGAATTTCTTGGGTACAAAAGACGACGGATGTTCCATTCCAGGCTTTGCTGCTTACTCTCTATGTCATAGTAGTGATAACATGTTTCGTCGGTTGCCACTATTCGTTCGAAGATACAAGGTTCCGATTCATTGGTGTTGGACAAACGGTAGCTATTACAATGTGCTGCTAGTAATGCATCGCTTGCTTCTACTTTTATTATTCAACTAGCATTTGTGGACGTGTGTATATACAAAGCACTGTAAGTCTTTCGCTACCTGGACACTGTATCACCAGACCATATTTTCTCTGTCTATGGTCTGTAAACAAAACCTGTAGAGATCATTACGAGGAGAGGGACACTTTGACAAACCAAGCTCACAGAAGCTCTCTTCATAAATATAAACTAGGGATGGCCAATTCCGGAATTTTTACTTTCCGGAATCCGGAAAGTAAAATCGGAAAATTCCGGAATTCGGAAAAATTCCGGATTTCGGAAAAATTCCGGAATTCGGAAAAAATCCGGATTTCGGAAAAATTCCGGAATTCGGAAAAATTCCGGATTTAGGAAAAATTCCGGAATTCGGAAAAAATCCGGATTTCGGAAAAATTCCGGATTTCGGAAAAATTCCGGAATTCGGAAAAAATCCGGAATTCAGAAAAATTCCGGAATTCGGAAAAATTCCGGATTTCGGAAAAATTCCGGATTTCGGAAAAAATCCGGAATTCGGAAAAATTCCGGATTTCGGAAAAAATCCGGAATTCGGAAAAATTCCGGAATTCGGAAAAAATCCGTAATTCGGAAAAATCCGGATTTCGGAAAAATTCCGGAATTCGGAAAAATTATTTTTTCTTTTTGTAATCCTAAGAATTTTGTTCAAATGCAAACGAACAAATTTCCTTTTTGTAATCCTAAGAATGTATGATGCAAGTTAAGCTGAAACTTACATCCTAAAGTATACACTACTCAATCTTCCCATGGTTAATGAGATGTAGTCCAAAAGTACGATGTACTCCTAATATTTAATTTTTGTTTTACTCTGATGTTGTCCAGAGGTAAGACATATATCACACTGAGATAAACAACTTGACATAATGAAGATGTTATCATACGTAGTTTTCCAGAAAATCGTGAGAAACGATTTTTTATGAAGTTAAAATATGCGTCGCTTGTTGCCAGTGTGATGCAATTGATAACTTTTATGCTGGAATAGTCTTATTATTATTATTATTATTATTATTATTATTATTATTATTATTATTATTATTATTATTATTATTATTAATCGTTTATGTACTGTAAAAGAAAAATATGAACCGTTAAGTAGTTGATTTTATCTGTTGTTTTTTGATATCTTCTAACAGTAATAACAAATTGCTTGTAAATACGCAATGATTATCAAGGACAATGGCATATTAATGTAAAAACTACTCTGCAGGCTAGCAATAAACAATAAACAATAACAGATAAACAATAGTTGCAAAAAAAAAAAAAATAAAAAGTAACTAACTTGGGCACGTCAGAATGTTCGCGAGAATATAGGGACGCATTGAGACTAGCAAAAAACGTGGTGTTATTATTACTCAAAGGGCCGTACGATGGAGGCTTTAACGTTAATGTTAATGGCACCAATGAGCACTTACTTGCTCTAACGGTTAACCTCATTTTTGAGATGATTCTTAGAAGTGGGCGTGTTGGCATGCAGTTGGAGTACTAACGATTTGCGTCACTATCGAACACTAACGTAGCACTAGCGACGTTTAAAGTCGAAATTGGAGTCTGACATAAGTGGCTTGTCAACTTCACGGACATTATATTTTCCTTGAATGCGAGAATTTTGCGCCCGGGAAATTTGCGCCCTACCACAAAAATAGGAAAAAATGCGCTCGCAATATATTTGCACTGGGATGTTTGCGCCCTACCCCAAAAAGAGGGGAAAATGCGCCGGCTATATATTTGCACTGGGATGTTAGCGCCCTACAATTCAACTTATTATTGTATTGTGTAAAGTAACTTCCACTCGCAGTTGAACTAGGCTTGCCTCTCATCGTCTCAGTGAGTTACTTCATCCGTTATAATATTCCGAACAAATGAAAAAAAACACAATTTTAGTTCACTAAAGGGCAATCCATACAAATACAATTTTTCATTATACTACAAAATTTACAATAAACGTATAAATGACTGATATATAATTATTTATTAATATAATCAAAGAGTATAATTTAATCTACAAAAGGCTGTTTGGCTCTACCCAGATACACTGAGAAAAATCCATTATCCGGACAGCGGTATATTGTACAAATACAAGGATTCGTTATGTTTACTAAGGAAATCTGTACGGAGCGTACTTTATCCATATACTACATAGGTACTGCCTTTTACCCGCTTAGATATTACATCATGTCGCTGGAGGATGTCTGACATCTAACAATCTTCCGTATTTTACATACGTATACGTATGTTAAATACTTCAGCTATATGTTAAATACGTCCATCTGTGTGTGAGATCCAGGCCGCCTATAGACACCTCTTTCTTTCGCCATGGCTGACGTCATTGAACTACCGTCTTTTGCTTGCGAAACGAGGTTGTTTACAAACGGAAAAGAAGAGAGGAAGGAAACAAGTGCTTGGGTAAGTACACTAGTTAACTATTACTTTAGTTAAATATTCCATTAATTATATATTCTTTTAGTGTAACTTGCTTTAATATAGTACTAAGTAAGTAATGTAGTTTATGAATACAATTCTTACTATTGTAAAACTCGTTAATGATTGAGGAGAATGGAATGGGTGAATCTGAATTTTGAGAAATCTTTGAATATTAATGTTTTGAAACATTTTACATTTCAAGGTAGCAAAATGAATGTTATGTGTTTATTCATTCCGTTTTATATGTGACGATTTATTACTTGGAGCAGTTTTACTACAGGGCTGCTTAACATAATTGCATAACTAAAGGAAGAAAACGGCCTGGGACCTATATGTTAGGTACCACTCCGGCATTTGCCTGCTGTGAATGAGGAAAAGCCAAGGAAACCTCATTCAGGATGGCTGGACTTAAAATCTTTTGATACTTTTTCGACCGAGTTCCCCCACCGGGATCGAACCCGGGACCGTTCGCACCGAAGGCGAGAGCGTTAGCGAATACGCTACGCGGGGCCACTAGTGTAGTTTAGAAAACTCATTTTTACTAGGATATTTGCAAGATTTTTTTTTCTTTTAGTTTAACGCCCCATGATTGTACATCAATGTAAGAGAGAAGGTGACGATGAGATACATGATAATGGTGGAATCAAGAAAATGTAAGGAAACTGGAAAGTCTTAAGAATAACCACAACTACAGTGTTCACCAAAAGCCTATTTGTCGGGAGCAGGAATCGAACCAGGGACCTACCGCGTCAGAGGTAAGCGCTCTCAGAGCTTTCTTTTGTTTAAAGAACTTGTTTACAATGAAATATATATATATATATATATATATATATATATATATATATATATATATATATATATATATATAACGAAGATATTGACATATTTTACAGCCTCACTGAAATTTAAAAAAAAAAGTAGTCAGGGAGAGCTTACTTGTCAGGTTTTTATTTTTTAATTTAATTTATTTTTATTTATTTATTTTTGCTTTGTTATGTTCCCTAGTTAATTAATGTTTGGGTTACTGAAAATTAAAACCTTTTTAGTATTATTGTTATGTCATCACTTTGGAACCAAAACGTTAGATTTTTTTCTTGTGTTTTCATATAGGAAGTTGGTGAGTTTGTGCCTTAGCACTGGTTTGGTTTCTAGAACGTAATTGAAGGTCATGTTGAGTTGAGTCTTGGTGGGTTTGAGTTCGTGAAGTGTCAGGCACTGCTTGTGCCCCTGTCTTCTGTTTGTGATGTTTCCTGGCTTTGGGCTGTGACGTATTTATGTTGAGGAGTACCAACGCAGGCCGCGTGATATACAGGTAGCTGCAACACAGCTTCAACAGTTAACGAGTGCCAGGTCTTTGAATTTCAGCTTTCGTTACGGCGTGACTAATGCAGTATAGTGCTAGATTGAAATTCTATGGGTGGTAAAAACGGTATGGTAAGAAATACAACGTAATTGTTATTAGTTTAATTAGTGTTTCTTCATAGTATTGTTTCACTATTTCTAGAAGGAATTAAGTATTAACGAAGTAATGAATAAGCAAAAGCACACATTGATTGACGTTTACTATTTCTCATACTCCATTGAGAATGTTTTGATCCTCAATTGCGCAAACATCCAGTGTGCGTTTATTTTCTTTCTTTTTTGGGGGGTTTACACTGCCTCACAGATGAGCTCCCTCGTGGCTAAGTGGTTAATGAACACGCCTTTGGCGTGGGACACCCGGGTTCGATTCCCGGCCGGGGGCCGCGGTGGCTCAGTGGTAGAGCGTTCACCTCTGGTGCTTGGGGTCCCGGATTCGATCCTAGCCCCGCCAAGTGAATCTTGTGGTGGACAAACACCGTGTGCGTGGGTTTTCTCGGGGTTCTCCCATTTTTTCCCACTTACTTCATTCCACCATTTAATTCATTGCTCATCATCAGCGTCTCCCTTAGCCTAACCGGCATAACTGTGGGACGTAAAACTCAAAGGTTTCATTTCATTTTTTCTTAATCTCTTGCACCGACCGACCGATCTCGATCAAATTTCCAACGTAGATGCGGTTCTGGCCTGGGAGTGTTTTTAGCTATTTACTTTGACAGAACTTAGGGGAGGGGGAGGAGGGGGACAGAAAAAATAAATGACTTAATTTACTTTGAAGTGTAAAAGTGCGAGCGTTTTCTTCTCTCTCTCTCTCTCTCTGTCTCTCTCTCTCTCTCTTCACTCCTCCAGTCTCCTCTCACTTTTAGGGCCGCGGTGGCTCAGTGGTAGAGCGTTCACCTCTGGTGCTTGGGATCACGGATTCGATCCTAGCCCCGCCAAGTGAACCTTGTGGTGGACAAACACCGTGTGCGTGGATTTTCTCGGGGTTCTCCCATTTCCTCCCACTTACTTCATTCCACCATTTCATTCATTTCTCATAATCACCGTCTCCTTTAGCCTAACCGGCATAACCGTGGGACGTAAAACTCAAAGATTTCATTTCATTTTTTCCTCTCACTTTGATTTCATGATTTCGCACTCTGATGAAAAGTATTAAATACCGCCAGGAAAAGTACTAATATATAACCTCTCTTTTAGGCGCCCCTCCAACCACGCGCCCGGGACACGTGATTTGCTTGCTCGCCCATAGCTGCGGCTCTGTGAGCTACATAAGTAACATACAATGCTTACGTAATACTTTGGGTCATAAGTACTATTAAGAAAGGAAGAATTGCATTTTTTTAACTTTGGGAAAGGAGCTACTATGGGATTAAAGATAAGGTAGGAAAGGCAACACATTCCAGTCTATGCTTTCACCCAGCAGACATATTGTTTGGAACCAAAAAAATGTGACTTTTGGAATCTTGTACTTAGGTTCACAGCGGAAGCGACGAAATAACTTGAATCATCCATTGTAGCTCTCCCCGCAACCAGTTTCTAAAATGTTGGCAATAAGTTTGCGAAACGAGAGGTGACGACTCCAATTTTGGGTGAAAAGTCGCTATAAGAAATAATCGAGAAATTCATTGTCTATAAGCATTGTAAAAGTTGTAGATGTAAACTAAACAATATGTTCTACTCACTGGCGCAAATCCAGGGGGGGGGGATGACGGATACATGTCCCCTCCAATCTTGGAACTGAGGGGGACTTTTCCCAAATAATCCGATTTGAAATGTGTTTTTTGGGAGAAATTTGATGATTTTTGTCCGATTGCTACAAAGGAACGTGAGATGTCCCCCAGAATAAGCCTCAAATCTGCAGCCTCCTAACGCTAAAGACAACTCTGATCCTCCACAACATTGTTTTTCAACTTCATAAGTATTTTGGACATCGCCAAAAAAAGTATGGTAACGGTCTTACCCCCCCTCCCCCCCAATGTTGAAGACAGATTTGCGCCGCTGGTTCTATTCACATCTTTGTAAACAGGGCGCAACCAATCCTTTAATTCAGGGATCATTTCAGGTTGTTTCGGGTACTTTTGTTCATGTTGTGGTCAAAATAGTTCATAATTAACACTACAGTACTTACGTTAAGCAATTTTTTGTAAAAGAAAAAGTGCAGAATAATTAAAAGACCCCAGAGGACAAATATAACAAACACCTTCTTCGCCTTTTTTCACGCATCTATAGCTAATCTTGTTGCTATCGGTAATGATGTATTACGTGTGTCTCTCAACGGAAACTCTGCGAACTAAAGGACATCAAGTTTGTAGTTATTCTTCGTTAGAGGGCAAGGGTAACATAACAATGCAGGATTGTGGAGTAGTGAGTACGCTGTATTTCCAAACTCTTCATCACTTGCGCTGATTAAAACAAACAAACAGAAAAAAAGAACGTAAAAACTGTTTTGAACTAATAATGCTTCTCTACAGATGAACATTTTGTTTGCAGCAAAAAGTCGCTAAATGTGTAAGTAGGTAAATCGTTATTTAAAAATCACCCAAAAAAGTCTCCAATCGGATTTTTTTTTTGTCGTTATCGTAGGGCGACCATACGTCCCGTTTTGACCGGGACAGTCCCGTTTTAGGGGCGTGTCGGGGCCGTCCCGTCAGTAGATGGAAAAAAGTAGTATTCGTCCCGTTTTATGTAAATGAAAGAAGTAAATAACAAACCCAGTACCTTTACTCCTTTTAAAAGTATTAATAATAACAAAGCGGCAAAAATTGAACTGAAAATCCCTATATTAAACATACTCTATAGTTCGCAGTACTGCTCGAAAGGCAGCAGAGGTTTTAGCAGTTGGTTGTGTGTTAAACAAACTTCAACGTGTCTTTCCTTTTTCATAAGTACCCGCTCTGTAACGAAGAGAGAGAGGGGGAACTCTGATATCAAGGCACTGATAAGAACAAAGGTAGATCTAAAAGTCTAGTGTTGCAAGAACCTGTCCCGTTTTTAACTGAAAATTTTAGGGTCACCCTGCGCTATCGTTGAGGTCGAATTCCCCTTATTTAGCGACTTTACCCAAAATTGGCAACATTGACCCCCACCGAACAACACCCCGTCATCTTGAGCCTAGCCAGCATAATAGTGGGACGTAAAACTTAAAGATTTCATTTCGAATAACACTCCCAGAAACCTACTGTTATACTATTCTCAAACCACCCTTTCGTACAGTTCTCCCTATTCGAAAAAAAAAATGTAAATAGCAGTGTTCATACATAAATATGGAACTCAATTTCCCTGAATTTTGCAGGTTTTCCAGGTATTAATTTTGCAATTTCCAGGTCTAGTGGAAGAAACTAATAGTACGAGAACACATAAATTTTAAGAATACTATATTTATATATTTGAGAATGGCCACCCTTCTCCCCAATGAACGATTGCAATTAAATATTGAGTCACAAGAAAATAAATAATTAAAATAAATAAAATTTAAGTTGAAAAATATTAAGTTGAGAAGCCTACTAAGGGAATTATATAATACTTTTGTTCCATACTTGAATACATTCAAAATATACAAAAAAATATTGGCTTGGGGAAGAAAAAAGGGCCCGCGAGATTTTAACTGATTCTTGTAGTACTCGACGACAGAAATAGATTACTGAAAGAATTTTCAAAATCGGCACAGGCAAACATGAAGAAAATCGCATTTTCAGGTACCGGTTCAAAATGAGAAGAAAAAAGGACCGCGAGATTTTAACTGATTCTTGTAGTACTCGACGAGAGAAATCGATTAGTGAAGGAATGTTCAAAATCGGCGCAGGCAAGCATGAAAAAAAATCCCACTTTCATGTACCGGTTCAAAATGGGGAAGAAAAAAGGGCCCGCGAGATTTTAACTGATTCTTGTAGTACTCGACGACAGAAATAGATTACTGAAAGAATTTTCAAAATCGGCACAGGCAAACATGAAGAAAATCGCATTTTCAGGTACCGGTTCAAAATGGGAAGAAAAAAGGGCCCGCGAGATTTTAACTGATTCTTGTAGTACTCGTCGAGAGAAATTGACTAGTGAAGGAATTTTCAAAATCGGCGCAGGCAAGCATGAAGAAAATTGCATTTTCATGTACCGGTTCAAAATGGGGAAGAAAAAAGGACCGCGAGATTTTAACTGATTCTTGTAGTACTCGACGAGAGAAATCGATTAGTGAAGGAATGTTCAAAATCGGCGCAGGCAAGCATGAAGAAAATCGCATTTTCATGTACCTGTTCAAAATGGGGAAGAAAAAAGGGCCCGCGAGATTTTAACTGATTCTTGTAGTACTCGAAGACAGAAATAGATTACTGAAAGAATTTTCAAAATCGGCACAGGCAAACATGAAGAAAATCGCATTTTCAGGTACCGGTTCAAAATGGGAAGAAAAAAGGACCGCGAGATTTTAACTGATTCTTGTAGTACTCGTCGAGAGAAATCGACTAGTGAAGGAATTTTCAAAATCGGCGCAGGCAAGCATGAAAAAAAATCGCACTTTCATGTACCGGTTCGAAATGGGGAAGAATAAAGGGCCCGCGAGATTTTAACTGGTTCTTGTAGTACTCAACGGGAGAAATCGATTAGTGAAGGAATTTTCAAAATCGGCGCAGGCAAACATGGAGTAAATGGCATTTTCATGTACCGGTTCAAAATGGGGAAGGAACAAGGTCCCGCGAGTTTGAACCGCTACGATGTATGTTCACGAATGTGCCCGTCTTCTCAAATTTAGTTAATTACTGTGACACTGAAACATGTGACACAGAGTCACATTGTGGATGACTCTGCAATCGGCAACCACTGCACATATACTCCTCCCGCCCCACAGTTTGATTATTTCGATCCATTCCTCACGTGCTAACGGCATGGTTCAACATCTGCAAGAAAGAGGTAAATGTAACGTTCAATTGGCAATAGCTTTTCACCAAATTAAGCTGCATGAAATCTGATTGCATATTTGACATACTGAGAAAATTCTAGCCCGTGGCCATATGTATCACATATCCCACCAGTTCATAAAAATTTTGAACACAAAATTACGGTCGTCCGTGTGACGTACTCCCAAAAGGCCTAATGTGTATCACCCACCTCACATTCAATGAAACCACATCCGTGTAGAATTAAGAAAGGAACCTCTTATGATGTATACAGGATGTCTCAAACGTTCCCTGACATAGGGTAACTCTGTTATTATCAGAGTTACGACAAAATGTAAGAGGAAAAACATCTCGAAATATGACGTTTTCAATCTAAAGTGAACACTTTTTTAAAAAATCGGACAAGATGTATGTGCTGTATACTCTTTATGCACCCAATTTTAAATGAAAATGCAACGTTGTCATTTACCTGGACCCACGACATAAGTGAATGAAGTTACTGTTTGAAACGGGGGCTGGCCATCGACATGTAAGCGTAAAAGACAGTAACTTCACTCACTTCTGTTGTGGGTCCAGGTAAATGGCAACGTTGCATTTTCATTTCACATTGGGCGCATAGAGAGTGTACAGCGCAAACGGGTCATCCGATTTTAAAAATTCCTTCACTTTAGATTGAAAACATCATAATTGGATATGCTTTTCCCTCCTACATTCTGTTGTAACTCTGATAATAACAGAGTTACCCTATGTCAGGGGACTTTTGAGACACCCTGTATACCTTATTTAATGTATGTTTGATGTCACTATAACTGTAGTATAATTTAGTTTGTTTAAATTTACAATTTAATACAAGTAGATTCGGATTTACATGCGTAGGATTTTGTATGCATCTAACTAATGAATTCTTTTATTTTTATGCTTAACTTAGTGACTTGGCTTTGGACTGCAACTGATTATTGTAACCCATTATTGCTTGAGAAGAAGCAAGATATCCGAATCTTCATTTGGAGAAATCAAAGGTCTATTGGAAAGCTGGGGATTACAATCATTAATTTCTACATTTCAAGGTGCGTAGTAAATTATATATTGTGTTTATTGTTAAATTACTATTATTGGGTTTAGAATCAATGAAGCACTTCATGATATTTTATGGGGATTAAGATGGGTGCCGGATAGATAAGTATTTGAGCGTCAGGCTCTTATTTCTTTTCAATTTAATATTTAATCAATGATTATTTTTCTCCCTCATTATTCCACCAAATCGTATTCCAAGATCATATATCCATTTTTGTTCGATATATCCATATTTTTGATCTCTTTCATATTTCTATATTTTCGATTTTTGATATTGTTTATATTTCGATATTGTTGTATTTTTCGATATTTCGAACAAGTTTCGATAGTTTGTCGACATCGATTATCTATATCTAAATCCGGATATCCCAAAGCCCTATCGAGCACCCTCCGAAATGAAGTTTTTGGCTATGGACCTGATTAGGGATGCGCACGAGACAAGACGAGACAATTTTTGTTACGAAATTCGAGACAAGATAGAGCTTTTCCAATAGAAACGGATCCAGTTTTCGAGACGAGACAACTTTCGCGGCACCTTTTCGAGAAGAGACAACCTCAAATCTTTTCTCTTGCGCATCCCTAGACTTGATCATGAGTTATCAAAAAAAAAAAAATGTTAATGAGAAATAACATGTAAATACAATATAGGTAGCTAAAACATTTTTGTTTTCATTCTTCAGTAATGCATTGTTATTAATCTCAGGGGGGGCGGTGGCTCAGTGGTAGAGCGTTCACCTCCGGTGCTTGGGGTCCCTGGTTCGATCCCAACTCGCGCCGTGTGGACTTTGTGGTGGACAAACACCTTGCTCGTGGGTTTTCTCGGGGTTCTCCCGTTTCCTCCCACTTTGTTCATTCCACCATTTCACTCATTTCTCATTATCACCGTCTCCTTATCCTAACCGGCATAACCGTGGGACGTTAAACTTAAAGATTTCATTTTTTATTAATCTCAGCATTTTATAGTGTATTCTTAAGCTTAAGGTGATGTATAATTAAATTTTGAATTCAGTTAACTTATTTTGTTTCTCAGATTGTTTTTAAAATGTATGTACAATTGTTTATGTTCATTCTCGAGAGTTTAAAGTGACGTATAGTTATTAAACATAGTATTTAATATTGTACTCTTAACGTGGAAGTGATATACAGTTAACTTTTGTATTCAGTTAACATTTTTCTTTCTGAAATTGCTTTAAAAAGTATGTAAAAACGTTTTTATTTTCTTTCTTGAGTGCTAAAAGTGATGCAAAGTTATTAAGCTTACTACTTTATATTGTATTCTCAACCCTAAACTGATACACAGTGCGTTTTTGAATAAATTGTCAAGTTATTTGAGTGATGAACACTGGTAGAAAATCCTGACTACTACTGGAACATTTTGATTTTAAGGTGACGACTACTGGTGCAAGGATTTTAAAATATTGTTTTTCCTTCAAGGGCTACTCCTTTTTGAATTCTGACTACATGGTCACTATAGGAAGGATCAGTGAGTCTTTCCAACTATGGTACAGCTCCGACAGATTCACGATGCTCAGAGAAGAGACAAAATAGTATGTTTTCAAACTTAAAGTGAGAACCACTGGCGTTTTTACCTTGCTATGCAAAAGTAAGTGAGTACTCCAATGGGGTTCCAATGCGGTACCTAATTTCTGCATTTTAGATATATGGAAATACATGTCTCTAAAATGTAAAGAACTGATTTTTTTTAGGGGGGGGGGATAAACTATAGGTATGTGGGGCTTGCCTACTTGACGCTACAATTCGGAAATTGAATTAAAATATGACTAACGGCTATCAAGATGTTGTCAAATAAAGGGAGGACCAACACAGTTAAGGGGTTTTCGTGTTAGATGCTAAAATTTCCGAAATCGGTCATGGAAAGTTAATAAACACCAGTAGTAATTTCATCTTAAAGTAATTAGATATCCTCATGGAGTGTTAGAACATCATGGAGTCTACCAAAATTAAATCTTAAAAGCTTTTGAAAATATAATCTGAAATTTGTAAACAGTATTTGAAATATGTATTTACCCAAAACTTCCAGCTAGTACATCTAACATCTGGAGAAACACTGAAATAAAAGCTTGAAATTTCGGAAACAATTATTGGTCGCAACAAAATTAAATAAGATGGTACTTCTATGGGTTAAATCAGTACCTCAGTACAATTTCGATCGAAAGATTAGTTCAGTCCTAGGTTTTCTTCAGGCAATTCCAAGGGTTCATCGAGCTGTGCAAAAGAATGAAAATTCGCTGTCAATATCTAAGATAGTAAATAAGATATAAGGAATTATATATTTTATGACGTGAAAATAGAGATCTTTATGGATTTGTACTTTTGGGTCTTTCCTAAAAGAAAAAAATTCAGAAAACTACTGTATATACCTTAATAGACAATTCAGTGGGCGGGGACACAGTAGCTTAGTGGTAGGGTATTTAACTAATCTTTTTTTTTTTTTTTTTTTTTTTTTTTGCAGAAACTATTGGAGTATTCACTTAACCCATAGAAATACGATCATACTTAACTCCCTATTTAATTTTAAAATTAAATAAAAGGAAATATTTCAGTGTAGCGACCCACGATTATGCATTTTAGTCTCAGGGAGATTATGATTAAAGCAAGTGAATGTTGTTGACAGAATTGATGGAATGCAAAGGTGGGAGGAGAGTACCCCGAGAAAACCCACGAATACGATGTCCACTACAAACTGACTTGGCCGTGGATCGAACCAAGAACCCAATACACCAGAGGTAAGCACTCTACCACTAAGCCACTGTGCCCCCGCCCATTTAATTGTCTATTAAGGTATATACGGTTGTTTTCTGAAATTTCTTCTTCTTACAGCAAATACTCAAAAGTACAAATCCATGTGGGTCTCTATTTTTACGACGTCATAAAATACATAATTCCTTATATCTCGCTTGCTATATTAGATATTGACAAAAAATGTTCACTTTATTTCAGAGCCCGATGAACGCTTGGAATTGTCCAAAGAAAATTTAGAGCTGAATTAATCTTTCGATCGAAATTGTACTGACGAGTCTGAGGTTCTCACTTAACCCATATAAGTACCATCTTATTTAACTTTTGTTAGGATCAATAATTGTTTTCTGAAATTTCAAGATCTAATACGCTTTTATTGTATGGTGTCTCTCTAGCTGCTAGATGTACTAGCTGGAACTTTTAGGTAAATACATATTTCTAATACTCTTTACAAATGTCAAAATATATTTTACAAAACTTTTAAAATTTAATCTTGGTAGACCCCATGATGTTCTTAAACTCCATGGAAATACCTAATTATTTTAAGATGAAATTGCTACTGATGCTTATTAACTTTACATGACCGGTTTCGAAAATTTTACCACCTAACACGAAAACCCCATAACTATATGGATCCTCCCTTTATTTGACAATATCTTGATAGTCATATTTTAATTAATTTTCTAAATTGTACTGTCTAATATGCAAGCTCCACGTACCTATGGTGTCGCTTTTTATTTCACCATATTTCGGTAACTGTTAGGCGTACCGACTTGCGGTTTCGGTAAACACACACCTCTAACGTTCTTTAAAACGTTATTAAGACATATTTTAGAATATTTAGAAATGAGAGTTCTGGGAATATCATGGTACCCGAAAACCCCCATCAGGGCGTGTGTGTAGTGTATTTAATTGAAACTACTTTTGAGGTTGTTGTAAGCCCTCGTAATTACGTTTCCGAAACTGCACCATCTAGTACGCAAACTCCACAGTTCTGTAGTGTCGCTCTTTATTTTCCCATATCTCGATATCCATAAGGCTTACCGAGTTGAGGTTTTCGGTAAACAGATGTCAGTTCCTTACATTTTAGAGACATTTATTTTCATATATCTAAAAAATACAGACATTAGGTACCCCATGGTAGCCCGAACACCATTGAGGTACCCACTTACTTTTGAATGGTAATACATTTTGAGTTGTTGTTCAGCATCAATAAACACTTCATAGTTTTTCTACGTGCAACCCAAAAGTCCATACCTGACCGAACAGATTTTGTCCATTTAATCTAAAAAATGTTAAGATACTTTGTATTGTTAAGTACAACCAAATTAAGCACACTGAATATAACATTTTAAATATTTTCTGATTTTTGTTGCAGGTATTTCGTGCATCAAACCAGGATTCTGCTTGAAAGACAGTCAAAAGAAGCAGTGTAGGTTGTGGCTAAAAGTACGCCCTTTCTGAAGACAGACTCAGTTGTACTTACATTATTTTGTACGAATATATAACCCTAATAAAGATACTGTACTACAAATTATTTCTTTCTTCCATAAATTATAATAAAATATTATCTCTGTTTAAAGAAAATGATTGTTAATGTTAAGTCATTTTAATTCTTTTTCTCTGTAATAAGAACATTATCACTAGCAATATTTTTTATCTTTGTGCTATTGCGATTGGATGAAGTAAAATTCTATACGAAGCACTATTATTTCAGACATGCATTAATAACTAATGTATTGTTCTGTATGTAAGACAATGTGTATACTGAACATGTCTAGCGAAGGTGTTGTTTTAATACAGAATCTATAACTCAGCTTTTCAGTAGTCAACTTTATTGGGAATCCGAAGAAAGAAGTTAAAAAAAAAAATGTTGGACTTACCAGCGTGTGTGTGTTCGAATTCTGGACTAATCCAAATTATCCAGAGAAATCATTATATATTTCTTTGTTGCTATTTCAGATGTATCCTTTATCCAAGTCGTATGAAACGGAGACTTCATACATCGCTATACTTTGTATGAACTATGTTCCGTATTTACTTAATCACTTTGTAACTTTCTCTAGTGTTGACAAGGCCGCAGGTGTCAATCGAATAGTTTAGTGTTTCACTCATGTCACCTTGTGACTAAGGTACGTCCTGTCGGTATATATATGGTACTGGGTTCAATTAGCGATAAAATACATTTTTAGCGTTAAACAAATGCAAAAATCTACACGAAATGAGATACCGTGATCTCTGACTTACGGATAACACCAAGCAACTAATGGTACTGAGTGTGATTGAGTTTACTAATTACTATCTGGCTAAAATCAGTGTTCCTTTATCTATAGTTCTTTTCGTGCTTTGAATTGCAAAGTTTGAAATAACCGTTTTAAATTATTGTGTATATATATCTTCCGAGTAATTCTGAGAATCATTGCTCTTTCTTTAAGCAATGTATGAGACTGTTAAATTGCTCTTTCCTTAAAATGTTGCACTAAGAAGGATGCATCCAGGAAAGTCCAAATTTGCAGAATGTCTATAGCAGGGAAGAATAAATATGTTTAGTCGATGGCTGCACAACGCCTCCGCTGTCACCACGTTGTCACACAGCGAATACAGCGAACGTTTAAGAGTATTCTGCACTTACTATTAGGTATCGGCCTGGGAACTTTGGCGCATCTACCCAGTCTCCTTCTTGGTGTTTCATTTTTAATGGCGAGTACTGAGTAGGAATAATATTGTAAGCGAATGCGTTTCCGGCTGACACCACACTTTTAATTATTGCGACATTTAAAAAAAAAAAAACCTGTTAATTAAAATGTACAGAGAAGTTATTTCTGGAAAATTCTATTCAGGCCTCTTGTGGTAACAACTGCACTTTAGTAGAAGATACTATTAAGGAAAAGAATGAGGTAAAATAATCTTTATATCGTACAAGCAATGGATGATAACAGCTTAATAAATGATTGTACGTAAATCTTGTTTGAGTTTGAATATAGGATTGTATAAGGCTGTGCATTTTGCATTATTATTGAGGTGCTGCAACTAACTAACTGCAAACCATATGATAAATTCTTACAGTAATATATCACATATTGATTTACTCTGTATGGAAACGAAAATAGTTTAATATATGGTTAACCTCCTTTGTGCCAGGGGCGGATCCAGAGGGGGGCGATCGGGGCGATCGCCCCCCCCCACAAGAGGAAACTTTCTTATTTTATATATAAATAAACCCATCCATAACAAGTTTGGAGCTCTTAAAAGTAGCAGTATTACCGCCGACCGCCCCCCCCCCCAGAAGTCCGTCCTGGATCCGCCCCTGCTTTGTGCCCATAATTTTAAAATTAACGCTTGTGTCACTTTTCAACACTTGACTTTGCAGTAGCTTTCCAACGAATTAGCAGGAAGCCCAAACTTATAGGACACCCTGCAGGTAAATACATTTCTTTGGACAGTTTCACTGCTCCAAACTAAGATTTGAAAAGTGTAGTATTGTTAATTTTATTATTATTGGCACAAAGGAGATCAACCATATTTTAAGCTATTTTTGTTTTCATACAGAGTAAAACAATATTTGACAACATTACAGTAAGAATGTATCATGCACTTTGCAGTATGTTGCAGCACTTTAATAATGGTGCACTATACGTACACTCTAGATCCTGCATATGTCCGATCCATACATTACAAGAAGGCAATACGTATTCGATACAGGTAAAATCTGTATATTTCATATGGACAACCTATTAGCTATATACATCCAATCTATACATTACATATGGCCAACCTGTACGCGACATACGTATAATCTATATGCTGCATGCAGACAGTCTGTAAGCTACATATATGCACTCTGTATGGTGCATACGGATATTCTGTATGCTGTATCTGGACAAGCTGTGTGCGACATAAGGAAAATCTGTATAATACATACGTACAATACGTATACTGTATCTAGTCGTACGTATGGGGCACAAGTACAATATAGATGCTGTCTCGGGGTTGAACGCAAGAAACATACGTACAGAACGTATATTGCATACTTCTTGAAATCATGCTCCGTCCTGATAGTCAGTGTATGTCGTCATTATTAACCCACATGCTACATACGACCCTGACGTCACAAAGCTAGATATTACCTCCGTATATACTTGTTACTGCAGATAACGTCACACGAATGACGTCATTGCACTTGTGCAGACAGTACGTATAATACATACTTTTTCAGCTATACGTTTGCTGCAGGATGTTATATACGGTTGTACGTTAAGTCCAGAAACTACAGGAATTACGAATGTAACCTACGTTTTTAAGTATGCCACCTATATTTTTTTTTCTCAGTGTATCTCTGTTCACAATCCTTGCGAGTTGTTTGGCTTTTCAGGACACAAAATATAAAAAAGAAAATGTAAAGTGAATGTAAAATCAGTTCAGTAATATTATCAAGAAAACTATGTACAGTGTGTTTACTTGCTGGAATTACACTTCAAACACACAATTGCGTTCAGTCGTTCTTTCAGGAAAAATGTTCCGGGGGGCACATTTAGTATTCCGGAGGGGAGTCACTGCTGGTACTATTCTATTTATTATTATATTATAGACGTATTATTTTGGTCTCCTCCGAGGGGGCACTCTGAGAGCTCTGGGGAGGCCAGTGTTCCCCCAAAATCATCTCTGGAAGAAGCAGTGATTGCGTTGATCCGTTGTGTTCTTTTGGCTTATATTGAAGTTTATTCTCCCCTTATATAGCCACAATGAAAATAAATCACAAATGGCATGGTTGTGGGGGGAGGATTTTTTACTATACTATACCATATTTACTATATAATGATTAACGTTAAAACCGGAAATGGTTGATTTGTACCGCTTCCGGTTTGAATATTACATTCATCAGGAAACTCGATTCTTAACTATTGACTCTGTACATCATGGCCAAAATTGATTGGTAATCCATCAGATAGTTCTTGAGACTGTTTGTTTCACTGACGGACAGAATGAATATATGGCTATAGAGTTTTTATAAACTAAATTCGTTAATGAGTGATGATGGAACAAATATAAGAAAGGGAACCAAGAGTACCACCGGGAAAATTTTCGAACACAAAATTAGCCATCGAAAACCCACATGTTCTGGGTTAGAATACCATAGATGAAAACTCTACCACTGAGTCATCAATCACCCGCTTATTAGTTTTGTTAACTATTATATTAATATAAATTAATGAATGCCTGCTTATGTTAATTATTGAACAATTACATTGTATACTTCGTAAAGTCAAAAATTATAAATTTGTATTTACTGTACATACAGTGAGCGCAGAGTGTTTGTACACCTATGCTATTGAAACGAGAATGCCTGCGAAAAAGAAACAGAAAATTTAAGAAGTGTAATAACACACACAATATGAATAATGAAAACTAAGCTTTATGAATATATCAATAAAGAACCACAAAGACAAGTTTAATGGTCAGAAAGTAAATAAATTCCGTAGAAAATGTATAGAGTAGACGCAAAAAGTGATCGTACACCTGACGTACGAATACGAAACAAAGATACCACAACTGGGGTTCACTAGTATTCACCTGAGTATACACCTCTGTATAGCATGACGAGTAACAGAATGAGTTTAGTTGTGAATAGGAGTGAAAAAACTGCAGGGTGGGCTGTCGAAATGGGAAGCAACCGAACAGAAACAAATGAGGAGACAAGAAAAGTAATTATTAAAGTGCATAAGAAGGGTAAGTCTTTGAGAAAAATAGCAAACCTCAGGGGCAGATCCAGAGGGGGGTGATCGGGGCCATCGCCCCCCCCCCACAAGAGGAAACTTTCTTATTTTATATATAAATAAACCCATCCATAACAAGTTTGGAGCTCTTAAAAGTAGCAGTATTACTGCCGACCGCCCCTTCCCCAGAAGTCCGTCCTGGATCCGCCCCTGTATAGAGTAGCCACAATCGAGTATTTTCCGCTGTATGTTTGGAGTCGTTGTCTTGCTGAACAATAAATTGTTTTCAAGAACCATCTTCTGCGCACTAGTATGGAGATATTCCTTTAATATGTTAATATACACTTTGTGGATCATCACTCCATCGATAAGGTGGAGACGACCCACTCCTGAGGCACTCATACAACCCCAGACGAGCACGGACCCTCCTCCGTGTCTTACTTTAGGGACGAGATTTTGAGGATTCATCTCTGTATTCACCTTGCGCCATACCATACGCCTCCCATTGGACTCGATAAAATTAAATTTACTTTCGTCCGAAAATATGACCCTATTCCAGAAAGAAGCCTGATCCCTTATCTTTATACTCTTTTTCAAACTTTAGTCTCTTTATACGATTTTTGTTCACCCAGAACATTTTTCTGGCTATCCGACCATGATACCCTGCAAATATTCCGCACTGAACTGGCTGATACTTCACCGCGTGTTTCCAGATCCGTTGCCAATTGCACAGCACTACTTTTTGGAACCTTTTTTCTTTCCCTAATAATGTAACGTTTAACTTGTTCACTCAACACTCTTGGTCTTCCAGTTCTTTTTTTTTAATTATTTTTTTTTTATTATTTTTTTATGGTTTCGCACAGTGATAGAAACATTATACATCGCAATTATTGTTTGTACTGTTGAACGAGGCCTGTCTGCAAGGTTTGCCAGGGGCGGATCCAGGACGGACTTCTGGGGGGGGGGCGGTCGGCGGTAATACTGCTACTTTTAAGAGCTCCAAACTTGTTATGGATGGGTTTATTTATATATAAAATAAGAGTTTCCTCTTGTGGGGGGGGGGGGGCGATCGCCCCGATCGCCCCCCTCTGGATCCGCCCCTGTCTCTATAATACCTTGAAACAGCTTCGCACACCTCCCCAATCCCCAGACATGAACCCCATAGAACATCTACGATCTGTTCTGGAGACAAGAATAAGAAGGCACAGCTTGTCTACTAAAGAAGGCCTAAGAAAAGCTATTCAAGAAGAATGGGACATAATCAGTCCCGAAGCTACAGAACTACGAACTACTACAGGTGAAATCAATGCCACGAAGACTACAGACAATCATTAACGCACAGGGTAATCCCACAAAATATTAAATAACTTAATATACTTTATAAGCATTAATTCAAGCATAAGTGTACGGTGACTTTTTGCGTTTACGAAAAAGGAATTCTCTCTTTTCTTCTGAACAAAACAGTGATTGTGTTTGTTTGGCCTTTCTCTTGTGTATAGAAATAAAATGTATAAATGTGTAGTCTTAATTCTGGTTATATATATATTTTCCACCTCCCGTTCTCATGCTAGCTGTTTTCAATTTAAAGTATGGACGTTGTACGAACACTTTCTGCGCTCACTGTAGGTATGTTGACAATAAGCGAATGTTATTGGAATATTTGTTAGAGATTTATTTTCCTTCACTGCCTTTCGCCTGGTTAAAAAGTAGTTTGCAGTGCTTTGGAGCAGCTGCAGGTGGGAACGCGATAATGTTTGAGACATACCGGCGACTTTTTTGTGTGTGAAAATAAGACCTTTCTCATAAAGTAGTAAATAACTGCAGTAGCAATTGTCTACGTAAATGATAAAGACATATCCAACTACAAGAAATTAATACAGTATATATAGCCTATTCATTATTGTTTCTCTTTTAACAGCTACTAGCTAAGGATGGCCAATTCCAGAATTTTTACTTTCCGGATTCCGGAAAGTAAAATCGGAAAAATTCCGGATCTCGGAAAAATTCCGATTTTTTCTAAATTCCGGATTTTTTCCGAATGTCGGAATTTTTCCGAAATCCGGAATTTTTCCGAAATCCGGAATTTTTCTGAATTCCGGAATTTTTCTGAATTCCGGAATTTTTCCGAATTCCGGATTTTTCTGAATTCCGGAATTTTTCCGAAATCCGGATTTTTTCTGAATTCCGGAATTTTTCCGAATTCCGGAATTTTTCCGAATTCCGGAATTTTTCCGAATTCCGGAATTTTTCCGAAATCCGGATTTTTTCCAAATTCCGGAATTTTTCCGAATTCCGGATTTTTTCCGAAATCCGGAATTTTTCCGAATTCCGGAAAGTAAATTTTCCGATTCCGGAAAACAAAATTTCCGGAATCCGGATTCCGGAAAATTTTGGCCATCCCTAATATAAACTAACCTTGCAGAAACAACGCAAGACACCCCTCACAGTGCATGAGGCGCGAGTTCCAACCAGGTAGGAATTGAATACTCAAAATAACAACCCACACATACACGAAAGCACAAATAAACAGCATATTGTTCAGAAATTGAAATCTATTTATTTAAAGTGGATTTACTAACCGGTATCATACCATATCTTCTTAACTGCATATAAATTCCATGTTTCTTGCGCAGCCTGGCCTTCCCGCATTGCTCTGTTGTATTTCGATGCTATTTTGAAGGGAGGCCAAAACGTTTCTTTTTTCCGAGGAATAAGCCGTTTTTCCCTCACAATAGCAAGGCTTCCATCATCTTCAAATTCAACTACTCGATGCATGGTTCCTAAACGAAAAGAATAAAAGCAAGAAGATGTACCATCAACATCAATTGCAGCCGATGAAAACATTTAGATTTTGAAATATAAGAATCTTTGAGTTAAGCGTCTTCACTACAGCGAAATTAAACTACCGCTAATTTTAGAGTTTTTCTGTAATATCTTCAAAACAAACATAAATATTCGGAAAGCAGAAACTTAGTGAACTAGACAATACGATTTTGCGTATGATACCTTTATCACAATTCAACTATCTGGTTTTAGTATGCCACTATTTACAGAACCCGCAAAAAATGCTAAATCTATCTACAGTTGCAAATCGAAAGCAGAGAGATGAGTTGTGATAATAGTATCACATTCAAAATTATATTGTCTAGTTCACTACGTTTCGCTTTTCGACTAATTTTGTTTGTTTTGAAGATACTATAGAAAAATTCTAAAATTAGCGGCAGTTTAATTTCGCTGTAGTGAAGACCCTTAATACCGGGAAAATTGAGCATACAGATGCACAACTTTTTTTGCACTAATGCAGTCCTTTGATAAACTTTTTGAATGAATATTTTGATCATAGGCATAGAAAACTGACTCTTTGGATCGACCTCCAAGGAGGCTTGTCAAGCTATTAATCTCCTGCACCGATGATATTCTCCTGCTTACAGTTCACCTCACATATAATTGAAGTGGCTCAACCTTGCGTGAATTTGCTTCACGATGAGTCAACAACAAACTAATCAGTCGCGTAAATAATCTTGTGTATTTTATAACGATTCAGTAACCTCCCTATTAGAAACTGTGGCCTATATCTTCATCTCAGCTTAGATAATACTTTCTCGAACCATGACTGGCCCAATAATTAGCCAAATCAGAAAACATGTTTAGTAGCCCTTCCTTGAGAGAAAGCCTATCGCAGGGGGTACATTAAAGTTTTAATCACGTACTAGCACGGGGTATGCAGAGGAAAAAGTTTGAGAAACACTGGCATAAACTAATGTTTGTTAAGATCAGTTCCTTCTGTTATACAAGGTTGTCTATGGCGCAAATCAGTGTTTATGCACGTCCACAATCGTAAACATCAAGTACAATCACCATCAAAGACACTTAAGGCTCCCCCTCCCCGGCTCAAGACGCCCAATAATAACACCTGGCCATGTTGTTTTGCGCGCTTAAAGAAGGGCAGGGGTTTCCCCAAGTGTTTTTGAGCATGGTTGTGCTTAGGGCCCCCCCTCCCTTGTTTAAGCGTGCAATCAACATGGCCAGGTGTTAGTATAGCGCGTCTTGAGCCCGGGAGTGGGGGATGGTGGTGGTTGTACTTGATGTTTACGATTGTGGACGTTACTAGTAAGCATAAAACATTGATTTGCGCCATAGACAACCTTGTATAACAGAAGAAGCTAATCTTAACAATTACCGTTACTTTATTTTACAATTTCAAAGCTGAAATAACCTAAATTTAGCTAACATAAAGTCACTGTGTAGAGGGGACCAGCTAAAGTAACTCTTCACCTTTAGGTTGGCAAATGTGCTGTTGGCCTACTTTAGAAGTTCGGTTGGTCCAACCATTTGCCAACGAAAAATTGCTGTTTAGGGGCTGCGTTGATTATATATAATCTTTCAACCCAGTCTCAGTTCTATAACCCTTATACCAACATGTATCTACTTATATCCACTTCTAGAGTGTACGAATTCGAATTTCGGTATTTACAACATAGCCGTATCGCTAATTCGTTACTATTGGCATACTGTGGACAGATCGGTTCATCCAACCATTTGCCAACAAAAAATGCTATTTTCGAGTTGCGTTCTTTATTTACATACTGTACAATTCACTGGAGAGCCGATCATGAGTTCTACAACCCGTACACTAAAATTTATCTACTTATCTTCACTTCCAGAGCATGTTTTTAGGGTACCAATTCGAATTGCGGCATTTCCATCACAGGAGTACCGCCAATTCGTTACTGTTGGCATACTGTGTACAACTCGGTTGGACAAAACTATTTGCCAACGAAAAATGCTACTTGGAGAATATGTACAAAATTTTCACACTTCAAGTCTGCACCAGTTTTAACAATTAATAAAAGAAATAAACTGATCTCATGCGACTTGTATCACGGAAAGATCTAGCAAATCTGTAAAAAACAGAAACAGTACCCACATCGTATAGTAAAACATTTTTTTTTTATATGTCAGGTTTTCATTTTTTCTCTTTCTGACACAAGCTCAGCGAACGAGTAGTCTAAGTCTACCATAATTCTCTACCAATCCAAGTTTCCCTCATTCTCTCGTGAGAGAACCTCAATCTCGTGTCACGATAATTTAATTTAATAATTTATTATTATAATATCACTTTACCGCCACCATAGTCCCTTGCAGTTCCCCGCCAAATGATCTACTATCCCGCTATTATAATTATAATTGTATTTGAGTATATACAATATGTGTACTCTATTATTTATATATAATTATCTTACCTGTGATTTGTCTTCAGATTCTTGCAATTACTATACACACCATGCGACGAATATCTATTAGATAGCGATTCAGCACGCGTCGTCCATTACTTCAACCTTCAACTTCGCTGCAAGCAGTGCATCCCGGGAAGTGACAAAACTAACGTTCAACCCTCTTTGGACTAACCTCTTGAATTTCAACGAAAACGACGTTACACATGTTACGAAGAACCGACATATGAGAACCGTTGGCAAATCGCGCGTCCAGCCCTTCGGTGTTGTGTTAGTTTTAACACGGAAAGCCAACATTGTGACAACAAAATAGAACATCGTCTTTCGATGCGTTGCGGAAACAACGATGCACCTACGTTGAACCACAGTTTTGTTTTCGCTTATTGGCATCGATGGTTGATGGATTGTCGAATTTGCCGTTGACAGTTTGATACTGGCTTTGCCAGCGATGCCTACAAATAGACAACGGTTGGCACACCATTTGACAACGAAAATGTTACTTGGGAATGCTGTTGGTGCAGATATGGCACTTGAGCACTGGTGCAAATCCCGGGCGGACGAGGAGGACATATCCCCAGAATCTTGAACCTGGGGGGACTGTCCCCCCCAATAATCTGAATCAAAAAGTGCTTTTGGGGATAAGTGTGATAATTTGTGTCCGAC
The DNA here is from genome assembly GCF_964235325.1 of Thermobia domestica. Taxonomy (NCBI): domain Eukaryota; kingdom Metazoa; phylum Arthropoda; class Insecta; order Zygentoma; family Lepismatidae; genus Thermobia; species Thermobia domestica. The sequence continues at coordinate 57,953,080 of NC_137455.1, read as the reverse complement.
TGCCACAAAAGAATGTAAGATGAAATTGATTTCTCTTGGCTTTTCCATATTTTAAAAAGAATCGTATTCTGTAGTATTTCAAACTGAACTTCGTGCTGTATTGCATTTAGTAGTCTCATCAATATGTATCAATTCCACTTCCGCTACTTGGGCATAAATTGCAATAAATGCCAGAGGAGGATATGCCCCTCTCCTCATGCAGGAAAGTTGTCTCAGCTGTAGGTACGGGCACAAATTCCGGGGAAATGGGGAGACATGTCCCCACCAACATTGGAACTGGAGGCTCTCGCAATAATCCGATTTCAAAAGTGCTTTTTGCAGACAAGTGTGATGATTTGTGTCCAACTGCCACAAAGGAAAGTGAGATGAAATTCGTTTCTCTTGGTTTTTCCATTTTTAATGAAAACGAAGGAGTGCGACTGTGCGTGACGTAACATGATATGAAATCTTATCTCCTCCTCTCCCCTAGGCCCTAGCACACTTAGAGTATATAGACTATCCAATGTCAGTAGAACCCATCTTTTCAGTAAATGCACATTTAATCTATTTGTAGGATTAGTCTAGGCATCTACTCCTGCTTCGTAAGCTAACTAACTTTATAGCCTGTTTCTACTTTGTATTCCTATCTCTGCGAGATCCATCTTAATATTGTCCTCCCATCTGTGTCTCGGTCTTCCTAATGGTCGTTTTCCGATTGGTCTTCCAGTTAAGATTTTGAAAGCGTTCCTAGTTTCTTCCATCCTAGCTATATGTCCTGCCCACCTAAGCCTCCTAGACTTGATGATCCTAACAATGTTTGATAAGCCGTATAATTTACATAGTTCTTTGTTATGAAATTTCCGCCATTCCCCATTCCCGTTCCTCTAGGGTCCGAATATTCGTCTGAGTATCTTGTTCTCAAATACTTTCAGTCTATGCTTTTCCCTCAGAGTAAGCGACTATGTTTCGAAACCATACAGAACAACAGGTATGAATCTCATTTTATATATTTTAAGCTTCAAATTTCTCGACAGAATTCGCGACAAGAGATTTTGAACTGAATAACACGAATTCCCTGTTTTTAGTCGAACTTAATTTCTTCGTGAATAGGATTTTCGTGTGTTAATATTGATCCTAGATATTTGAAAGTATCCACTCTATCAAAAGTATTATTTAATATTTTAACGCATAAATTGCCGTATTACGGTCCCGACGCACTTTCATGTATTTAGATTTCTCTGCATTTACTTATGAACCCTTGTCCCTGTAAGCGTTTAATAAGACTTCTGCATTTCTTTGTATTGTTCTCCTATCATCTATTAAATTTACATCATCAGCATACGCATAACTTGGTGAACACCGTTCAGTTCTAGGCCCTGGTTGCTATCTTTGATTTTCCTTATAGCGTATTCCAGGACAAAGTTGAATAATAATGGCGACAATGCATCTCCTTGTTTGAGGCCATTCTCGACGTGAAAGCTCGTGGACAAAAATTTTCCTACCTGGACTTTACTTTGGGATTCATTTAAACATGCCTTAATTGATGTAATTAGCTTTTTCGGTATTCCAAATTCTGTAAGAACGTTGTACAATGTTTCTATCCTAATCGAGTCTTAAGCCTTTCTAAAATCAATAAATAGTTGATGTACCGGGCTACTGTATTCCCACTTCTTTTTTAATATTTGGCGAATGGTCGATAGTTGATCGATTTTGTCTAAATCCACACTGATAATCTCCAATAATTTCATCTGCATATGGGGTCAATCTTGCTAATAGAATGTTTGAAAGGATTTTATATTATGTTGACAGAAGAGAGATGCCTCGATAATTATTCTGTCACTTTTTTCGCCTTTCTTGTGGATTGGAACAATGATTGATTCTTTCCACTCTTGTGGCAATTCTTCCTTGTTGTAGACAAGGAGAATGACTTTGTGTATCTTGTTCCACAATTTTTCGCCTTCAGCTAAAATTAACTCAGCCGTAATTTAATCTACACCCGGAGATTTGTGTTTCTTTAATTTCTTTATAGCGATTTCTACTTCTATTCGGTTGTGTTCTGAAATATACGGTTCTGCGGTGAGTATCTCCCTTGCTCCACGCACATTAGTTTTTGACTGCGTGTTAAGCAAATCGTCAAAGAAATCTTTCCATCTATTTAAAATGCTATCTGTATCAGTGAAAACTGTTCTATCAGCTTTCTTTAATATAAGCACGAGGTTGATAGCCTTTCTTAAATTCGTTGATCCCTTTATACATGTCCTGAATGTTTTTATTTTTACTATTATCTTCAAGTTTCTAAATTTTGCTTTCAAAAAATCGTGGAAGCTTTCTTTGTTCTAAAAGTTTTGGAAGTTTCCCGCCTGATGTCTACGAAATTTTGTGTAGTTATTTCATTCGGATTTTGTAGCCAACGTAATTTTGCCTGGTTTCTCTTCTCTACTAGTTCGAACCATGGTTTGTTCCTACGTATTTCCGCGTGTCTCAATTTTTCTTTTGAGAGAGGATGCTTCGTAAGCAAAGAAAAGAATTCAATTGGTGGAATATGTTTCTCCATAATCTTAAGGTTACATCTATTAACTAAAGAGTACATGATATGCGTCAGATTTCTTTAACGATTCCTGTAATGGTGTTGAGATTATCATTATATTGGTCAAAGAGTATTTTTGCGTCATACATAATTGATATTCTTTGTTCGTAGTTTTGGGGAAGTCATTATTATATTATTATAAAACAATTTTAACGTGGATCTTTGTGGATGTCTAATTAGAAAGATACCAATTATAAATATGCATGTATTCAGATTTCAGAATGTGTTCACGGCAGTGGTTTGTAATACTGATATGTACTACTACTTCATCTACATCGCCTAATATATAATATACTCTACAACAGTTGATCAGATTCATCTACCGTAATATGAGTTTCATCTCCCTTCTCTAGAATAAGGCGTATTTAGGATTTTAAGGCGTTTTAAGGGCTATACCCAACACAAGGAAGGAAGTGGGCAATTGGCCATCTGAGTTTGAGAATTAAATATATTTTAATTTATGCATAAATTGAAGTTATAATGGCAAGAATTGCAGCCCGATAAATCCTATATGATATAATGCAAAAATTTAGGAGTGAATCTAACCCTTTATTCTATTCATACAAGAAAAAGCAAGCATCCTCTTGGCCTTTTTAATTTCCCGGGCTAATTATTCCCCTGTTTTGATTTTCTTTAATTCAAATATTTCCTTCTTTTAAAATAACTATACGATATAATTTTTCCTTTGTTATAATAACTAAAGTCCTGTCATGTTGATATCTGCGCAAGTTGGTGTGGAACACCAATTTCTCTTATCAACTCATCTTAGTTTTGGTATTTACTGATGACGGCCGACTTGAATCACAACTGACAACGGTCGAGAAATTATGATAGGCGAAATGAAAGAAAGTAACGTCAAGAAAAAGAAACAGAAAAGTAGAAAGGACGGAAGAAAGAAGAAAAGGACGCAGTTCTTACATTTAATGAAATTTGACAAATAACAGTATTATTTCTGAACAAAGAGCATAAGAAAATGGAAAGTAAATGACATTCTTAGAAATGGTAAGAAGGATTATTGTTGTACGTGGAATACGAAAAACTAACAAATTTATTTCGGGGGGGGGGGGGGGGGTTGAGCCCGATAGCCTCCTAAATACGCCATTGAAGACAATTCTGCTCCCCTGATCCTTCACAGCATTGTTTTTCAACTTCATAGATATTTTGAACACCGCTTTTATATGGGAACGGTCTTACCCGTCCCCGCTTTATTAATAACAGGGAAAATCCATACAGTGATAGTTCAGAAACAATGCTTCACAATATCTTAACTAATGAACGCTTGCCAGAGGGATGCGCACAGAAGCTACTCAATTACGTCTCTGATGGAAATGCAGAGTATTTAAGACTCAGGGAAGAAAGATTCATCACTAGAAAAAAGCCGCTCTCAGCTGTGATACATAAGCAGAAGCTTCCAACATTTTCAACAACTCGAGTAGTGCCTATAACAATAGCTCAGGAACCAAAGAACATTGTGAGGGAGGTAACTCGCCTAGAAAGATCTATTGCCATTGCTAAAGAGAGAGGTCTGTCAATAGGAGATATTCTTTCATATGACTTGACACCCTTCACTACCTTCATCAACAGTAATGGAGTGACTACTAAGCTTGTGAAATCTGGTCTGATGATCGAATTACGAAAGATGCTTTCGGTGATTGAGACCGTCAGTGGCGTATTTAGGGCGTGGCTTCCGGGCTTAAGCCCCCCCTCCGAAATCTTACTTACTAGTAAAGTAAATGAAGTATCTTGCAGAATTTTCACATTTCCAGGCAAAGCCCCTCCCGAAAGTTAGCAAAGCCCCTCCCGAAACAAAATCGTAAATACGCCACTGGAGACCGTCAAGTACTTTCTTCATCTATTTCCACTGCTATTGTGATAGATGTTATGTGTGAGATATGACGAACGCAAACATAATCTCTTCAGACATTTGCATACATGTTTGAAGCTCTCATAAATCGTGTAAGAAATGTCTGTCCACATGAACGTGAATATTATATATTTGATAGCTCATTCCGTAAAAAATGCAGAGAGGGAAAGAAGAGCTTCTGTAGATCCTCTACCACTAAACTGCGCTCACCCCAGACACTAAACTGCCAGTGCAGATGTCGAGGTTTTGGGCATCATCAAATAATAATGTTATGCTACAAAATGCACTAATGGAATACTTTAATATTCAGACGTCACATTCACCTCATAATGTAATACTCACAAGTAAACCTTACGTTTGGGTGAATCGAGTTGCTAACTGAGACACATATGAGAAAGTAGTACTAATTGTGGTCAGTATTTCAGTGAAGTTATAGGTGCGAAGCTCCAGGGGTTTAGGAGATATAGCTACCAGAACATCACATGGAAGTACAGAATAGTCTTCATACAGTTGGAGGTAAAAGCTCTGTAAGACCTCTTGTAACGACAAAAGGTGAATAAAAAATATATGGGTACATATTAGGACTAGGTGGAAGTCATACAGTAAGGGTATACCTGACGGCGGCCATCTTGAAAGCCGCCATTTTGAATTAAGGTTAAGTTTTTAAAATAGGAATAGGGTCATGTGATACATGATTTAAGGCGCAAATTTAATCAGAAGAACAATGGTGACGTTAATTTTGATTTACGCGCAATTTGTAAAAAGTTACAGGGAAATTAAATATTGTTGCAGCATATGTATTAGTCCTTTACCCCACCTTGTAAATTTTGTGTTAATGATAATAATTAAGTAAAAAGCAGGTGGATAAATATTAGGTCTATGGTAAGAGTTGCCTTGATGGCGGCCATCTTCAAATCCGCCATTTTGAATCAGACAAAAGTTTTAAACAAAACGCATAACATTGACACCTTATTAATAGCAATTATTACCATTACTCCAACGGTATAACCATTTTTGCTTTATCATTAACCAGCACAAAATTAAATGGATCGCCCCTTACGACTACTGCTTTGACGGAAATGTTAACGACAAATGTGTCAAGTATAACTCGATTGCCTTTGTCAGGTGTGCTCACTGTGAGCAGAGCATTTGTGCAAGTCATGCACTCTTTTCTGAACTACATATTGATTGTACTAATTGAGGATTTTTCTGGAAGAAAGACCCAAGTTCAATTATGACTCAATTCCACTTTGGTCATTTTTCCTTAAATTAGCAACTTGTTTACGCGATAACAAATGCTGGTTAATGATAAAGCAAAAATTCTTATACCGTTGGATTTATGGTAAAATTTGCTATTAATAAGCTGTCAATGTTATGCGTTTTGTTTAAAACTTTTGTCTGATTCAAAATATCGGATTTGAAGATGGCCGCCAGCAAAGCAACTCTTACCATAGACCTAATATTTATCCACCTGCTTTTTATTTATTATCATTAACACAAAATTTACAAGGTGGGGTAAAGGACTAATACATATGCTGCAACAATACTTAATTTCCCTGTAACTTTTTACCAATTGCGCGTAAATCAAAATTAACGTCACCATTGTTCTTCTGATTAAATTTGCGCCTTAAATCATGTATCACATGACCCTATTCCTATTTTAAAAACTTAACCTTAATTCAAAATGGCTGCTTTCAAGATGGCTGCTGTCAGGTATACCCTTACTATATGACTTCCCCCTAGTCCTAATATGTACCCATATGTTTTTTATTCACCTTTTGTCGTTCCAAGACGTCTTATAGAGCTTTTACCTCCAACTGTATGAAGACTATTCTGTACTTCCATGTGATGTTCTGGTAGCTATATCTCCTAAACCCCTGGAGCTTCGCACCTATAACTTCACTGAAATACTGACCACAATTAGTACTACTTTCTCATATGTGTCTCAGTCAGCAACTCGATTCACCCAAACGTAAGGTTTACTTGTCAGTGTCTTAGTTGGCGAGGATTGTCCAACTCCTGCGCTGGTACTTCCAAGTGCTACTACACTACGGACTTCAATCGAAGTCTTGACAAACCCTATCGAAGAGGCAGATTTACGAATAACCCCACATTTTGAGAACTGGTACACAGCGCATTATAGTAATGTCAAACGATACCAATGTTCTTGTTCTACTGCTTCATTTCCATCGAATGTTCCGAGAATATGACTTGTCCGAGTTGTGGTTCCGTAAGACAGAAACGAATATTATTCCCATCCATACCATGGCGACTTTATGTGGCGAATTATGTGATGTCATCCTTGCAACACACGTACTAATAGGTTGTGATGTGACTAGTAAGGTAGGAACAAAAAGCAGCAGCTCTAAGGGCTCATCCTGAGAGATTTTTGAAGCGTTTTGGTTTCCGTATACCACCAACAGATGAGGATTATAAGCTCGCGGAGGAGTACTTGGTCCAAGTAATGAAACCAGGCACAATATGCAAATCCTGTGATGAATTACGTGTCCACACATATCAAACCAGTAAGACTGTTAATCTGTTGACACTACCACCTACTTCATCTGCATTGCATGGCCACATCAAGCGTAAGTTTTACCAAGTGTATACGTTTGCATCCGCTATATGGTCATCTGTACGATTGAATCCGGAAGATTTCGGGTGGAGTTCTGTAGATGAAAGAGAACTCTTACCCGATTCAAACCTAAACATCATACCTGATGATTTGACAATAACATGCGGTTGCAAACAGTGCAATACAAGAAGGTGTCGATGCCAGAAATCGTCAACATCCTGTGTATCCTACTGCAGATGTGACTCTTCCTGCGAAAAAAGTAGCGTTTCATATTTGCGTCTATCATTTCAAATGGAATATTAATAGTAATTTTCCCAGCATTGTGTAGATTTTGTAATATGCAGTAATACTTGTAGATTTTCTAAGCTGATGTAAGTGTTACACACAGTATCACAAACTGTAATATTACTTTTTTTCGAGATTTTGTTACTATTCTCTATTTGGAATAGATTATTAGATGTTATATTTATATTATTTCTTTGAGTAGGTTCCACTATAATCGTCACACACTTTTACCACCACTATTTTGTTTTCTAAATTTCCTCAAGTGCCACATATAAAAGTAAAATAAAAATACATTTTACGTCTCTAGGATTTCAGTTGTGTTATAAATTTAAGATAGCGTAGAGATTACTATTACATTAGTCATTATTATTATTAGCTTCATTTGTTAATTCATTTAAATTACATGTAAATGTTAGAATTGTTACATTTATTTCCCAGTTTTGAATAACATGTAAAATGCCACAAAGTGCCAAATTTTCCGACTATACTGCTCAGATTATAATGTGGACACTCACAATAAATGAAAGATTTAAATTAGCATAAACAATTAGGCCTATTTTCATCTTTATAATAATTTTATCCTAGTACAGCAATACTTTTTAACTACTCAAACTACTAAGGACATGTTAGAAAGATGTTTCTCAACAGAATAATAGTTTCACAAAGAAATCACGCTTCTTAACGGCAGCAATGCATAAAATAAGGAAAAATTTTCGTGCAGCATCCGACAAAGAGAAAAATGTGAGATGAAAGGCGGCAACACTGCAAACAAACCATCTGTTTCCCAAATGTTTTCCCAGAACTTTGTCATAGATGCCAAAAGCCCAGAAATTTAATTCCTTAGGCTAGTTTCAGACGGAAGCATTTATTGTAGCGGTATCGGGTTATTTCCTCAAGTGCGTTTTCCTCAAGTCCAGAGAATGTGGGACATTTCCTCAAGTGCCTTATCTTGATATTGATTACGAACTAGAAATCGAAGAAAGAGATACAAATCTTGGCCAACAGCCAGAATGGGGGGATATGATTTCTATGCGTGATAAAATAAGTACAATATTGCCACTGGTTAGATAAAATTTTACTATTAAATTTTAAGAATGAAGGTCTTTTATATCAAAGGACATCTGAATATTCCTAAACTATATAGACTACACAAGCTTTCAATTTAGAATTCAATCATAGCAGTTTCCACGATTTCAGTATCCCATTTGAATTACGAAGGCAAAACCCTGCATTATAACCATTCAAAACAAAAGGTTTCTTTAAATACTCAATAAATAATTACAGGCGATATTGTTTTAAATAAATTGTCCTATACGTACGATTGCCTCAGTAAATCATATTAGTTTCTTGGTTTGTGTATAATATAATTCGAATCAGCTGATTGAAGAAAACTATAGTAAATTCTCCAGTATTGAAAACAAAATAATATGGTAATACACAGTGGTCGAGGTGAGACGATATACGGTGGTATGCCATACCGCCTCTGGTTTTTCAGTAATGAGGACATAACGTCTCTGGTTTTTCAGTGATCAAGACAATATTTAAATAACCAGAGGCGGTTTGGCACTCAACAGGTATGTTGGGTCAAAATCATAATAAAACATACCGCCTCTTTTTTCCACTTCGAACACTGGTAATGCAGATCTCGATAAAAGTGAAATGAAACAAAATCTTTAAGTTTTACGTCCCACGGTTATGCCGGTTAGGCTAAAGGAGACGGTGATGATGAGAGATGAGTGTAATGGTGGAATGAAGAAAGTGGGAGGAAACGGGAGAACATCGAGAAAACCCACGAGCACGGTGTTTGTCCACCACAAAGTCCACACGGCGCGAGCTGGGATCGAACCACGGACCCCCAGCACCGGAGGTGAACGCTCTACCACTGAGCCACCGCGCCCCCTCTCGATAAAAGTGAGTCACACTATTATTTTAAAAAACATTTATCATTGTTTTGACCAAATAATGTACATGCATCACAAGATCTTTTGGTCTAGTTGACAGAATGAGATACAGGATAGATTTTCTGTAAATAAAACCCTAGGATTGCTACCCATAAATTATTTATTATTATATGTTTAATAATAATGTTATGGCCTCATAAATTTAACGTGTTATGCTTAGCACCTAAATATACCATATCAAAACTCTTACTATTCTATTTCTTAGTGCTTCCCATGTTCTAGATTAGTACTATTTAACCGGGGGTACGCGTACACCGAGGGGTACGCGCAGATGTTTCTGGGGGTACGTAATGCTGCTTCTGGGGGTCTGCTGGAAATGTCCGTTGACAGTTCACTGCAAATGAAATTGGATAACTTGTCAATTTGTGACTTTTGTATTTATGCTCGAAAAGAGTAAAATGAAATTAATGACAGTGCTATTTCACAACTTCTTCCATTCCATCAACATATGTGTGTGAACAGTGTTTCTCTGCATTAACACCAATAAAAACGAAACACAGAAATTGCTTGAATCCAGAATCAGCTCTGATTCTCGCACTCTCGAAGATTCGACCAAGAATAGAGTAGTTGGCGTTTTGGAAACAAGCTCAGTTATCTCATTAACAGGTTCTATACAGCATAATAATGCCTTTTGCTTATTTTAGATTTATTTAAAAATGTAGAATATCATCAATTCTACGTCAAATGGCTTTTAAAAGAAAACTGTTAATCTCATTAGAATTTGTCGTGTTTTCAAATGATAAAAATAAATTTAAATAAACAAATAGGTATTATGGAACTTTTGGGGTACGACACAACTGTAAGTTCCCGACAGTTACAGCTTCAAATCATCGAAGACATAAGGGATTTTAATTATAAAAATAATGTTTCTTCTAAGTGCAAGGTTTTAAGCGCTCAAGGAAACTTATTTACTTTGAGTTCAAGATACAACCGGAAAGTCTTTTCACTTAGAAAGATTAACAAGTAAAAGAAAATTTGGGAAAAAGCCAGTCAGGAATGTATCATCGTGTTAAGACTGAGAAAATTAGCCTGCCTAATCAGGATATACAGACTTGAAATTTGAATCCAAGATCTCACGATTGAAAAGAGCAGCGCAAACTGTTTATCTGACACTCTTTCAACTTGATCTTATACAGAACTACTAGTAAGCTTACGTGTCAACAGAAAGTTTGACCAATGAAGTAAAGTTTGAATTAAAATAGATCATTTCCTTCAAAAGTGATAATATTATATAATTTATTCAACAAATATTGGAGGAACATGGTTCCAACAGTGTCAATAGAAACTCAACAATTGATTAATGTAAATTCTCATTGTCCGTGTGACTTGTTCTATATCACAATACTTTACCCAGCACTTTCAGATTTAAGGGATTTAAAGAATAAATCCGTGTAGTGATTCTGCTTTGAGATTTGTTTCTAAAGAACAGTTCAATGAATTCATTGTAAAACACATTTCATACTCTGCAGATATACCTTACGTTCATTTTCAGTTGGATTAATATAAAACATGTAACATTATATGTAATTTTGTTCGATAAAGTATGATTTTATTTGATACCATGCAACCCTAGTTATCAGCAACAGCTCAAATAGTCAGCAGCGAAGTATCACCCCTCTTCTTTCTTGTATTAGTTAAGAATTTCAGCAGTTGTCCTTCTTTTGGTTAATGGTCATCAGATTAAGAAGAAAGATAAGCACTTGAGGAAATGACACCTTTCTGGAAAGTTGGGGAAATAGACAGTTGAGGAAATAACCCTATTTCTATTGTAGCATTTCTCGTAGCAGGTGTACTGCCATAAATCTCGTATAATATTCTATGGCATCAAAAGGGAATGGTGCTTTTACACGGTAGCATTTTGATAAGCATCTTGTCATAACGTAGCAAACAAATCACTAGAGAAGAGCGCAATTATGGCTTCGAAATTAAAAACAGAGACTTTAGTCGCTGTTTCTTCTAAAGCCTTTTGTCGCATATGCTTATTGTGATACAAAGGACTTTTAACTTTGTACAAACAAGGATGCTCCTCATATTTTTCAATCAGCATAATAATAGCATCCCTACTCCCTACAATTCAATTTCCCACACTAAACAAAGAGCATGGATATTTGTCACAAAATCTTTCGCTTCCTTTTAATACACCACAGCGCTGCAATGGGACCAGAAATGCTGCAGAAAATGTTACGAAATAGAGCAGGTTCTACCGACAAGAAATGCCATAAGCTATATCATGGCATGGGAAATGCTATAGCATTTGCTACTTTACACGGTATTATGTGGATGATACGATTTTGCTGCGAGAAATGCTACGATAAATGCTTCCGTCTAAAACTAGAATAAATTCGGAAATCCCAAAATCGAACCTGGGACCACATACATGATAGGCCCACACGATAAACCACTAGACCAGCAGGGTAAGCAGTTGATTTTGTAATCGATTCTTTAGAAATCATTCGGTTACGTATTCATTAACATACATACTTATTAAGAATGTGATTTGAAACGAAAAAAAAAAAAAAAATCTTGAAAAGTTAACTAGCTTCATTTCTCGTATACTTATGAAAAAAAATTCTATAGCTTGTATGTAGAAGGGCTTATGTGATACATTGATATTCAAATAGGTATTTCATTTCGATCGTTTCTATAGCAAACGAGTGATTCATTTGACCATTTCCTTTCAGCGCTAAGACATAGACCTATTATTTAACTCTTCTCTCCCTATCTAGGGTCTTTAATAACCTCATTAGCTCTAATCTGTTTTTAACTTCATTGTTAAATGATGCAAGAAAATAATACTTATTGAGAGCGTTCTTTGATTCTTTCTATATATTATCACGTAACAATAAAAATAGATTATTATGATATCAATCTTCTTCAGTTACTATATAAATTTTTGATTGGAGTTGAGAAATACCCCAAATAGGCACTACGCGGTGTCATGTAGTACCTACATACGAGCTTCATAGTATTATTCACTTCTTATTTCATCTTATTTATTCTCCCCTTATATGAGCGCAACTGTATATTAATTCACTAGATGTCCCTGGAACACAAAACTATTAGTTCATTCATTATATCTCTCGCAATTGGCAACGACTGCCAATTCCACATTCATCTGCAGCCACTGTTCTAGAAAGTCTGTATTGTGAAATTAAAAAAAAAAAAAAAAAAAAAAAAATCAGATTACAGCAATTAAGAGTTTGCGTGGTTTAGAAGACCGGAAGTGTGGTGACAACAAGGTTGCCATATTTTAATGTAACGCATTAAATGTATTTTAATGTATTCTGATGTGAATTTGTGTATTTCCAATACTGACCTGGGAACCTCTTTTAAAAAAAGTGATTTCTTTGTACAGTGACACTTCCAATGTACTTTTCTAACGAAACTGAAGTAAAGCAAATTTAGTTTTTGTCTTTAATGTTTTATTATATTCAACAAATGTGACTCTCGAATTGTAAAGTAAGTATTACAATTTGATATCTGTAACGCAAGTTTTCAAAAAAGAAAAGAAGAAAAAGAAAGAAAAGCAAGCGATATATGGCAGATCAGGGACGGATCCAGAGGGGGCGATCGGGGCAATCGCCCCCCCCCCAGAAGAGGAAACTTTCTTATTTTATATATATAAATAAAGGCCATCCCAAAGTTTAGAGCCCTTAAAAGTAGCAGTATGACAACCCATCGCCCCCCCAGAAGTCGGTCCTGGATCCGCCCCTGTGGCAGATATTGTTCATACTGCATGTTTTCTCTTTAAGAAACACAAAATAATTTCTAAATTTTTATCATAAGAAAGGTAAAACATATTTAGGAGTCTTGGTCCATCTCTTATAAAATTTCTAATCATTTGCTACTTGAAATCGCACAAACATACAAAATTAACACGGTTTCACAATATATGAAATACAGCATAAACATTTTTGAAAAATAATAATGAGTTTAATCTAAACAAAATGCTAAGGATACCGTAATTCAATTTGCAATAATTTCTGAATATATAAAGACTAGGTGAACACGTAGACTAGGTAAAAACATGGACTTGTTCAGCTGAACTGGACAGAATGGTCATCAAAGAAATACATACGCACTCATAAGATCATATTACGATTCATGGGTTGAACCAAAATGTGTACGATTATGCCACATTTTGTACATATTTTTCATTCCCTTTAACTGTGTTTAAAACAAAAAATCTCGGTTGCATAAAATCTTATCAGAAAATTTTACTCATGATACGACACACGTCTTTCATATTGTACAAAACCAGTAGTAATAATTGGACAGTTTCTACGTTCATCCTGTTTCTATCATCTGTCCACTGGACATTTAGCAAAGAAAATATTCTTTCAACAACTGCGTTGTAAGTAGATATTGCAAAACAATATTGCACTATTCTTAACAGTTCTGTGCAGTCGGCAGCAGAACAATTGTTCATGTAATTAACCCACCTCTCAGAAATACTAGGAGTTTTTAAGTGTAACTTTCTGCTTTTCTACGTGCAATTTCAAAGCACTTATTTCATCAAACAGCACCGAGTCACCCACAACAGCATTTCTTTCTTTTAGGAACAACACACTTTATTCTACTTCTTTCCAATCCATCTCTTCTTTCAGCATTAACCCGTCAAACACAGATACTTCAGTATATTGTGACATCTACTTCTCAATGTATTAACTGCAGACAGTGTAGAAAGTGTTCATATCGTTCTTCAATATTTTGACTCAATCGCAATTGAGATTGACAGAGATGTAGCGGTTTATGTTGAATATAACAACAATTTATTAACAAAGTCGTCTTAGATTTTTCTCCAATCCAAAAAAGCGGGTGGCTTTTCGTGATTAAGAGATGATTAGGCGGGGGACGAATATAGGACCTGAAAATCGGGTAATATATCAACCCTAGGTGACAATAATTGTTTCGCTAGGAGTAATGAAGGTGATGGTAATAGCGATTACCACACCGATATTGAAATAAATTTACCGGGCAAAATAAGCGTGGAAAGTAGCCCTATAAATTGTAGTAATGACAAAGAGGAGCGTCTTGCAAGAAATATATTATTTTAAAGTGGGGGTTATAATTGATCTTAGTTGGGTAAATAGTTGCTTTTAAGTCGATAGGGGAGAAAGGTTAACGTGGGATCTGAACCACACGTGTTTTTATTGGGAACTGAGTTCATGAATCCCATGCCGAAGACGTAATTGTTAATCATATATCCATGAAAAAGCTCGAAAATATGCATAAAAGTTCCACAAGTCCAGCGGAGAACGAATTTGCTGAATCCCTGTGAATGTTCCAAGCCTTAAACTTAGCCTTCATGACTTGACGATTGACTCAAAAGCACTATAATTCTGAAAACTAAATTTTATTGCTCGATATTTTTCTATTCTCTATCTATTTGTATTTTATAGCTATTTATTTGAATTAAAACACATATTTGTCTGTGGCTTCGCATATATTCTTCACTGTAACTATTCAGAGGTAAATCAATTTAACATGTACTTCAAGAATACTCATTCGTTTCATCAATGCTTGCAAAAAAAGAAAAAAAAAGTTAAAAAAAGAACACACATAGAGGCCTACACCTTGCGTTATTAAATTCCGAAATCTTAAAATGAATTAAGAAAGTATTTTTTTTTTTCATAAAAACTTGTCATACGTATGAACGTCGCACCGAAAATTTACTGCAGAACTCTGTTGCCCTTGAAACAATGAGTTAGTCTTTCTCCCGCAGTAAACAGAAAAAATCCTACCTTCCGAGTTCGCCCTAATTCCTTCTCTTCAGATCGCGATCAACACATAGCTTATAGTCTAGTTCCACCCAACTTCTTTCCTCTTCCAGTCGCCGCAAGGACATAGAAAACGAAAGAGTTCACAGTCACGAAAAATGTGTGATTACATTGTACGCAAGGCCGAACATTTAAAGGGATGTTCGGTGGCAGCAGCAGACACTAGAAAGAACCAAGTCAAAACACGTTAACAGAGGGTAACATTAAGGATTGTGACTTCCACTATGTTGCCATACCACTTATGATCATCAATCAGGGTTTCAGGCTTCACACAGAAATATCAAAAATTTATGTTGACTCGTTCCTAGTTTGTAAAAAGAAATAATGTACATAATTGTTAGTTCTTTTCAAAATCTTAAATTGGGAAGGGAACAAAATTAAAAGCAACAAAAATGAAGAAAGTTTTGGATTATCTTGCTGTAAATTGAAGGCTCTAATACTTCTATCATTCATTTGAACGGTACGGATTTTTAACGAGAAATGATCCCAAAAGCTACAGACGTTGTCGATTATTTTCACTCTACTTATGTTTCAGGAATATTTTTAGAAAAGTTAGTAATTGTGAAAGACTTTACAGTACGGAGGAATCCTCCCATCTTTCCCCCAAGAGTTTGGATTGAAAATAGTGCTGCATTAACTGCAGACTGAAAAACAAACACTTATTGCAAAGGATAGAACAATAGATTTTTCCAGTTGGCTGGGTGCAGCCACCTTAACTCAAGAGGATTTTATCCAAAGAAAACGTAAGTCAAATAAAAATTAAAAAAAAAAAAAAATTGCTTGAAAGAAAGATTGATAAACTCGTGTGACAGGTTGAGGAATGAACAAAAGACATTTTCTAAGTTTCTCCCTTCAGTTTCCCGTAATTTGTCTAATTAAAGACATGATATGTAATTTTGTGTAAGTACCCATGTATGTGTTCGTATTTTCCTTCTGTATCTTTATCCGATTTTCGATCTGAATTTTTTGTATTTATCTTTGTAAATACATATACAGTAGCGTAACTAACGGGCTCGCAATGGTAGAGGTCCGCGGCATAAGGGGGCCCGTTTAAGTTTCGAAGATCAACTTTATGTTACGACGTTAAAATTCACTTTTCGGGCTTCATATTATTTCACAATTTGTCCTCAATATTATTCTATTGTTTTCTATATTTTCATGTTAGTGCTAAGAAACCCATTTAATATACCGCGAACACTGTATACAGAATGAAATAATAAACAGAAAGGAACGGAAAATCTGAGCTCTTGACAGGATTTGGTCCTGGTAGGCCTCCGTAATCATGGTGAACGTCTCTGAATCAGTTTTTTCAAGGTTGAAGCAAAATTTAATTATGTATTGTTGCTCAAGCGAACGCTGCATTTTGAGCTTCCAAAAATCTCAACACCGTTTTAAAACATGGTTCACATGATAAGCGACCCTTATCTTAGCAAAGCTCAAAAGCGACTGATCCGTGTAGCGTTGGTTACCTAAGGCCCACCACCACCAATCCCGCTCATGGAGGATGTGTTGTTGACGCCCTGGGCGGTGGCCAGTCTCATTATTTTCCGGAAAAACCCTGTACAATTTGTTTGCTATATTGTCATTTGTTTGTTTAGCTTTTTAAAGTCTGTGTTTAAATTTTGTCTTTGATGCCTTTTATTTTGTTTTATTGTGTATTTTATTGAGTTTTTATTTCCTTATTACTGGTTTACAAGTCATGTTTTTGATCATTCTTCTTATGTTGAAAATCATTTATGAAGTTATGAGTTGATTATTTGGTTTGCCGTGACGGGGATAAATTACCTTGAAGTTGGTATCCTTTAAATCCTCTAATCAATTTGATAGGTAATTGCTCCCGGCAGGGCCGATTTTATGTGATGCGGGGCCCCAGATTTACAACTAACTTGCACCAAGGTCTGTAGAACACACACACACACACACACACACACACACACATATATATATATATATACAGGGTGGGCCATTTTAATTAATCCACGGAAATATCTGAAAAATGATAAAACATAGAAGAAATGTTTCAAGTACACGTTATATATTGCTAAGGGGGAAACCCAATTCCGCCAAAAGTACCCCTCCCTGCCCACTCTAAATGGGGGTAACGGGAGGTAACTTTGAAATGTCAAATGGGAACATGGGTCGAGTAATACCTCGTTCGAAAGGTCTTGGAAAACTAAGTAACGATGTACCAAAAGATGTTCCATATTGTGCACCGGTTTCAAAATGGCCGCCATGATATGGTTCGGAAACTCCAGTACCCGTAGTATGAAAACCATGGAAGGTAAATGAATGGAACAAAATTGAAATACGTAAATATCATAGGGCATATCGAACGGTGTGGTCCCTGTGATCCCAGTGGCCTCCCTAAAGGGGTCTTGGGGGCTAACTTCAAAATTTCAAATAGTAACATGAGTCGAGTGGTACCTCGTTCGATAAATCTTGCAAAATCTAACATATTGCAGGAGAAAACGATTGATGTGAAATGGCAGTGTTCTCAAAAGGCCTCCGAAACATAGTATCCGTGTCAGAGAAAAGGTTTAGTACCCGTAGAATAAAGCGATTGGAGATAAGTCAACAAAAGAAAAACTGGAGTAGCTACAGTGACTCACATTAATATTCGGACACTTGTATTTTGTTAAAAGTAGGAAGGATTATGAAATAAATGATAGCCGTGTGAGTGAAAAAATTAGGTATTTAGATAGTCATATAGTTATAGAAAGAAAAGAAGTACAAATACGGTGTCTTGAACGAAAGAAGCAGAAAGAACTTACAGATACTGATGACACTGTGTATTTGCAACGCCACTTTAATATTCGGACACCTACTACATAGATGTTTCGTGTGTGTTGTTGCTTGCTTACAAACGCTTCACTAGTACTTAGTGAGAAACCCACGACGTTTCCTGACTTCCTGTAAACGGTTGGACATGTTTCCAACAAGTTTGTTGGTAGAATGGGGCGATATGTCATCCCACGCTGCACGGAGAGTCCTTTTCCAATCGTCTCGTGACGTTACTTGTACCCGTTTGACCTTATGTTGTAGCTCATCCCAGATATGCTCTCTAGGGTTAATGTCGAGACTCTGCGGTGGTGTTTCAAGCACTTTCGGACAATTATACAGCAACCATTCGCGCACCACATGTGCTTTACACTTCGGGTCATTATCCTAGTAAAATTTAAATATCCCCATAATTCCTAATTTTTCAGCACTTTGGTGGAAATTTTGCCGGAGAATATTCAAATAAACCTCCTTTCTCATAATCCCTTCAACAAACACCAATTCTCGCACTCCCGATGCAAAAATACACCCCCATACCATCACACTTCCTCCTCCATGCTTTACCTTAAGTTGAAGATTTGCAGGATCTAACTCTGTATTTGGCTTCTGCCACACAATTACCTTGGCATCGGACTCATGGAGATTGAATTTTATTCGTCTGTGAATAACACGCCATTCCACCAAGTTGCGGGCTTCCCAATATGAACTTTACGAACTTAACTCTTTTATCTTTGTTAATTTTACTAATAAAAGGCTTTTTTCTAGCTATTTTCCCATTAAACTCTTCACTTCACAACACTCGCCGCACAGTTTCAGGATGCACCGTCTTCCCTGTGTCTTCATACAGCTCTACTGTTCATTTCAGCGCACCTATTCCGGAATTTGCTTCACTTTCTGAATCAATTTGCTTTCCTCTCCATCATTCAGTTTCACAGGTCGGCCCTTTTGAGGCACTGACTCGATTCAAAATCTCTATTAAATCTTTGTACAATGTCAAAATGGTGTTTTTGCAAATATTGAGTAGATCTGCAATTTCCTTGTACGATAGACCTTTCGCATGGTGAAAAATTACTAACTGCCTTTGCTTAAACGTTGTACTTGGTCCCTTGTACCCCATTTTCCTTTTATGCTTTCTCTCGGTCACACTAATCACTCGTAAACTAAGTAGATACACATGTCCTGTCTCGGGGCAACTTAAATTGCAACTGGAACTCTTCCACTGTCTCGTTCACTATTGATAAACAAACGTCCAAAACAACTGTCCGAATATTAAAGTGGCGTCCAAAATACGGTATATTGCAATTGTGTGCTCATAAAGTGGACTTAATTTGCATAATTTAATTAACTGATAGCATATTTGCTCGACTAAACCATTGCCTTTTTGCTTGTTTTCCGTTGGTTTCCCATTTATTATTTTTTACATGTATAGCAAGCAAATTATGTGTAATACCTATGGTGTCCGAATATTAATGTGAGTCACTGTAACTGACGTAAGGCACATCGAGAGGTGTTGTCGGGGTGACTCCAAGGGCCAACTGAAAGGTATCCGGGGCCAACTTGAAAATTTCAAATAGCAGCTTGAAGCGAGTAACATCACGTTACATAGACAAATTAATATCAAACAGCTTCTGTAAGAAGATTTTCGACATGAGACACCGTTTTCAAAATGATCGCAAAGACATGGTGACTGTGTCTAAGAAAACGTCTAGTGCCCATAGTATGAATACGGTTAGACATAAATGAAAATAACGAAAATTAAATAGGAAAACCACGGAGGCGTTCCAAGGCTCGAGAATAATACAACAGAGATAAAAATATTAGAGTAAAATTGCCATAATGTATAGAGAGAAATCCAAGTCCTGCAAAATAATCTCTCCCTGCGCTCTGTATGTGAGTGGGGTGGAAAGTAAAGTGAAAGTTCAAACGAGAACTCTACTTTAATTCGTAAATTAAGGCTAACCTTACAAATAGGTATGGTGTGGTTGAAACATTTGTTTGTAAGGATGACGCTGTAGTGACTAAAAAAAGAGAAACTTTTATGCAATGCGTGCTGATTATTCAGAAAGCATTTCGGGGATATACGTACACACCCTTTCGTCCCTCAAGCTCACAATATGGCATGAATGCTAATAGTTAATAAAATGTAACTGTGGCCATCGGCGTTAACTTAGTGCACCAATTCTCTATGCATGAAGTCTTCCTTCCAAACAGCATTGGGTAGGTCAAGCGTACGCCCCAACCGTTGTCCGGTCGGACATTGAAATTTTGAAGTTAGCCCACAAGACCCCTTCAGGGAGGCCACTGGGATCACAGGGATTACATCATTCGATATGCCCTATGATATTTACGTATTTCAATTTTGTTCCATTCATTTACCTTCCATGGTTTTCATACTACGGGTACTGGAGTTTCCGAACCATATCATGGCGGCCATTTTAAAACTGGTGCACAATATGAAACATCTTTTGGTACAGCGTTACTTAGTTTTCCAAGACCTTTCGAACGAGGTATTACTCGACCCATGTTCCCATTTGACATTTCAAAGTTACCCCTCGTTACCCCCATTTAGGGGGGCGGGGAGGGGTAATTTTGGCGGAATTGGTTTTCCCCCTTAGCAATATATAACGTGTACTTCAAAAATTTTTTCTATGTTTTATCATTTTTCAGATATTTCCGTGGATTAATTAAAATGGCCCACCCTGTATATATATATATATATATATATATATATATATATATATATATATATATATATATATATATATATATATATATATATAGGGTGTTTCAAAACAACACCGACAACGTTTGAGTGGTGATTCCTGACACCAAAATAAGACAAAAACTAGAGACCAACCTGGGTGCACAAATGCTTCCTTTCGGAGTTATAGGCTACCAAAAACATGAAATAATTAACTTTAAAGGTCCATAGCTCCAAAACTATTGGACCTACCGCAGTCGGATCAAGACTTCACTTACGAACTAATATGTGCCCTATTCAAAAATTCATGTTTCAGAATCCTAAGGTATTTATACAATCATTTTTAAAGAGGGAGTTTGGCTACGGGCATATAATTTGTAGTCGTCACCAACTGCCTCTATAAAAATTGTTGCGGAAATACCTTAGGATTGTAAAACTTTGACGTTTGGATAAGGCACATACTAATTCCTAAGTGGGTCTTGACCCGACTGCGGTAGGTCGCATAGTTTTGGAGCTACGGATCTATAAAGTTCATTTTTTCATGTTTTCGCCAACCTGTAACTCCGAAAGGAAGCATTTTGTGCACCCAGATTGGTCTACAGTTTTTGTCTTATCTTGGTGTCAGGAATCAACTCCCAAACGTTGTCGGTGTTGTTTTGAAACACCCTGTATATATATATATATATATATATATATATATATATATATATATATATATATATATATATATATATATTGCGCTCTCCCTGCTGGTCTAGTGGTTATACCCATTTCTCTTCATAACGCTTTTCCATCTGCAAAATACCTTGGTGAATACGCTCACCATTTTCATTGCTTATAGCAGCTAATTTTTCTGAGAAATAACTCAAATGGAAATGCAGACAGTGAATGAATTTTAAGATACTGTACATATTTCATCCTTGTGCCTCGCAATTTTTCATGAAGATTCTGTACCAGTATTTCATAGTTTTCTTCTCTTACAAGTAAACCTAAGTCGAAATCTAGTTTCTTGACTAAACTTGTCGAAGAAGTGTGGAAATCAAGAAACGACTGTAAGCAAAATTTAAAGTGCTTCCGTCCATAAAAATGGCCGCATGGCCAAAAACCTGATTGATGAGAATAAGCTATAATAATGAGTTTCAAGTTTGAAAATTTCATTTTATTTGTAAAACGGGTAAAAGGATGGAAATCAAAAACACATTAAGCGACACCGGGAGGAAGAAGACACCTATTTGAAGTTATGCTTATCATGGCCGCCATCTTGAAGTCGGCCATCTTGTATCTCGCTCGACTTTTTTTAAATAGAAAGGAAGTCATGTAATATATCAAATCGGGCTTGAATTTTACGGGAAATACAGTGGTGAAGTCTATGGTTTCATAAATTTATATTTGTAAGACATAATGAAATGCACATTGATATGAATTCGTTGGTTTAAAGATGTCTTATCAGTTGCATTTTTTTAAAGAAAGAACTCAAGCCAGAAAAACGTAATGTACGCTAGTGAGAACATCGAGGTAGTTACTTATGAAAGAAATAATCAGCTTCAAATCGTTAGCGACTACAGACAAAATGAAATGGTGATGAGACTATCACAAACCTTAAGCAACTGATGGAAGATGGATGACATATTTTCATTGGATTATTCGAGTTAGAGGACAAACCTTCTTAAGCACCTACCTATTCAGCACACACTAGTATACATTCGATTTTCTTAACTTCATTAAAAAAAAAAAACATCCACGGGATTTTTCTCAGTAGAAGACAAAGTTTGTCCTTTGGTTTTGTATTTGTAATATAGCTATAATAAGAGAGAGGATATGCAAAGAAGTCTCACTGAGGCTGATTTATTTGATACCATCTTGTAATCACGGTAGTATCACATGACAATCGGTAAGAACGCCAGGAACATTTACTTAGTGGGTTGTTCAAAATAAAAGAGGATGTGCACCTAGAATAATGATATACATTTTTACACAAATTCAAAGAAAATAATATTTTTACGCCCAGGGGTGTGTGTATGGAAATTTGAGGGTGTTTGGAGTATGCAGAATACTCCCTGGACATAATATCTATTTTTACAACATATGTTGTAAACATAAAAAAATAAAGAATCTACTGCAGCATTAAATTCAGAAAATATTTGTTTATGCCCGGAAACTTAATACAAACTATTCATTTACTTGTTAGGGAGAGCTCATACCGTCCTTTGTGGAGTCCATGGATGTACCTGTATTGTAATATTTTGTTGTGTGTACTTGACAACCTCTTCTTAAGTGTGTAGCAGAGTCTTCTTAACTGTACCATATCCATTTGGCCGGGGGGCCCGCAAGCAGAATGGCATGTATTAATTACACGTATTAGGACCAAAATTAAGTCATAGGAACCACAACATATTTGTTCGCTCTGGAGCCTAATATGCTGTTAAAACGGCACTGGAGAGTAGATTAGACTGGACAGTACAGTACACGGCACTAACGTGGATCTCTCTCAGGCGCGGGGGCTGATTGGAAGCAATCGGTCTAATCGGCTTTAGGCCGGCCCTGGCTTCCGAATCAGCTGCACTGAGAGCTCAAACAGCGAGCAGTGAGGGTTACAGCATGGAATGCCTGCAATGAAGGCGGACCCGCCGTGGTTTGGGGTTCCGATTACCCTTTTATTATCTGAATGAGACATATTGTTGTCACTAGACGAGAAAAGGTAAACTCTTTCTTGTCTTGCCTCCATTCAAGTTGATTGATATATAGGTTGCATGTATATAGTCGCTGGAAATACCCCAGTCCCGGAAACTGTATTAAGTAAGTGTAAAGGGACATGTTTCGGTTCGAACGCGAGGATCAACATAAAACTTGGTAGACATATACAGGACTAAGTACTGACCACTGTAGGGGAAGTCATTCCCGTGTAAAATTCGTTTTCTGCCGACAGCGCCCTCTATCCTTCGAAACACTAGCAGTTAGATTCTGCGTTATAGGCGCTGAGTGAAGATCAGTCATGTGCGTCAGTGTGTGGTAGTAAGCTCCAATTAGTATTAGGTGTGGTAGTCAGTAGGGATGCGCTCGAGTCGAGACATGTCTCGAATCTCGACTCGACTCGACTCGAATTCGAGTCGAGATTCGAGTCGAGACACACTTTGTAAAATTCGAGACGAGTCGAGACAAACGTATTTCTCGACTCGAATTTTCGAGTCGAGACACGAGTCGAGTCGAGACGGCTCTTAAAAATCTCGACTCGACTCGAATGTCTCGAAAATCTTTCTATAATTTTTAATATTATTTTGAAGAAAGTATTCACTCAGAAACAGCCTTGAAACCAATTCCAGCTTTTATTCCTTCAGAAAGGTACAGAACGCATAAAATTAATAGTTAATCTTTAAAGATCAAGATTTAATTTTCAGCTCAATTCAGTTAATTAGAATAGTTAATGTCGTTGTATTTGGTTGTACTGCAAATATAATGATAATAATAATAATAATTGATTATCTAGTTTGTATAAAACTATTATCCGTAGTCTAAATCTAGTTTGTATAAAACTATTGCGATAAAGTGAACTTCATAAATTCTCTGAATGAGCAGTTGGTAGTCTATAGTAATTTAGTATAGTTATAATTATTGTGTTTTCGTTCCCATGAACGCAATAGGGTTACGTAACTTCTGGATTATTCGCTTGCCCAACTATTCTGAGGTTTTAATATGTTGCAGCATATCACAAGCTACGCATAATATATAATGTAACATTTGTTGTAAATCACATATTATGATACGAGACTATTTTACATAGTATATCTTATCTAATATAAATAAAATAAAGAGTTTGTTTGTGTGTTTGTCTGTCTGTCTGTGTGCGACCTGGGGACCAGACGAGTGGACCGAGAGTTCCCAAAATTTGGTCACGGGTACCTTAGTCCAGGCCCCATATCAATTCAGTTAATTAGAACTAATAGTTAATGTCGTTGTATTTGGTTGTACTGCAAATATAATGATAATAATAATAATAATTGATTATCTAGTTTGTATAAAACTATTATCCATAGTCTAAATCTTAATCCGCTGGACGAAGCGTTTTTTTTTAAATTTCGAACCAGGGGGTCTCGGGGGGAGGGGGACGTTTACTGGGACCGACCTGGGGAGCAGACAAGTTGACCGAGAGTTACCAAATTTTGGTCACGCATACCTTGGTCCAGGTCCCAGTCTAAGGCGAAGCGTTTTTGTCAAAATTGGAACCAGGGGGTCTCAGGGGGGCGTTTAGCGAGACATGTAGTAAAAGTAATCCAAATTGATCGACATTAGTGTCAAATCCATAGTTTTCACGGTCGCTGAGATCAATGGTGACACTTCCATCAGCCATGACTTGCAAATTCAGCTACTACTGTATGCGGGCCGGGTGTCAGCGGATGAGGAATACAGAGACATGTATAAATAGCCCATATTGATTGATACTAGTGTCAAATCCATAGTTTTCGCGGTCACTGAAATGAATGGTGATACTTCCACAGGTGTTGACTTCCAAATACAGCCCCCATGCGAAGAATGGGTATATTAAGCTAGTATTACAATAAATGGACTGCTTGGATGCCAAGAACTAGTACAGATAAGTACCATTCACTTCTATGAATAGGTATTTTTTAAAAGGATTTTTGTAAACACTAAGTTATAAAACAATGAACTACATACAGTAGTTATGGTTTTGGTTCCCAACATAAAAGAAATATGGATTGTTCATGAGATATTGAACTTCAACTTTCACTCCTGGAAAATTTCAATTTTGGAGTTAGGCCACTTGGCATCAAAGCAGTTCACTGTAAGATAAATACACTGAGAAAAAAAATGTAGGTGGCATACTTAAAAACGTAGGTTACATTCGTAATTCCTGTAGTTTCTGGACTTAACGTACAACCGTATATAACATCCTGCAGCAAACGTATAGCTGAAAAAGTATGTATTATACGCACTGTCTGCATAAGTGCAATGACGTCATTCGTGTGACGTCATCTGCAGTAACAAATATATACGGAGGTGATATCTAGCTTTGTGACGTCAGGATCGTATGTAGCATGTGGGTTAATAATGACGACACACACTGACTATCAGGACGGAGCATAATTTCAAGAAGTATGCAATATACGTTCTTTACGTATGTTTCTTTCGTTCAACCCCAAGACAGCATCTATATTGTACTTGTGCCCCGTACGTACGACTAGATACAGTATACGTATTGTACGTATGTATTATACAGATTTTCCTTATGTCGCACACAGCTTGTCCAGATACAGCATACAGAATATCCATATGCACCATACAGAGTGCACATATGTAGCTTACAGACTGTATGCATGCAGCATATAGATTATACGTATGTCGCGTACAGGTTGGCCATATGTAATGTATGGATTGGATGTATATAGCTAATAGGTTGTCCATATGAAATATACGGATTTTACCTGTATCGCATACGTATTGCCTTCTTGTAATATATGGATTGGACATATGCAGGATCTAGATTGTACGTATAGTGCACCATTATGAAAGTGCTGCAACATACTGCAAAATGCATGATACATTCTTACTGTAATGTTGTCAAATATTGTTTTACTCTGTATGAAAACTAAATAGCTTAAAATATGTTTGATCTCCTTTGTGCCAATAATAATAAAATTAACAATCTTAGTTTGGAGCAGTGAAAGTGTCCAAAGAAATGTATTTACCTGCAGGGTGTCCTATAAGTTTGGATTTCCTGCTAATTCGTTGGGAAGCTACTGCAAAGCCAAGTGTTGAAAAGTGACACAAGCGTTAATTTTAAAATTATGGGCACAAAGGAGGTTAACCATATGTTAAACTATTTTCGTTTTCATACAGAGTAAATCAATATGTGATATATTACTGTAAGAATTTATCATATGCTTTGTTGTTAGTTAGTTCCAGCACTTTAATAATAATGCAAAATGCACAGCCATATACAATCCTATATTCAAACTCAAACAACTTCTCTGTACATTTTAATTAACAGGTATGTTTTTTTTTTTTTTTTTTTAATGTCGCAACAATTAAAAGTATGGTGTCAGCTGAAAACGTGTTCGCTCACAAGATAATTTCTACTCAGTACTCGCCATAAAAATGCAACACCAAGAAGGAGGCTGGGTAGCTGCGCCAAAGTTCCCAGGCCGATACCTAATAGTAAGTGCAGAATACTCTTAAACGTCCGCCGTATTCGCTGTGCGACAACGTGGTGACAGCGGAGGCGTTGTGCAGCCATCGACTAAACATATTTATCCTTCCCTGCTCTAGACATTCTGCAAATTTGGATTTTCGTGGGTGCATCCTTCTTAGTGCAACATTTTAAGCAACGAGCGGATTAACAGTCTCATACATTGCTTAAAGAAAGAGCAATGATTCTCAGAATTACTCGGAAGATATTATATATATATATATACAATAATTTAAAACTGTTATTTCAAACTTTGCAATTCAGAGCACGAAAAGAACTATAGCTAAAGGAACACTGATTTTAGCCAGATAGTAACTAGTAAACTCAATCACACTCAGTACCATTAGTTCATGGTGTTATCCGTAAGTCAGAGATCATGGTATCTCATTTCGTGTAGACTTTTGCATTTGTTTAATGCTAAAAATGTATTTTATCGCTACTTGAACCCAGTACCATATATATATACCGACAGGACGTACCTTAGTCACAAGGTGACATGAGTGAAACACTAAACTATTCGATTGACACCTGCGGCCTTGTCAACACTAGAGAAAGTTACAAAGTGATTAAGTAAATACGGAACATAGTTCATACAAAGTATAGCGATGTATGAAGTCTCCGTTTCATACGACTTGGATAAAGGATACATCTGAAATTGCAACAAAAAATATATGATTTCTCTGGATAATTTGGATTAGTCCAGAATTCGAACACATATACGTTGGTAAGTCGAACTTTTTTTTTTTAATTCTTTCTTCGGATTCCCAATAAAGTTGACTACTGAAAAGCTGAGTTACAGATTCTGTATTAAAACAACACCTTTGCTAGACATGTTCAGTATACACATTGTCTTACATACAGAACAATACATTAGTTATTAATGCATGTCTGAAATAATAGTGCTTCGTATAGAATTTTACTTCATTCAAACGTAATAGCACGAAGATAAAAAAATATTGCGAAAGATAATGTTCTTATTACAGAGAAAAAGAGTTGAAATGACTTAACAGTAACAAACATTTTCTTTAAACAGAGACAATATTTTATTCTAATTTATGGAAGAAAGAAATAATTTGTAGTACAGTATCTTTATTAGGGTTATATGTTCGTACAAAAGAATGTAAATACAATTGGGTCTGTCTTCAGAAAGGACGTACTTTTAGCCACAACCTACACTGCTTCTTTTCACTGTCTTTCAAGCAGAATCCTGGTTTGATGCACGAAATACCTGAAACAAAAATCAGAAAACATTTAAAATGTTACATTCGGTGTGCTCAACTTGGTTGTACTTAACAATACAAAGTATCTTAAGATTTTTGAGATTAAATGGACAAAATCTGTTCGGTCAGGTATGGACTTTTAGGTTGCACATAGAAAAATTACGAAGTGTTTATTGATGCTGAATAACAACTCAAAATGTATTACTATTCAAAAGTAAGTGGGTACCCCAATGGTGTTCGGGGTACCATGGGGTATCTAATGTCTGTATTTTTTTAGATATATGGAAATGTATGTCTCTAAAATGTAAGGAACTGACATCTGTTTACCGAAAACCTCAACTCGGTAAGCCTTATGGATATTGAGATATGGGAAAATAAAGAGCGACACCATAGAAGTGTGGGGTTTGAGTACTAGATGGTGCAGTTTCGGAAATGTAATTACGAGGGCTTACAACAACCTCAAAAGTAATTTCAATTAAATACACTACACACACGCCCTGATGGGGCTTTTCGGGTACCATGATATTCGCAGAACTCTCATTTCTAAATATTCTAAAATATGTCTTAATAACGTTTTAAAGAACGTTAGAGGTGTGTGTTTGCCGAAACTGCAAGTCGGTACGCCTAACAGTTACCGAAATATGGTGAAATAAAAAGCGACACCATAGGTACGTGGAGCTTGCATATTAGACAGTACAATTTAGAAAATTAATTAAAATATGACTATCAAGATATTGTCAAATAAAGGGAGGATCCATACAGTTATGGGATTTTCGTGTTAGGTGGTAAAGTTTCCGAAACCGGTCATGGAAAGTTAATAAGCATCAGTATCAATTTCATCTTAAAGTAATTAGGTACTTCCATGGAGTTTAAGAACATCATGGGGTCTACCAAGGTTAAATTTTAAAAGCTTTGGAAAATATATTTTGACATTTGTAAAGAGTATTAGAAATATGTATTTACCTAAAATTTCCAGCTAGTACATCTAGCAGCTAGAGAGACACCATACAATAAAAGCGTATTAGATCTTGAAATTTCAGAAAACAATTATTGATCCTAACAAAAGTTAAATAAGATGGTACTTCTATGGGTTAAGTGACTACCTCAGACTTGTCAGTACAATTTCGATCGAAAGATTAATTCAGCTCTAAATTTTCTTTGGACAATTCCAAGCGTTCATCGGGCTCTGAAATAAGTGAACATTTTTTGTCAATATCTAATATAGCAAGCGAGATATAAGAAATTATTTTATGACGTCGTAAAAATAGAGACCCACATGGATTTGTACTTTTGAGTCTTTGCTGTAAGAAGAAATTTCAGAAAACAACCGTATATACCTTAATAGAAAATTAAATGGGCGGGAGCACGGTGGCTTAGTGGTAGAGTGCTTACCTCTGGTGTATTGGGTTCGTGGTTCGATCCGCGGCCGTCAGTTTGTAGTGGACATCGTATTCGTGGGTTTTCTAGGGGTACTACCTCTCCTCCCACCTTTGCATTCCATCAATTCTGTCAACAACATTCACTTGCTTTAATCGTAATCTCCCTGAGACTAAAATGCATAATCGTGGGTCGCTACACTGAAATATTTCCTTTTATTTAATTTTAAAATGAAATAGGGAGTTAAGTATGATCGTATCTCTATGGGATAAGTGAAAACTCCAATAGTTTCTGTAAAAGAAGACTAGTTAAAAACCCTACCACTAAGCTACTGTATCCCCGTCCATTGAATTGTCTATTAAGGTATATACAGTAGTTTCCTGAATTTTTTTCTTATGGGAAAGACCCAAAAGTACAAATCCATAAAGATCTATTTTTACGTCATAAAATATATAATTCCTTATATCTTCTCGACTATCTTAGATATTGACAGCGACTTTTCATTCTTTTGCACAGCTCGATGAACCCTTGGAATTGCCTGAAGAAAACCTAGGACTGAACTAAATTTTCGATCGAAATTGTACTAAGGTACTCATTTAACCCATAGAAGTACCCATCTGATTTAATTTTGTTGCGACCAATAATTGTTTCCGAAATTTCAAGATCTCATACGCTTTTATTTCAGTGTTTCTCCAGATGTTAGATGTACTAGCTGGAAGTTTTGGGTAAACACATATTTCAAATATTGTTTACAAATGTCAGATTATATTTTCAAAAGGTTTTAAAATTTAATTTTGGTAGACTCCATGATGTTCTAACACCCCCTGAAGATATCTAATTACTTTAAGATGAAATTGCTACTGGTGTTTATTAACTTTCTATGACCGATTTCGGAAATTTTAGCATCTAACACTAAAACCCCTTAACTGTGTTGGTCCTCCCTTTATTTGACAACATCTTGATAGCCGTTAGTCATATTTTAATTCAATTTCCGAATTCTAGCGTCAAGTATGCAAGTCCCACATACCTATAGTATCGCTCTTTATTTTCCCATATCTCGGTATCCATAAGGCTTACCGAGTTGCAGTTTTCAGTTTAAAAAAAAAAAAATAAGTTGTTTACATTTTAGAGACATATATTTCCAAATATCTAAAATGCAGAAATTAGGTACCGCATTGGAACCCCATTGGAGTACTCACTTACTTTTGCATAGCAGGGTAAAAACGCCAATGGTTCTCACTTTAAGGTTGAAAACATACTATTTTGTCTCTTCTCTGAGCATCGTGAATCTGTCGGAGCTGTACCATAGTTGGAAGGACTCACTGATCCTTCCTATAATGACCATATAGTCAGAATTCAAAAAGGAGTAGCCGTTGAAGGAAAAACAATATTTTAAAATCCTTGCACCAGTAGTCGTCACCTTAAAATCAAAATGTTCCAGTAGTAGTCAGGATTTTCTACCAGTATTCGTCACTCAAATAACTTGATATAATTTATTCAAAAACGCACTGTGTATCAGTTTAGGGTTAAGAATACAATATAAAGTAGTAAGCTTAATAACTTTGCATCACTTTTAGCACTCAAGAAAGAAAATAGAAACGTTTTTACATACTTTTTAAAGCAATTTCAGAAAGAAAAATGTTAACTGAATTCAAAAGTTAACTGTATATCACTTTCACGTTAAGAGTACAATATTAAATACTATGTTTAATAACTATACATCACTTTAAACACTCAAGAATGAAAATAAACGTTTGTACATTCATTTTAAAAACAATCTGAGAAATAAAATAAGTTAACTGAATTCAAAATTTAATTATACATCACCTTAAGCTTAAGAATACACTATAAAATACTGAGATTAATAAAAAATGAAATCTTTAACGTCCCACGGTTATGCTGGTTAGGCTAAAGGAGACGGTGATAATGAGAAATGACTGAAATGGTGGAAGAAAGAAAGTGGCAGGAAATGGGAGAACCCCGAGAAAACCCACGAGCACGGTGTTTGTCCACCACAAAGTCCACACGGCGCGAGCTGGGATCAAACCAGGGACCCCCTGCACCGGAGGTGAACGCTCTACCACTGAGCCACCGAAGAGTAGACGACTGAAGGCGCAAGTAGCATACAAATTTATGATGCTGAAGGCGTTATTTTTCACAGCTATGGAGGAAAGAGATAGAAACAAAAAAAAAATAACAGGAAATCTTTGTTTTACGTCCTACGAATATGCTATGTAGGTTGACGGTCAGAATTGAGTAATGAAAATTGATGATCTTGGAATACGATTTGGCCGAATAACGAGGGAGAAAATAATCATTGATTAAATATTAAATTGAAAAGAATTAAGAACCTGACGCTTAAATACTTATCTATCCGGCACCCATCTTGATCCCCATAAAATATCATGAAGTGCTTGATTGATTCTAAACCCAATAATAGTAATAGTAATTTAACAAGAAACACAGAATATATAATTTACGCACCTTGAAATGTAGAAATTAATGATTGTAATCCCCAGCTTTCCAATAGACCTTTGATTTCTTCAAATGAAGATTCGGATATCTTGTTTCTTCTCAAGCAATAATGGGTTACAATAATCAGTTGCAGTCCAAAGCCAAGTCACTAAGTGAAGCATGAATATAAAAGAATTCATTAGTTAGATGCATACAAAATCCTACGCATGTAAATCCGAATCTACTTATATTAAATTGTAAATTTAAACAAACTAAATTATACTACAGTTATAGTGACATAAAACATACATTAAATAAGGTATACAGGGTGTCTCAAAAGTCCCCTGACATAGGGTAACTCTGTTATTATCAGAGTTACAACAAAATGTAGGAGAGGAAAGCATCTCCAAATATGATGTTTTCAATCTAAAGTGAAGGAATTTTTAAAATCGGATGACTCGTTTGCGCTGTACACTCTTTATGCGCCTAATGTGAAATGAAAATGCAACGTTGCCATTTACCTGGACCTACAACATAAGTGAATGAAGTTACTTTCTTTTGCGCTAACATTTCGATGGCCAGCCCCCGTTTCAAACAGGAACTTCATTCACTTATGTTGTGGGTCCAGGTAAATGACAACGTTGCATTTTCATTTAAATTTGGGTGCATAAAGAGTATACAGCACAAATATCTCGTCCGATTTTTTTTTGAAAAAAAAAAAAAGTGTTCACTTTAGATTGAAAACGCCATATTTCGATATGATTTTTCCTCTTACATTTTGCTGTAACTCTGATAATAACAGAGTTACCCTATGTCAGGGAACTTTTGAGACATACTGTATACATCATAAGAAGTTCCTTTCTAAATTCTACACGGATGTGGTTTCATTGAATGTGAGGTGGGTGATACACATTAGGCCTTTTGGGAGTACATCACACGGACGACCGTAATTTTGTGTTCAAAATTTTTATTATGAACTGGTGGGATATGTGATACATATGGCCACGGGCTAGAATTTTCTCAGTATGTCAAAAATGCAATCAGATTTCATGCAGCTTAATTTGGTGAAAAGCTATTGCCAATTGAACGTTACATTTACCTCTTTCTTGCAGATGTTAAACCATGCCGTTAGCACGTGAGGAATGGATCGAAATAATAAAACTGTGGGACTGGAGGAGTATATGTGCAGTGGTTGCCGATTGCAGAGTCATCCACAATGTGACTCTGTGTCACATGTTTCAGTGCTACAGTAATTAACTAAATTTGAGAAGACGAGCACATTCGTGAACATACATCGTAACGGTTCAAACTCGCGGGCCCTTTTTCCTTCCCCATTTTGAACCGGTACATGAAAATGCCATTTTCTCTATGTTTGCCTGCGCCGATTTTGAAAATTCCTTCACTAATCGATTTCTCTCGACGAGTACTACAAGAATCAGTTAAAATCGCACGGGCCCTTTTTTCTTCCCCATTTTGAACCGGTACATGAAAATGCGTTTTTCTTCATGCTTGCCTGCGCCGATTTTGAAAATTTCTTCACTAGTCGATTTCTCTCGTTGAGTACTACAAGAATCAGTTAAAATTTCGCGGCCCTTTTTCTTCCCCATTTTGATCCGGTACATGAAAATGGGTTTTTCTTCATGCTTGCCTGTGCCGATTTTGAAAATTCCCTCACTAGTCGATTTCTCTCGTTGAGTACTACAAGAATCAGTTAAAATCTCGCGGGCCCTTTTTCCTTCCCCATTTTGAACAGGTACATGAAAATATGATTTTCTCCATATTTGCCTGCGCCGATTTTGAAAATTCTTTCAGTAATCGATTTCTGTCGTCGAGTACTACAAGAATCAGTTAAAATCTCGCGGGCCCTTTTTTCTTTCCCAACCCAATATTTTTATATATTTTGAATGTATTCAAGTATGGAACAAAAGTGTTTAATTAATTCCCTTAGTAGGCTTCTCAACTTAATATTTTTCAACTTAAATTTTATTTGTTTTGATTATTTATTTTCTTGTGACTCAATATTTAATTGCAATCGTTCATTGGGGAGAAGGGTGGCCATTCTCAAATATATAAATATAGTATTCTTAAAATTTATGTCTTCTCGTATTATTAGTTTCTTCCACTAGACCTGGAAATTGCAAAATTAATACCTGGAAAACCTGGAAAATTCAGGGAAATTGAGTTCCATATTTATGTATGAACCCTGCTATTTACAATTTTTTTCGAATAGGGAGAATTGTACAAAAGGGTGTTTTGGGAATGGTATAACAGTAGGTTTCTGGGGGTGTTGTTCGAAATGAAATAAAATCTTTAAGTTTTACGTCCCACTATTATGCTTGCTAGGCTACAGATGACTTGGTGTTGTTCGGTGGGGGTCAATGTTGCCAATTTTGGGAAAAGTCACTAAATCAGGGGAATTCGACCTCAACGATAGCGTAGGGTGACCATAAAATTTTCAGTTAATAACGGGATAGGTTCTGGCTTTTAGATCTACCTTTGTTCTTACCAGTGCCTTGGGGCCGCGGTGGCTCAGTGGTAGAGCGTTCACCTCTGGTGCTTGGGGTTCCGGGTTCAAACCCTGCTCCCGCCAAGTGAACTTTGTGGTGTACAAACACCGTGTGCGTGGGTTTTCTCGGGGTTCTCCCGTTTCCTCCCACTTTATTCATTCCACCATTTCATTCATCTCTCATCATCACCGTCTCCTTTAGCCTAATCGGCATAACCGTGGGACGTAAAACTCAAAAATTTCATTTCATTTCATTTATCAGTGCCTTGATATCAGAGTTCCCCCTCTCTCTCTCTTTGTTACTGAGCGGGTACTTATGAAAAAGGAAAGACACGTTGAAGTTTGTTCAACACACAACCAACTGCTAAATCTCTGCTGTCTTTCGAGCAGTACTACGAACTATAGAGTATGTTTAATATAGGGAATTTCAGTTCAATTTTTGCCTCTTTGTTGTTATTAATACTTTTAAAAGGAGTAAAGGTACTGGGTTTGTTATTTACTTCTTTCATTTACATAAAATGGGACGAATACTACTTTTTTCCATCTACTGACGGGAAGGCCGGGAAACGCCCCTAAAACGGGACTGTCCCGGTCAAAACGGGACGTATGGTCGCCCTACGAATAATTTTTCCGATTGGAGACTTTTATGGGTGATTTTTAAATGACGATTCAGCTACTTATACATTTAGCGACTTTTTGCTGCAAACAAAATTTTCATTTGTAGAGAAGCATTATTAGTTCAAAACAGTTTTTGAACTAATAATGCTTCTGTTTGTTCTTTTTTCTGTTTGTTTGTTTTAATCAGCGCAAGTGATGAAGAGTTTGGAAATACAGCGTACCCACTGGCCCACAATCCTGCATTGTTATGTTGCCCTTGTCCTCTAACGAAGAAGAACTACAAACTTGATGTCCTTTAGTTCGCAGTTTCCGTTGAGAGACACACGTAATACATCTTTACCGATAGCAAAAAGATTAGCTATAGATGCGTGAATAAAGGCGATGTGGATGTTTGTTATATTTGTTCTTTGGGGTCTTTTAATTATTCTGCAGTTTTTCTTTTACAAAAAATTGCTTAACGTAAGTACTGTAGTGTTAATTATTTCGGAACTATTTTGACTCCACAATATGAACAAAAGTACCCGAAACAATCTGAAATGATCCCTGAATTCAAGGATTGGTTGCGCCCTGTTTACAAAGATGTGAGTAGAAGCAGCGGCGCAAATCTGTCTTCAACATTGGGGGGGAAGGGTAAGACCGTTACCATACTTTTTATTTTGCGATGTCCAAAATAGTTATGAAGTTGAAAAACAATGTTGTGGAGTATCAGAGTTGTCTTCAGCATTGGGAAGCTGCAGATTTGAGCCTTATTCTGGGAGACGTCTATTTTATCTCACGTTCCTTTGTAGCAATTGGACAAAAATCATCAAATTTCTCCCAAAAAACACATTTCAAATCGGATTATTGGGGAAAACTCCCCCTCAGTTCCAAGATTGGAGGGGACATGTATCCGTCATCCCCCCCGGGATTTGCGGCAGTGAGTAGAACATATTGTTTAGTTTACATCTACAACTTTAAAACAATGCTTATAGACAATGAATTTCTCGATTATTTTTTATAGCGACTTTTCACCCAAAATTCGAGTCGCCACCTCTCGTTTCGCAAACTTATTGTCAACAGTTTGGCAACACTGGTTGCGGGGAGAGCTACAATGGAAATGAAAATGAAATGAAATCTTTGAGTTTTATGTCTCACGGTCATGCCGGTTAGGCTAAAGGAGACGGTGATGATGAGCAATGAATGAAATGGTGGAATGAAGAAAGTGGGAGGAAACGGGAAAATCCCGAGGAAACCCACGCACGCGGTGTTTGTTCACCACAAAGTTCATTTGGCGGGAGCTGGGATCGAACCCGGGACCCCAAGCACCAGAGGTGAACTCTCTACCATTGAGCCACCGCGGCCCAATTGAGTCATAAACTTAGTCACTTTCAATTTTGTAATATATATATATACTGTATATATATATATTACAGTATATATTACTGTATATATATATTACATCACTGACTGATAACTAAAATGCTTGGATTGTATATATAAAAGTCACCCCCTGCCCGTAAAAAGCTCCATTCAAACTCGGAATCGAACAATTGCATCTGTAAAGCAGTGCTGAGTTGATTTTAACGTTCCTTTCAGCAGCAAGGCTGTATGAGACATGGACTTACAGATTAACGTGAAATCCGAACCACATAAGCTCCGGCCGGGAATCGAACCCGGGTGTGCCACGCCAAAGGCGTGTACACTAACCACTTAGCCACGAGGGAACCCATCTGGGTAATAGTTAAGAACAGGTACTTCTCATCTCCCGTGCACGAGGATACATCTTATTGTTGCACTACCTAAACACCGTAAGTACAAGGGCAAGAACTCAGTCTATTACCTGCTTTTTAACATCCTAGATCAACGTTTCCTAACCTTTTTCAACTTGCGGCACACTACGGATGTAACTTGAATTCTCGCGGCGCACTCATAGATATTATTATTTGTAAATATAAAACTAGTATTTTTTCTGCGATTATTGATCTCCTTCTCACAGAGAAGAAAGCTCAATCACTGTTTTTTTCCCCGTGGTAAATTATTATGCTTATTTTTCATTCTAATTTAAAAATATAAAACAATTGCAATGAAATATTGGACTCAGGTTTTTAAAACTAAGCTTTCTTGTTCGAAAACTGTATCCAACCTTTCACTAAGAAGTAAGATCACTAAATAACGAACGAACAAACAAATCTTTTTTACTTTTAAAATACAAATGTATTTAATTTGTCGAAAGGATTGAATGTTATTTTAAATTTTCAAGTTACAAAATAGTCTGCAACAATAAAGAAGCAATAATAGTCACAACAATGATAACCAATATATATTTTCAACATTAAAAATGTACAGAAAAGTAACACGGTATGAAACTTAAAGTTGTAGATTCATAGTAGAGGTTCATAGTAATGTGAAATAAAAATATACATTTTTCCTTCGTCTTGCAATTTGATTGCTATAGAATTAATAATTTGCTTCGACTTCCTCGCGGCACACTAGCGGCCCATTCACGGCACACCAGTGTGCCGCGGCGCACCGGTTGGGAAACGCTGTCCTAGATAGTCAATGAATAATTCCTGAAAGTATGGCGTTTCTCGTCCTTCCCTAAATGGGAAGTACGGCTCCTTAACTATAACCCTCATCTGTAAGGCAGTGTAAGCAACAAAAAATTAAAAAAAAAAAAAAAAAAACGCACACTGGATGTTTGCGCAACTGAGGATCAAAACATCCTCAATGGAGTATGAGAAATCGTAAACGTCAATCAAAGTGTGTTTTTGCTTATTCATTACTTCGTTAATAGTTAATTCCTTCTAGAAATAGTGAAACAATACTATGAAGAAACACTAATTAAACTAATAACTATTACGTTGTGTTTCTTACCATACCGTTTTTACCAGCCATAGAATTTGAACCTAGTACTATACTGCATTAGTCACGCCGGAACGAAGGGTGAAATTCAAACGCCTGGCACTCGTAGGTGTTGAAGCTGTGTTGTAGTTACGCGGCCTGCGTTGGTACTCCTCAACATAAATACGTCACTGCCCAAAACCAGGAAACATCACAGACAGAAGACAGGGGCACAATCAGTGCCTGACACTTCACGAACTCAAACCCGCCAAGACTCAACTCAACATGACCTTCAATTACGTTCTACAGTAGAAACCAAACCAATGCTAAGGCACAAACTTACCAACTTCCTATATGAAAACACAAGAAAAAAAAATTCAAACTTTTTGGTTCCAAAGTGATGCCATAACAATAATACTAAAAAGGTTTTAATTCTCAGTAACCCAAACATTAATTAACTAGGGAACATAACAAGCAAAAATAAATAAATAGAAATCAAATCAAATTAAATTTAAAAAATAAAAACCTGACAAGTAAGCTCTCCCTGACTACTTTTTTTTTTAATTTCAGTGAGGCTGTAAAATATATCAATATCTTCGTCAAATATATATATTTCAATGTAAACAAGTTCTTTAAACAAAAGAAAGCTCTGTAGTAGAGCGCTTACCTCTGACCTGTTAGGTCCCTGGTTCGATTCCTGCTCCCGACAAATAGCCTTTTGGTGAACAGTGTAGGTGTGGTTATTCTTAAGACTTTCCAGTTTCCTTACATTTTCTTGATTCCACCATTATCATGTATCTCATCGTCACCTTCTCACTTACGTTTATGTACAATCATGGGGCGTTAAACTAAAAGTAAAAAAAAAAAAATGCAAATATCCTAATAAAAATGAGTTTTCTAGACTACACAAGTGGCCCCGCGTAGCGTAGTTGCTAACGCTCTCGCCTTCGGTGCGAACGGTCCCGGGTTCGATCCCGTTGGGGATCGATTTCCTCAGTCGAAAAAGTATCAAAAGATTTTAAGTCCAGCCATCCTGAATGAGATTTCCTTGGGTTTTCCTCATTCACAGCAGGAAAATGCCGGAGTGGTACCTAACATATAGGTCCCAGGCCGTTTTCTTCCTTCCCAAATCCTTTCTTCCCTTCCTTTACCCGGATAGTGTGCTCATCGAGGGACGTCATCCCTCATATGTGACGGGCTAACAAGGCCATTGATGCCGAAAGCCCAGAGACCTAAAGCCTAAATCTTCACTACACAAGGGAATTTTCGCGCTGAAAACGGTTTCTTAGCAATTATGTTAAGCAGTCCTGTAGTAACTCT
Organism: Thermobia domestica; assembly: GCF_964235325.1. NCBI lineage: Eukaryota > Metazoa > Arthropoda > Insecta > Zygentoma > Lepismatidae > Thermobia > Thermobia domestica. The sequence goes on along the minus strand of NC_137455.1, from coordinate 57,914,053 downwards.
GCACCACGTAATAAATCGTCACATATAAAACGGAATGAATAAACACATAACATTCATTTTGCTACCTTGTAACGTAAAATGTTTCAAAACATTAATATTCAAAGATTTCTCAAAATTCAGATTCACCCATTCCATTCTCCTCAATCATTAACGAGTTGTAGTCATAAACTATATTACTTACTTAGTACTATACTAAAGCAAGTTACACTAAAAGAATATATAATTAATGGAATATTTAACTAAAGTAATAGTTAACTAGTGCACTTACCCAGGTTTTTGTTTCTTCCTCTCTTCTTTTCCGATTGTAACAACCTCGTTTCGCAAGCAAAAGACGCTAGTTCAATGACGTCAGCCATGGCGAAAGAAAGAGTGTCTATAGGTGGTCTGGATCTCACGTACAGATGGACGTATATAACGTATAACTGAAGTACTTAACATACGTATATGTATGTAAAATACAGAAGATTGTTAGATGTCAGACATCCTGCAGCGAAATGATGTAATATCTAAGCGGGTAAAAGGCAGCACCTGTGTAGTATATGGATAAAGTACGCTCCGTACAGATTTCCTTAGTAAACATAACGAATCCTTGTATTTGTATAATATACCGCTGTCCGGATAATGGATTTTTCTCAGTGTACATTCCGCACATTAGTAACATAGTTGTTCAGGGGCCTTCGATTTCCATCCTCTCAAATGAAAGCTGAACGATTGCTTGATACATGCTGACTATATAGGAGAAATAGTGTATTAAGTTTTCGAGCTTTGGTGCGCATCCGTATTTACACTCTGATATAACTTTAAGTTCACACTCAAATCGAGCTAATTGTTTAATGCATTTCGAAAGCTTTTGTTTCTATGCAGCTCATTAAGGAAAATCTATTTCATAATCGTAACATTTATGTACTAAGAAACTATGAACGTAAAGTGGACTCGACCTAGCCCCGTGACCGCTGTGACTCAGTGGCACAGCTCTCACCCTTGATGTGTGAGGACTCTGATTCTGTGTGTGTGTGTGTGTGAACTCCGCGGCTAGTGTACGCGTCTTTGCCGTGGAAGACTCGGGTTCAATTCCCGGCGCGAGCTCATGTAGTTCGGATTCCACGTTAATCAGTAGGTCTACATTTCATATATCCTCGCTGCTGAAAGAGACGGTAAAGTCAAAATCAACTCAACAATATATATGTGTGTGTGCTTATGTGAATTTCCTCGTGGCTGTATGGTTAACACATACGCCTTGATCGCGGGAGACTCTGGTTCGATTTACGGTGGAAGCTCATGAAGTTGTTACCGGTATCTCACTTTAAACTGTAGATCCATGCCTCATATAACCATAGATATAATATATATGCCTTTGATACTCTTATTTTCCGACTTGGAAGCCATCGAAAATTTCCGGACACAGAGTCCCGTAGACCGAAAATGAGAAACATGGGTACAGAGTAAAACAGCCATAGAAATTTAAGCTTTTTAGGCTAACTTAATCCTTACATATAATGCAACTAGCTTGGCCAAGTTATAATGGAAGAAATGCTATCATTGCAACACTCTGAGAATAGAAAATGTTCGTCAGATATTACTATCCCCCCTCTCCTGCAGAATGAAAACCCTGACTAAAACTCAATATATATATATATATATATATATATATATATATATATATATATATATATATATATATATATATATATATATATATATATATATATAAACTATTTTGTGTAATGTAACAAACAGTGGCGGATAGTATTCATGTTTCCTTGCAGAGGTCCTTACAAGGGTTCGCTTCCATCTTCCTCTCCCCAAGAACTAAAATAAATTAAAAAATTGCTATTACTTGTTAATCTTGTACAAAGGACGCAATTAAAGTCCCAGTGTAACACCCCTTCACATTTAGATTTTTCCCCTGGAAGAAAACCAGTTATTATTGTTTCTTGATTTCTCAGTCTCACCTACATAAAACATACGAATAGAAAAACATGATAGGACAAGTTTAGATTGCTTGCACGTGACATCTAACCATATTTCTCATCAAATATGTCACAGATGAAAACTTCCGTTTGTACTGCCTCTATTTTCTGGTACATATGTTTCATTTATGTTATGTTGCTAAAATTCGTTAGGAAACAAGTACAGACTGCGCCTGTGTGCCTGACAAAACGTAAATGTACTGGATAATTATTTCTTCACTTTCTTCCAGAAAAAAAAGTAACCCATCTCATGTCGGCTAACAAAAGGAGGTAGCGGACCAAAGATAGCCGTTGTTTACCTAAGGTCGTTACACAGCAGGGGTTTCATTCAGTCAGAGGGAAAAGAAAAAATAATCTAAGGTTTCTACATTTGTTTTGAACTGCAATATACTTCTTCCTTTTATTTTAAGAACCATTTCCTTCTCATTTGTCTGCATCAGAAAAAAATGCAAAAAAAATCACTAGAATGTGCCTATTTACCCAAAGTACGTACTAGATCACTAGTTCAATAGTAAAATCACTAAATCTAGTACGAAATCATAAATGTGGCATCCCTGGGTTGGAGCGAAAGTAATGGTTGGAGTAAAAACTAGTCCGTATTTCTACTGCGTTCTGTTGTTGAATTCACTGAAATGTTCAAAAATAAATTCAAGAAGTAAAACACGATCCTACAAAAGACTGTTTACTTGCTCACTGGTTTTCGTATTGTGAACTGAAACTCAAGTGCGCAGTCATGTTGAATACTCCTGTCCCTTTCTACTTTACAACTTGAGGTGGGATGAGGGTCAGGATAGATCTAGTGATATACCGCTAAAGGAAGTGCTTCAGTACAGAGTCGGAAGCGGTATGTATTGTTTATACTACTTACAACGTTACCCCCCACATAAAATATAAATTCACCCTTTCTCCCTTCCCTTTTTCGAATACAATGAACCGACTCTTTTGCTGAAGAAAGATGCTAAAAGAAAATTGAAACATCTGTGTCTAAACTTTCTTTGAAGCGCAGTCTTTTGTATTTGTAAGGTTTTGCGAGGGTTTTCGAGATAGCCAAATCTTTTACCAAGGACTCCTGCTGCGAACTGACCGTGAGTAAACACCCGATCTCGCTGTGCTCAAATTCTCTCGCACACGTGAAATGGGTTTGTTGTTTCCAAAACAAATAGGAAGTTACCTTGTGCTTTTGCATTTCTGCACGCACACAGGTACCATTGTTGTTTTAATGATCAGAAGAAATATCAAAACCATCCGATATATATGATACGAAACAGCTAACAGAGGGAGGCAAAGATAAAAGTAGGCCTATACCAAGTTTTCCGCGTGGTACTATTACGGAGAATAAATATTTGATAAAGTCACGTAGATGCGCTTAAACCTATTCCATCTGTCCTTATAATTTTTCTGGTCTCATCAATTTCTCAGGAGAATACGTACAACATATGTCCAAATTCCATATATACTCTTTCTAAACTAATGAGTAAACTCATTAAGAACACCAACTGATATCAATAAACAGGAAAGAAAACAATACTTTATACTTCTATCATTTGGTACACATCTCTATGAAGCACAGCTTGTTTCTTTTCGAAATAGCTCCTTCGTGTCACAGCTGTGGTTAGTTTTGTTTTGTGTTAGGATGAAAGAGAGAAATGCAACATTTGCTTCGCGGTGAAGTTATATATATTATTAAGATGAGCGGTGATAAGCGAGGTTTAACAAAGAGTGCCTTTCGGATGAACAATTTAACGGGTAGTTGCAGTCCGTGTTGAGAATCGAACCAAAGCTATGTAAGACATGTTATGACAAATCCAAAAGGTGTGTTGTATCGGTGCAGTAACAGTTTTTCACGTTTTTCAAAATGTTCGAAAACCCAAAGAATAATCTTTAATTTCTGATATTTTAGTCGTCACAAATTACAATTTTATAATGTAGTCAATGTTTATAATTACTGGGCAGTTGGGCGTTTAAACTAATGACATCATAATAAAGTCAAAACCATAATTTTGAGTTGAATTGATTCTGAGTTTAACGTCCCGTTCAGCAGCGAGGCTATGTGAGACGTGGACCTACTGATTAACGTGAAATCCGAACCACATGAACTCCCACCGGGAATCAAGCCCAGGTTTCCCACGCCAAAGGCAAGTATGCTAACCGTTAGCCACGAAGGAGCTCCACCATAATTTTAGTGGGCGTTAAGAAATATCTCGCCAGTGCTTTTACAATAAATAACATTTTATAAGTATTAAAGAATAGTGGTAAGAGATTTTATAATAGCTCTTTTATTTATGAGATATGAGTATTTTGAAAAAAACAACTAAAGAATAGGTTGGCGGAACCACAAAAGACTTTCTTATAAATACATACGCACCTTACTCACCTTTTGTAATTGCCATGCTTACGTTCTCCATAAAAACAGAAATTCTCTTTTAGTGATACTTTACACAAGATCATGAAGTGGGTTCAAATTTAATTAAAGGCAAAATACAATACAATAATCCTCAAACATTGCCTCAAGCGAGTTTCAAGATTTCTAAACACTAGTGGGAAACCGGGCTCTGCCGTTGCGATCGATTTACAGGTCTTGAGACGAAAGTAAGAAGGGACTTACGCACACAGTAAGTAAAAACAATTAATATGCCTGTAACTTTCCCCCAAATGGGTGTATCTTAAAACTAACCTCACCATTATTTTTCTAATTAAATTCTAGCCCGAAATTATGTATCATATTACCCTATTCCCATTTTGAAAACTTGACCTTAATTCAAAATGGTGGATTTCAAGATGGCTGCCATCAAGATCATATCTACCATACGACTTCCCCCCAGGACTTATATGTATCCACATGGTTTTTCTTCACTTTTCTTCATTAACGCTCCGTTTACAAAGGGTAGTAAGGGACTTCTGTAGTAATCTCTAATAACCACATCACAACTCTAAAAATATATTTAAAAAATTAGAAAACATGCACCATGGCAAAAATTTGTCATCACAAGTAATGATGCATACATGCCTTCTATCAGCAAAAAAAGTTTCATTGAAATTGGAGTCGGACATTTGAGTGATGTCCCTTGTGGGATGTGATTGAACGTGACGTCAGAGCACATCGCCCCCCTTCCCGGAATTTACGGGAATTAGGTGACCTGAGTGAGCACATATGGTGCCAGCTCTCTCCAGCGACCTATCAAGGATCATTGCGTGTATGCCAAGACGTGTCGCCGTTTTTATCCATGCCAAAAGTCGACATACTGACAATTAGGTAGGTAGTCATAATGGTCTGGCTGATGTGTGCGTATATTTTAACTCGTACATTTTGTCTCGACTCGAATTTCGAGACGTCTCGACTCGAATTTGAGTCGAGTCGAGACAGAGACTGTCGAGTCGAGACACGAGTCGAGACAGAAACATATTTTCGAGTCGAGACACGAGTCGAGACAACATTTTCTCGAGACGAGTCGAGACAGGCTTAAATCTCGACTCGACTCGACTCGAATGCATCCCTAGTAGTCAGTGTGGAAAAATGGGGCGGGCTGTTGACATTAACTCCTTTCCTGTAGTTGAACTGTTAAAAACGCAAACTAAGGCGCAAAATTATGGATCAAACGTCAATTGGAGCGGAAGATGAGTCATTTGAGACATTTTGTGCACTGTAAGTATCAGTGAGTACGAAAAGGAATTAGAAATGATACACAAATCGACACTCTACAGATATTATGAAGAAAATGGCAGGGCACAGGAAGACATCTATGATAGGAGTTCAGAACGGGAATAAGACAGTATTCCATAGCGGGAACAAGACAGTAGTCAAAGCGAATACGACGTATCTCCAGCACGAAAACTGAAAAGTACATATGTTTTCTGCAGTTTACGGAAGAGAAAATCCGAAGTATCTACAAAGGTTATCATGAAGGAGGATAGAACTCGTATAGGAAGCTTCTGGAACGACATAAGAAACTTATTTCGTTAAATAACTGCAAAAATATTTGGATTATGGATACACGCTGTCTACGAACCTTTTTTCATTCAAGGGGAATCGGGAAGTGAAACTTCAAACAGTGAAATGTGAAGTCATCAGAGAGCATGGTGTATCAGTACATTACTGGCATTTACAGTGCTGGGTTTTTCAAGCGGCAAAAGAAGTTGGCATATCGGAGTTCAAAATGTCGCCGACTTTCATTGAAAATCTTTAGAAACAAGCAAGAATTATATCACGAACAATTCATAATATCTGTAGTGTCGATGTATATCATTTCTAATTCATTTTCGTACTCACTGATAATTACATTGCAGAAGAATGTCGCAAATGACTCCTCTTTCACTCCAACTGATGTCTGATCCTTAAATTTGCGAATTAGTTTGCCTTTTAACAGTTCGACTACATGAAGGCGGTTAATGCCAACAGGCCGTCCCATTTTTGCACAGTCTACCATACCTAACACTAATTGGAGCTTACTACCACACACTAACGCACATGCCTGATCTTCACTAAGCGCCTACTACGCGGAATCTAACTGCTAGTGTTTTGGATAGGTGGCGCTGTCGGCAGAAAACGAATTTTACACGGGAATGACTCCCCATACAGTGGTCAGTACTTAGTCCTGTATATGTCTACCAAGTTTTATATTGATCCTCGCGTTCGAACCGAAACATGTCCCTTGTTAGTAAATCAGGTACCCTATAGCGGAAGTGAGTTACCCAAAGTGACCAATTTCGATACCGATCGCTTTCTTTTGTTAAGACCAGTTGATTAATATATACGTAGCATGTATGCAATCGCTGTTAATACTAGACCTCCGGAAACTGTATTAATTTCAATGTACCAGAAGTGGGTGACTGGAAGTTACAAATGCGGTCACCAATCACATTCGTTTTCCAAAACGAGTTAATTGATATAAGCTGTATGTGTGCGACCGCTGGAAATACCTCATTTCTAAAATGTAAATCAGGTACCGTCTATTGGAAATGGATGATCGGAACTGATCAATCATGGTACGGACCGCTTTTATTTCATCAAGGCAAGTTGATTGATGTATAAGTTTCATGTGCACCATTGCTGGAAACATCTAATTCTGGCAGAGCCGTACTGCAACTCAGGGGCCCACCAGGAAGGTAATTTCTAGGGGGCCCACTCACATATATGTACTGCCCCCACCCCGACAATAAAAGGAAGTCTAGGAGTGTCACTCGGATCAAGTATGCTGAAGTCTTAAAATTCAAATTTGAAACTTTTTTTAGGCAGTAATTTTTTCCCTGATGTTCACTGATCTGACGTAATGTCCATTCTTCCATTCTTTTCTTGCAACTGTACAATCATCTGCACAAGCTCCATTACTTCATATCACCCTTAAGTAACAATGATGCACCTGTGCCATGAACCCCTCATAGGCACCCCATGTGTATATATATGAAGCACCACAAGTAATTTATAGTTTATACAAATGCAACACTTTACCATTGTCCTATTGTCCTATATTAACAGTAGATTTCTGACTTTATAAATATAATAGAACGAATTATATTCTGATGTTCTTTTCTATCATCCTCATAAGCAACACATCCTGAAAGTAAGCACCTAGTATGAATCCTTGCAGAGGATGTGTCTCTTCTCTCACTTTCACACAACTTTCACATAAGCGAAGTGGAATTGCTGTAAACACAAATCTTGCGAAAAAATATCCCCATTACACTGTTGTTTACAAAATATCAAAATATTAAAATAACTTATCACCCAAAAACAAAATTCTATATCATCAGTGACTTCAAAATTTATATTTTAATAGGGTATATGTTTATTTCTGTTTAATTTACTTTACAGTGCTAACATTTCACGAAACTCAAGGAGATGGTATTTGCTGCAAACAAGCTAAATCGTAACTAGATCCAGTGAAGCTATGGATGAGACGTGTAAGTTGGAATACAGCCTGATATTTTCGTGTGATTACTTGCAGTCCGTTTCCTCTTACCACCTTTAGGATACCCTTTGAAAATGTGTGATATGACAAATTTGGAAACGTTCTGTCGGTCATTAGGGCTATTTTCTACATTTCCTCCTAATGCACTCGAAACTTTAGCGTTTTCACCAGCACACATAGACTTATCAGGACAAACTAGCACTGATGGACTTTCACTGTTAGATGGAATTCTGATATCAATGGCATAATTACAAGGATTATGATCAGTCAAAGAACTTGTTAGAAAATCATCAGCAGTAAGTATTACACTATCAAATGGAAATGTTCCTGATTTCTTAAGCCCAGACTTGATGTCTGATGGTGTCACAAAGCGTTCATGAGCTAACTTAACATAGATGTCAATATCGTAAATAGTCATTGAGACTCCAGAGTGATGGAGTAAGCACAAATGAACACCTACATTATAATGAGCTTTAAATAAATAAAACATGTCGACATACAATGGCTGTAGTTTATTGCTACACTGTGCTGGTAAAGTGATAACAATAACCCCACTTTCTTTTCCAATAATCGACGTCTCGATACTCAGATGACTCATGATTATCATAGATGAGAATGATTGGAATATCCTTGGTAAAAACACCGTGTTTAATGAAATATATCATCACTTTAGAAGACACTTCACCTGTCATCCATCCGGAACTAGTAATTACCGCGGATCATGTTTGACTCTAAGACTTTCCGCAAACTTGCCAGATCGAGTAAGAATTCTGTAAATTTTCAAGGAAGTTTCACATGCGATGCTGCAGCCTTCAGGCTGACAAATAGTGCTCTCAACGGGTCGGGTCGGGTCGGGTTGAAGACTGACCCGACCCGACCCGTGACCCGAATTGACTGACCCGACCCGATGACCCGACCCGACCCGACTGACCCGAACCGTGATCCGATCTGATTGACCTGACCCGATAACCCGACCCGAGCTGACCCGGTTGACCCGACCCGACCCGATTGACCCGACCCGAATAACCCGACCCGACAACCCGACCCGAACTGACCCGACTGACCCGACCCGACAACCCGACCCGAGTAGCCTGACCCGACAACCCGACCCGAAATGACCCGACTGACCCGACCCGAAATGACCCGACTGACCCGACCCGACAACCCGACCCAAGTTGACTCGACCCGACCCGAACTGACCCGATCCGAGTCGGGTCGGGTCGGGTCAACCCGACCCGTTTGAGAGCACTATGGTCACGACACTGGGTGAACGCCAAAATGCACTCACATTGGGAAACTAGTTTTAAAAGCATAATTTTAGAAAATAAAGCATAAAGCATAATTTAAAATATATAGCACAATTCTTGGAAAATTCTCTTTAACTGAAAGTTTAACATACTGTGTTAATATTTTTTAAAGCCAATATTTACAATGCAAAATCATTGAGAACATAACAATGCAACAATGAAAAGCTTATTTTCATTTCTGTAAACTTTGCGGTGTAATCCTTTGATGTGGAGAAAAGAAAGTAAAAGAAGAAATTTTTCCGCCAACAATGAATAGTATGCAAGAACTCCATACTATATTGTTACAGTGACAACGCCAGCTTTAAGTTTTAGGGGGACAAAGGGGGGGCAGATACATTTTCGGGGGCGGCTATTTGCCATACCAAAAATAACATATTTATTACGTTTGACTTATTTTACATTACATTGTGTATTTCGTTGCTGTTTTTATGTTAGATCTATATGATTATAAATTAAACTTATTTCAAATAAAATTTGTAACTAACAAATAAGTAACGTCTGCACATGAAATCTTTTTCAATGAAACTTTTGAAGCCTAAACATAAATTGAATTACTTTCGCGTATGCTACAAGTAACACATTTGTCTATATGCTACGTATCACTCGCTCTCTCCCTCCCTCTCTCTCTCTCTCTCTCTCTCTCTCTCTCTCTCTCTCTCTCTATATATATATATATATATATATATATATATATATATATATATATATATATATATATATATATATATAGAGAGAGAGAGAGAGAGAGAGAGAGAGAGACAGACAGAGAGAAAATTTACGAGGAGCTGCTGAAAATGTCGTAGTCCAATCCAGAAGGAGTGTAGGTACTAGGTAGAAAAATGAAATCGTAGTTTAGAAAAACATATCTCTGTATGTACAAATATAAATTTTCATATTAATAATGAAATTCTTATTGTTTCTCAGGCCTCTGAAGTGATTATGTGTGCCCAAACAGATAATTTCACGAACATCCAGATCCTTACTGTTATAACATTTTTGTTCCACCAAGGAAAGTCACCGAAGTAAATTAATTAGGAAATCAGTGAAACACCACGGGACTCTCCTCCGTTATATATAGTGGTGAAGAAGTAAGTGGCTTAGTATAAACGTAGCAATTTCTCAACAAATTATGCTTTACATCCAGGATGATTAAAAGCAATGATTCTTCCTGGAATCATGGATGCAATTTGTGACATTATTCTTGAAAATTGCAGCATTTCAGCCAGTGGTGAATATAGCCCGTGGCCGGAGGGCCTAGGCCACCCCAGTTTTTGTGTGACAAAAATAATTTAAGCTATTTATATTTATTATAGTCTGAGGTCTGCACCCCGCTTTCTCAGTTTTTATCTTCTCAGCAAAACTTGTGTCAGGGATTCTGGGCATTTCTTTGGAACTCGTCGGTAGCATAATTCAGAATGGCTTGGGTATGCGCAAGTTCTCGGCATAATGGGTTCCCAAAATATATGTCAGGAGAATAAAAGGGTAACGGCATTAAGAGAAGTATTCTTCCAATTTGACCGTAATGCTGATCAATTTCGCTGACGAATAGTAACCATAGATGAAATATGGTTGTACCACTATGATCCTGAATCGGAACAACAGTCAATGGAGTAGTAGCACTCATTTCTCCATCGCCCCAAGAAGTTCAAGACACAGAAGTAGGTTGAGAAACTGTTTGGAACATTCTTCTGGTATAAGTATGGAGTGGTAGACTACCTCCTCAATGGTCAGATATTTAATCCAGAATCTCTACATTACTTACAAAACTGAAAGAAAAATTCAAAGTTCAACGCTGCGGAAAATGAAAAGAAAGGAATTATGTTCCTTCAGGAGAATACACCTGTCCATCAAGCTCCTGCGAACATAACTGACATTGCATAATCTAGGATTTCAATGTCTAGATCATCATTCTTATTCCGCAGATTTAGCTCCGTCTAACTATTACGTGTACTTATTTCCCAAACTTAAATAACACTTGAAAGACGCCATTTTAGATCAGATAGGGGTAGTGCTACGAACAGTGGTGCGAGGAAATCTAGATTTTTTTTTAAACTTTTCTGCAAAAGCTGGAGCACTGTACAAGGTAGTATATTGACTCTCGGGAGAAGAGAAGAAGAAGTAAAACTTCACCAATCCACGTGCACTCCTTCTGGGTTGGGCTACGAATTTTTCAGCAGTTCCTAGTCAATATGGTAGACGTCACGTCAGTACTTTGAAACAAAATAAGTAAAGGAGCACTAGTATAAACCAATTACTAACTAAAGATCAGCACTCTGACAATACATTTTATTGGGAATCAATTTCATTCCATAATTTTATTTATTATCATTTGCAGGAAGGGAAAACACAACTCTTTTTATCTCCTTCAAAAAATTAAGCCCTGGTAGTTGCAAACTAAGCTATTATAAGCACATCCTCTGAATATTGGAAGCCGAGAATAATGTTTCAGAAAAAAGAAGTTTTAAATAAAACAAAATATGAAACTGAAAACTTCAAACCTGGATAAATACAAACAAGTTACATAACTGGTTTTAGCTTTCTTTTGTTTCCAATCGAAGTTGATCCAATGAGAAGAAAACAAGTCGACCAAATCTACTATTGTTCGCTAGGCACAATTATTAAAAATCATAAGAAAGAAGTATAACTAAAATTTACCTCAAAAGGGGCTAAATTAGAAAACAGAAATATGCGTGCATACCCAGACGCTCAAAGAAGAAAGCTTGAGGATTAATCTGCCACATAGTAAATTCATGGAAAGTAGACTACAATTTGTCAATGAGATTGGTTATGATACTGATATATAATACTACATAAAGAATGTTTAAAGATTGTACGAGTCTGGGGGGGGGGGCAGTCTAGGTGGCAGTCAGGGGGGCAGAAGTAGCTACTAGGAGGGGCGCTCGCCCCCCTTGCCCCCCTCTGGCGTCATCACTGTATTGTTATGTTTTCTTTTTGAACTTAAGCACTTTCTGTACTTTTTGGTGGCATCTTTTACTTTCCCTTTCTGTATATATGTACCTGTAAGGCGCACACAAATGATAGAAAAAATTTATTCGAGCAAAGCACATCTCTTTACAATGAATTAAGTAGAAAGTTCATTAAATATGAGAGAAACTAGTTGCAAAAAATATCAATAAATAGATCAAGATATTTAGAATATTTGATGTATGATAAATATACATTATACACGATTTATGTAAAATAATCATTGAAATTAATAATAAAGCATAATTTTAAAAAAGCATAATTAAACAAGAAATAAAGCATAATGTGGGTTGCTCTAACAATTAAGTTGTATGAAGACGAGAAGAAAACGAAAGCTGATTCCTTAAGGAATTTCGTTGATCTTCTTTGTGTCTACAAAAACGCATTCCTAGAAACCTACAAGCTAGGTATCATCTCTGTGATTATATCAGTTTCTAGTGCTACATGTGAAAGGTCATTCTCTTCTTTGAAAAGATTAAAGACTTGTATACGCCAGTCAATGACTCATGATAGGTTGAAAAACTTAGTGTTACTTTATATTGAGAAGAAAATTGCTAAATCGTTAGATCTTTAACAAGTTGTGGATATGTTTGCTGCTGCCCACACGAATAGAAAGATCCTCTTCAAATAGAGGCATGAACCTATAAGTTATTTTCTTTACCTGTAAAAGTGTATTTGGTTCCACTTAAGTCAACCAGCTACACATATTTTAAACGCCATGATTAAATAACTATTTACTTATATTAGAAATCAATTGCATTAATGAATCCTAGTTGTTTGTGGTACTAAATTCTTATATTTTCACTGTTTTCCAAAGAGTAAAATCATGAACAATAAAGATGGAAACATTCACCTTGAATACACACACACACACACACACACACACACACACATATATATATATATATATTGGAGATGTCCCCCTCAAAATCCTCTTGGGCCCTTCATTGCCCCCCCTGAAAAAACTCTAGCTACGCTACTGGACACCATGCACCAGAGATGAATTCTCTACCACTGAGCCACCGCGGCCCTGCTTGGGCTTGGTCGTCCATATCCAATCTTTCTTTTGGCGTTGCTTAAATAACTTCTAGTTTTGTTCTAAATCCAGACTCCATATTGGCGTAGATATTAATATTACAGTCGATTGGTAAAATCAATCTTCCACATTTAAAAATTAAAGTACACACAAGTAGAAAAATAAGCATTTATCATAAAAACACTAGCTGCAAGTCTTCAAAATAGATTTATGGTTTCTATAAAATCAATTGAAAATTGCTATTTTTAATTAGGCAGCTAGTGAAAAACAGCAGCTTTCGACTCCAGCCGAGTTTAAGCTCAACCTAAACTCAGTTGACCAAAGTGAACTGACCCGACTGACCCGACCCGACAACCCGACCCGATAACCCGACTGACCCGACCCGACAACCCGACCCGATAACCCGACCCGAGTGACCCGACCCGATAACCCGACCCGATTGACCCGACCCGACAACCCGACCCGAATAACCCGACCCGACAACCCGACCCGAGTTGACCCGATTGACCCGACCCGACAACCCGACCCGAATGACCCGACCCGACAACCCGACCCGAGCTGACCCGACTGACCCGACCCGACAACCCGACCCGATTAGCCTGACCCGACAACCCGACCCGAGCTGACCCGACTGACCCGACCCGATAACCCGACCCGAGTTGACCTGACCCGACCCGACCCGTAACCCGACCCGAACTGACCCGACCCGACCAGTCGGGTCGGGGTTACGGGTCGGGTCGGGTCAACCCGACCCGTTTGAGAGCACTACTGACAAATAATAAACTCAGGAGGAGATTTTAAGAACACTTACATCCAATCTCTTTTAACTTTCTTGCTGACTTCCCACGAATCTGATATCGCCTTATTATTTATTTTAGTGATTTCGTAAACTAATTCCCTGAAATAATTTATTGATTTTCCGTAGCTCATTTTTGAGTACTGTATCTTGTGGTAAACTAAAGAGGTTTCTTCTGTCTCATTGAACATTGTGGGCTACTATATTTAGAGCATCTTCAGGAGTTAATTTTGTTTCTTTTTTATATCTTTGCAAAGTTTGAAGTTTTACAACGCATTCTTTTGCAGCTTGCCGTAAAGACAATTTCTTATCATCTATTCCAACCAATACTGCATCTACTGCTTCTCTCATGGATTCTTCGGTAAATAATCTTGTGTTGGTTTTCCTCTTTCTTCCCCTCGACATACTGGGTCTACAAAGTAACAGAAGTTTAAACAGTTGAGGTTGTTGATGATATTTCAAACAAGTCAAATTTCACATACAAAATAATTTTGTACATGCCAGTGGCGGATCCACGGAGGAAGCGGGGAGGGGAGCCGATAAGGGCGATCGCCCCCACAGAAGATGAAACTTTCTTATTTTATATATATAAATACAACCCAGAGTTTGAAACTCTTAAAAGTAGCTCTAAGTAGCAGTATGACAACCGACCGCTCCCGCAAAAGTCGGTCCTGGATCCGCCCCTGGCACATGCCATAATACGAAAGAACATGCATAGATCAACTTTATGCTATGATTTCAAACATGCTGTGCAGGCTTGAGAACAGAAATAACATTTCCGTAGAAATATGTCTCTTCTCACACATACTAAGTTCATAGTTCTAAATATTCAGATGGTACTATAAGTTTGCACTAATTTGATTCTGAAATTTTCGTTCTTATAAGTTTTTAAAATTTGCTCTATTGTGCTTTTGCATTGTGTATTTCTCTAGAATAATATTACGAACATATTATAAGTAAAAACAAAAATAACTAATTCCAACAATTGGCTTTATTAGAGTAGAGTTTCTCAACCTGGAAGTCGCGACCCCTAGTGGGGTCTCGAAGATAAGTGGAATAGATAAATATAATTAGAATCTAATACCGAAAACTATTTATTCTTAAATATTATTTTGAATTTTGTTTTAATAAGCATATTTTTATTTTCATACATACTGTTAAGAACAAGAAAAATATACCTACTAAACATTTTAAACAGGTGCAGAGTTGTTTAAAAATCAAACCAGAACTTATATGGGGGTCGCCGGCAAGAAGACGTGATAAAATGGGGGTCGTGATAGGAATTAGGTTGAGAACCACTGAATTAGAGTATTGTCTTGTATTTTGATAGTGTCCTATAGCACACACATGATTGTCTCATTCTGGCCCAAGAACCTACAATAACTTAACACAGAAAGTTCAAGAAAGATATTAAGAACGATATATGCATTTACCATATAAGTTAACCTATCTACATTCTTAGACGTTCGCTACGACATGTCTTAATGAATACTTTGCCGAGAAAAATACTTTCGATTTGATTTTCGAACACAAGTGTCGTCCTGCCTACACTATCATGTGCAGTCATTTGTAACATGGAATTGTGCGTAGGGCGTACATTCAAAAGTTACATTGTAGATGGCACAAATAATTCTTGTATGCAATCTCAAAATATTTGAATCGTCATTGTGGCCTGTGTCTCGCTGTGGCCCACCCTCCCCCACGCCTCTGATAATACGGATCCTATCTATTGTTGTAAAACCTCAGTGAATATGATCCTAATTACATGACTCTATTTTAAGAACAATGCAATGATCTAGAAGTTGATGGTACACAAAGCGTTGTTAAGTGATAAGGAAAATTTTTGGATGAACGGCGAAATGAACAGGCAAAATGTCAGGTATTAGTCCACAAATAATCCACATTGGATGAGAGTCATCCTTTTCTGGTCTAGTGGCTAGCATGCGCGTCTTTGGTGTACGGGGTTTCGGGTTTGTTCTTCGGTGGAAGGGTCTTGCAATTTGAACCCCTGAAGCAGTAGGTCCAAGTCTCATGTGGCCTTAGTGCTGAAAAGGGACGTTAAACTCCAATTTACCAAATCAAATCACATTGGGTGGATTGGAATCTGCTGAGATTATGATATAGTTTGGAATATGGGGAGTCCTATTGTAGGATTCTTCTCCATTGATAGTTCACTCAGCTCAGAGGGGAGAACTATCTACGTTAGCTGGTAGAAGCGATGTTTTCATTGGTCTTGACGAAAAATGGAAGTTTTTCTAATTTCAACATAGACTGCATATTTTATTCATAATGTGAGCGATCTCTAGTTTCCGCGTAAGTGGATAGGTCATAGTGGTCACAGAAGGATCACCACGCTCATCTGACCTTACCTAACGTGATTTTTATGTGTGAAATCACTTTAAGTCCCAGATGTATTCCTTGAGATTTTCATTGTGTAAAATATATCATAGGGAATGTAAACAGTTTTCGGCTCCTAAGTGAAATCTGAAATTGTTTATTATAAATGTTCATTTTGTACAAACTATTATCTCTTAAGTCAATATAGAATGAATTGAATATGAACATGAAATAACATTAAGGATGAACATGATGATATAAGCCTCTAGGATTCGGGTTCGATTCCCGGTGGGAACTCTCGGTCGAAAAAGTGTAACAACTTTTTCAGGCCCAGCCATCTTGAGTGAGATTTTTCCTGGGTTTTCCTCATTCACACAAGGCAAATGCCGGGATGGTCCTAACATAATGGTCCCAGGTCGCTTCCTTCCTTCCTCTTCCTCTGATAGTGTGATCGCCGAGGAACGTCATCTCTCATATGTATGTACGTGACAGAATAAATGGCCATAGATGCCGACAGCCCAGAAATCTAATTCCTAATCCTAATCCTAAGCCTTTAGAAATAAGTAATGCTTAGTTTATAAGTCGTTAAATAATGAGTTACAAAAGTTACACATCAAATCATTCGATTACAACATAATATTTTACAGAATAGAAAGATGGACGTAGCAAACGAGTCATGAAAAGCAATTGGAGGTTCTCGATATATTAGTGTGCTGGATAGAGGAAATTAAAAGTATGAAGAGAAAACCAAATGAAGAAGTGTTAGGGACAGCATAAAATAAAAGAAACTTAATATGCGAGAAAATTACAAAATGGAAAAAAAAAGTGTTTAGGACGTTTGAGAAGAAAACAGAGAAAACAAAAGTTGAAAAAGTTTTGAAGCAGAGCGGCTCAGATGAAGGGGATAATGTCCGAGATGAAGATGTCAATGTTCTACGACAGTTGCGTGAAAGCTTCTCAATTAGTGGCAAATGATATACCTAATAAAATAGTTTCAGTGATGCAGTGGCGGATAAAGGGGAAGGGGCGATCGCCCCCCCCAGAAGAGGAAATTTGTTTATTATATATATATATATATATCAAACCCTCCCAGAGTTTGAAACTGTTAAAAGTAGTTCTAAGTAACAGTATGACAACCCCCCCTCGAAGTCGGCCCTGGATCCGCCCCTGCGGTGATGATGATATGTCAATAGGTTATGAAAATAGAGTTGTTAAAAAACTACAGGATTTTTTAAAGTAGATATGACATCTTCTACCAGAAACTTCTGCTTTTCGGCAAACTTTATATTAAAAAAAAATGATAGACAATGTTGACTAACCTCGTGCCCTTCCTGTGACTTTGCGTGCACAAATAGAAGGACGTACACAGTAACTTTATTAGTGGACAAGTCTTTATATTGTTTGTACTCACGCGTGGCAAGTTTAGAAGAAAATAACACAGTTACGAAAAACTAAAGAAAGCACTAGCGTGCGCAGGACATTGGGAATGTGGGTGCCAGATCTAAAGTACCACCACATGGAATGTCGTCCTCCCTCCCCCCTTTTCCCTAAGAAAAGATAGCGTCATTGCACCCAACGCTGCGTCGGCAACGCACGGCACACATGCAGACGAGAAATAATTTACACGTCATCTCTTCTCAGTTTGTAATAATTCTACATAAAAAAAAGTTTGTCTAATGGGGGTGCGAGGGCACCCATGGCAGCCACGTTGCGCACGCCTATGAAAGAAAGTATTCATTAATAATTAATTTCCTCTCATTCCTTAGCATCATCAGATTGCAAATATAGCATGTATCATTTGTGACATTAATAATTGACTTGCGTACATATAGCACATACACACGCACACACACACACACGAACACATACAAATGTAAGTGTGTGCTAAGACATCTTGAACTGAAATACTTCAGAGTAAGATACTGCTAAACCGCCATTTTGCAAATTTTATTTACAAGAGAAAATATCATTGATGATCCAATTTCACTCTCTTAAACATTGCTAAAAATGGTTTCTCAAACTCAAGAAAATATTTTTCGTATTTCAAAAAATCCATTTCTTACCTGTGCATCGACTAAAACATTCTTGAAAAAGTGATGTCGAAGTTCTCAAATCAGTTTGAGAAATAATTACTCAAATTTGATAAATTTTATCTCATAAATGAGGATGCAAACCTATTCTCAATTTAGAGAAAAATAAACTATTTTTTTTTTTTTAAATTCAGCTAGTAACATTTGAGTAAATGAAACATATGGTTCAAATTTGAGAAAGGCAGGTCCTAAAAATATGAGAGAAGCTTTTCTCAAAAGCGACAAACGGTGTATAAAAGTGGAATTCTCAAATACAAGAAGTAGAATGGAATGGGTGTAAAAATAAAGAAAACATAAACAAAACCGTTATTACATACATTATTCATACTAAATAAACATCTCATCTACAGTTCTATTACTAAAAAAATGTAACATATATAAACCTGAAATTTGAAACATAATGGCGGGACGTTAAACTCAAATCTATATGCAGTGAGTTTGCAAGCGCAAAACCAATATAATCCCAACTTGATATTTAGACCTAAATCTTTTAACCCTCAATTATATAAAGGTAACCAAGAAAGTTTTGTCCCTTTTTTCCCACCATCTTCGAACATCGATATATCACCTACGACGTACTTGGAAGATCAAAAATAGTCACCATCAGCATCGACGACCTACTGCCAACGTTCTGGAAGGTCATGCATTCCATCGTGGTAGAACTCGGTGAGCCGTAAAGCGAAGAAGGTATCAAATGCAATTTGCATCTCTACTAGGGATTTAAATTGGTGTTCTTTAAGGTGATTGTCCAACGAACGAAACAGTTAATGATCGGATGGTGCCAATCCGGGGAGTATGGCCAGATACAATAGTGTTTTCCATCCATGTGAACACCCGGAATGGTGTCCCGGGTCATCCTAGCCACATGGAGCTTAGCGTTGTCCTGTAAAAGGAGGACCACTTTGCGATTCAGAAGTTCCGGCTTCAAAGTTTTGAGTTTTTCTAGAACACGGCTTAACTGCTGACAGTACACAGTTGCATTGATACTCTGACCAGCTGGTAGCAGTTCCCGATGTACTATACCACAAGCAGTCCATCAAACACATAGAAGGACATTCTTTTGGTGCAGTGCCTGTTTCGGCTGTTTTGGAACCGTTTAATGAGATGCTAACCAATGATGACGGCGCATTGGAACTTTGTACAGGACCCACTTCTTATCACATGTCAACATCCTGTCCACAAATGGCTAATTCCTCAGACGAGACAGCACAGCAACACAGGTGTCCGCTCGCGTTTCCTTCTGGCCCAGAGTCAAATCATGTGAGATCCATCGACCCAACTTGTAGTCCTTCGCAAGTTGATGGAGGTGCTTCCGAATGGCTTCTCCACTCACACCGAACTATAGTCCCAGTTCGTCACATGCCTGGCCACTGTTCGTCTTAATTGCTGCCTGAAGATCTTCATTTTGTACATGTGGTGGTCTTCCGGCACGTGGTGCGTCTTCGAGTGTTTCGTCACCGCCCTTAATCATGTTAAACCACCGCTGCACTGTTTATGTAGCCACGACACCGTCACCAAAGGCCTGTCATATCTTCTGCCCCTCTGCAGCGGCGTTTGAACCCAGTTTGAAGTCATACAGCATACACGCGCTTATAACGCTTTGTGGAGGTGCCATGTTCACTTTGTCCTCACGTACGTTCACAGTGTAACTGAACTGCCACAGCCAGGTAGTACGTTTTATATACCCACACCAACAACTGACCTTCGCCTTATCTCTATTTGCATTCAACTCACGGTTTGAGGGTCAATGGAACAAATACCACCACAAAAAGCGACAGAACTTTCTTAGTTAACTTTATAAGTACTGCTATCAAAAGTACAAGCTTATCTTGGTCAAAAGCAGCAATGCACAACAGCTTGCGCACTGAACCCTTTCATCCGACCCACCTGACCCGTTATTGAAAATGTAGTTCTTACGTAATCTCTTAAATTGAATCAAAAATTTTTCCTGGATAACTGATCTCCAGCTTGAGAATATCCTCCGCTTGGAACATCCAGTGTACTACTAAATCAGTGGCGTAGTAGATTCATATACACTTTTCGCCCATATTAATGAGGCAGTTTGGCGATATTTCTGACATGGAAGCACTTCTTAATACATCAGTTTGAAAAAATGGATACACCTTTTTTTCCGCATACTAATGACACATAATGTATGCAGGTGCAGCCGGAGCTTGTATAGAGAACATGACACATAATAAATGTTTCCGGTTAAAAGAAATGTTAATTGGACAAGCAGAATACAAAAAAGACTTTTGGGAAATAAAATATGCAGATCACACACGTAGAACAAGGTAATATATTGTTGGATTCATTAATATGCAACACATGTAACGCGACAGCTGCTGGAGAATATTCTGAAATTGTAATCGTTGGAATGAGTGAAAGAAAGCACTGGAAACTTCGAATACAGAAAAGACCTTTCGGAAATAAAATATGCAGATCACACACGTAGAACAATTTAATATAAAGTTGGATTCATTAATATGCAGCACATGTAACGCGACAGCTGCTGTTGGAGAATATTCTGGAATTTTGATCGTTGGAATGAGTGAAAGAAAGTACTGGGAACGTCGAGATTTTTTTCTAAGCTTATTATTGTTGGAATAGGGGAAAGAACACTCTCGAAACTTCTGGAAAGATTTAAGGGTATAAAAATAACGATTTATTTGCATGATTCGTTCAACGTATAAGAGATAAGAAACGCAAATATACTGTTGAAAGAAGAAAATTGATACATAGAAGGCACCGGAAGAAAAAATCATTAGTAGGCACTAACTTTGTAGTTTTCTTGTATTATATTTGTTCATTTTTTATATGGGAAAGGGAGATATTGTAATTGTCTGGAGTATAAGGGGGACGGAACTGTTTGGTTTTAATCGGGAATTGATTGCGGATTTTCCGGCATTGAAAATGATATGATTCGGTGTACTTTTATGGAATTATAACGTGAATAAGATAGAGTATAATCTAATATGGAGGGTATAGGGAATCAACATTAATGATTGCACCGGGACTCGAATGAGTATTCTCCCAGATGGAGAACCGTACGCTAAATTTTATGCTTGAAGTGCGAACTTGTTACTTATACATAGCTATGAATTGTGTAAGACATAACAGGTATATATAAATTATATTGTACAGAAAGCTAGCAGAATGCGCCCCCGGGAATCAAACCAGGACTCTTCCACGTGAAAAGCCGTACGACAAACATTTTGCTTAGCAGATATTGTTAATTATATGTAGCTATGAATTGTGTAAGACATAACAGATATATATATATATATATATATATATATATATATATATATATATATATATATATATATATATATATAAATTATATTGTACAGAAAGTTAGCAGAATGCGCCCCCGGGAATCGAACCAGAGCTCTTCCAGTGAAAAGCCGTACGACAGACATTTTTGCTTAGCAGTTGTTGTTACTTATATGTAGCTATGAATTGTGTAAGACGTATAACTGGTATGTAGAAAGTATATGGTAAGAATTATTATTATTATTATTATTATTATTATTGTAAACTGTTGTGTTTTGTTTCATAAACGCTAGTGTAACAATGAGGTTATATGGCGACAGAACGTTTAACGTTACCGCAGATTGAACTTAAGGGTTTTTCATGTTGAAAGCTAAGGCAATAAAAAGAGACCCGAGATTGTTTGAACATATTACACAGGATGAAATGTAGTAGTGAAGTTAAAAGGGAAACTTTATACTTATATTTGTAATTGGAAATCGTAATACAGCAAATAATTATTTTTAATTCTTTATTGTTTTAGGTGGTGAAGGAAATAAAAAATCTTAATAGAAACACGGGAGAACAAACCTTATTTTCCTGAATTGTTTGTTGTTGAAATACAGCGGAGGTTTTTTTTTAGTGAAAAGGAGTTATAGATTGGTCTTAAATATGGATTTACTGACACCGTTGGATCTTAGTGGTATGAAATATGGAAAATATTGGATAATGTGTGATATGAATATGGAATACTGAAATATTGACATAAAAGTTATCATAAGTGTTACATCCAACGAATATACTGGCTAGACTAAAGGAGACGGTGATGATGAGAAATTAATGAATATGGTGGAATGAAGAAAGTGGGAAGAAGCAGGAGAACATGAGAAAACCCACGCACATAGTGTTTGTGCACCAAAAAGCTAACTTGAAACAAGCTGGGATCGAATTAAGGACCTCATGCACCAGAGGTGAACGCTGTATTGCGTACCCACCATAGCTTTTTTCTATGTATTATATTGGATGAATAAAGTATGCATGTATAAGTTGGTGGAACGAGAACTTCACACACAATGTTTAAACTAGAAATACACTTTGAATGAGGGAAAGCATTTCGTTTTAGAAGTGACTTATGTTTATGATCAGCGCTATTTAATGTCTATGAACGAGGAAAGAAACTTACTGTAGCAGTTATTGAAGAATTATGCTTTTGAAACTCTTTATACAAAACTAGATGTTTATTTAACTTTATACATAGTAGTAAAGAAGATATATATATATATATATATATATATATATATATATATATATATATATATATATATATATATATATATATATATATATATATAATAACCCGTAATGTACGTTAGTTACAAGTTTGACATTATTTAAACAGTGTAGACAACCAACACCAGTGGCGATAACTATTAACATGGCTGTGAACTATAGGAATTAACGTGTCGGAGAAAATGGCGCGAGCTGGGATTGAACCAGGGACCTTATGCACCAGAGGTGAACTGTCTTGCGTACCCACTATAGCTTTTCTATGTATTATATTTGGATGAATAAAGCACACATTTATAATTTGGTGGAAACCGGGGATTGTAGGAGGAAACGGGAGAACTTCACACACAATGTTTAAACTAAAAATACACTTTGAATGAGCGAAAGCATTTAGTTTTAGAAGTGACTTTTTATGATTAGCCCTATTTAATGTGTATGAAGGAGGAAAGAAACTTACTGTAGCAGTTATTGGAGAATTATACTTTTGATACTCTTTATACAAAACTAGGTGTTTATATAACTTCATACATACTAGTAAAGAAGATATATCTAATAACACGTAATGTACGTTAGGTACAATTTTGACATTATTTAAACAGTGTAGGTAACGACTCTTTTAACCCTTTGGGGATCTTGGCTTTTTGGGCTATTTTAGAGACTTTCAGTCAAGCAGCTACTGCATCGTCACTATTTATCCTAGGATCATGGTTCATACCTCATTCTCTTCAGAATAGAGCTGGCTTTCAAATGGTACCACTTGCATGCTCATACCATATACCAGAAGCGGGAAAAAAATTGTCAAAGTGAAAATTTCGGAGGGAAAATTTTTTTTCTCGAACTTTGGCCCCCCCTGGACCCCCCTGTGTAATCGTAGTCATCTAAAAAAAATCTGATAAATAGTACTTGGTATACTGAATGGTTGTGCCAAATTTCAAGTTTCTATCTTGAATAGTAAGGGAGGGAGAATTTTTATCAAAAATTCCCACAATGCCCCAAATCACCATAAAACACTATGATCTCAGGGAAAAAAATTCCTGAGACATCCCTAATAACCCTAGGACTATAATCCGCCAATCATTCTCTTCAGAATAGAACTGTCATTCAGGCGGTACCATTCACATGTCTCCATCATGTATCTAAGGCGGGAAATTCCTGGAAAAAGGAATTTTTTGCTGCAAAATTTCTCTTTTCTCAACTTTTGCCCCTCTGGACCCCCCCTGTTTTTACGCAGAAATCGGAAAAAAACTTCAGGTAAATACTACTCGGTGGACTGAATGTTTGTGCAAAATTTCAATCTTCTACGTGAAAAAATAGGCCCGCCAGAAAAAATTTCCCTATCATGCCCCACTTTTACCCTATACATAAGTATATTTGGATAAAAATTTACTGAGACGGCCCTAATTACCCTAAAATAATAATTCGACCGTCGTTCTCTTCAGAATGGAACGGCCTTTCAGACGGTATGACTCACGTGGTCCTATCGTGTATGTGAGGCGGGAAAATGACGAAAAACGGGATTTTTGGGGTAAAAATATCCCTTTTTTAACCCTTTGTCCCTCTGGTTCCCCCCCTGTTTTAACACTGACATCGGAACAAAAAATCTGGTAAATACTACTCGGTGGACTGAATGTTTGTGCACAATTTCAATCTTCTACGTTTAAAAATAAGCCCGCCAAAAAATATATATACCGACAATGCCCCATTTTTCCCTATATAGAAGTATATTTTTCAAAAAATCCCTGAGACATCCCTAATTACCCTAGAATAATAATTCGACCGTCATTCTCTTCAGAATGGAACGGCCTTTCAGACGGTATGACTTACGTGGTCCTATCATGTATGTGAGGCGGGAAAATGACGAGAAACGGGATTTTTGGGGTAAAAATATCCCTTTTATTACCCCTTTGTCCCTCTGGTTCCCCCCCTGTTTTAGCACTGACATCAAACCAAAAAATCTGGTAAATACTACTCGGTGGACTGAATGTTTGTGCAAACTTTCAATCTTCTACGTGAAAATATAAGCCCGCCAAAAAATAATGAACATAGGCTTAAAAAGGGAAAAAATACACTTTAAGATTATGACGTCATCACCTCCCATGTCTGGACGCAGTACGGTCTGAAACCATACGTAATGCCTTTTACAATGTCTCTGGACTTGAAAAACAAAAAAAACCCGGCCGAAAAAGCTCAAATAGAAGAGAAATAAGGCAATGTACCATGAAAAACGCGTATGGTACAAAATGTACCATAAGATCCCCAAAGGGTTAAGGCAATACAAGAGATGGACAATTATTTGACAGCGCAGGTTGTGATAGTAATGGTGTGCTTGGTTTATTAGGATTAGTCATATGCAGATGGAAACAATTGCTTTAAATAAGAGATAGCACTTTGAACGTATAGTTTGGTTAAAAGTGTTTTACCTTAGAACTTATAACATTAAGTACAAGGTAACCAACACCATTGGCGATAACTATTAGCAGGATTGTGAACGATGGGAATTAGCGTGTTGGAGAGACAGATACATTTTGCGTATATAATAATAATGAGCATGAATATTTAACTTTGGCACCTAGAAGATTATGCAACCGACAAGTTAAAAATGTTTTGAGGATTGCATATTATATTCACATACACTCTGATACGATTTTGTATTTTACTTGAAGTGTGATGAATGTTTGTTGAACTAAAAGGGTATTTTATTTATAGATCTTGTTTGTAACTTAGAAAAAAACAAGAAAATATTCTTGTAATGTTTTAGTTTTCTGCATATAGAGTATATATATATATATAGTTGTGAGCGAATACATGGCATACAGTTATAACATATTAAAAGTGTTGTGCTCAAGAAATTAGATTTTCCTAAACCTTAAAGAGATTATATTGTGCAGTTTGCACTTATTGAGTTAAATTTGGTCATTTAAGATGAACTGTGGTTTTGCTCTTTTACCCAATGCAATTGTATTGGATTGAAATACGGAAGTTACTATGTTTGGAATTTTTAGTTACTGTTTTGTTGGTTTCACGAACGATTTCGGAGGGCTGTTATTAAAAGTCGAATTTGAACCATTACTAATGCTTGTAACGAGAAAGTATATCTATTGAGAAGTGTGGATTTTCTTTGACGCAGTTGAGAAGTAGCCCGTGTTCAAGACAGCTTGACGAAAACGAATGTTTGCACAACGATTTGAATCACTATTGCTCACACCAAGATTAATTTAACTGTATCTGGGACTTTTGATTGATTAGTAAATTATATTTTAAAGCTGTGTTGAGATTTATTTCGTATTAGGTTTTTAACTACTGTTTGGGTTATTTTTTTAAAAAAACATGTTTTATATAACAACAAGGTTATAAGGAACAGTATATTAACAGCAAAATGGGTTCCGAATCACAATAGGGTCAACGTTAATGCAGTTGCTGTGTATATGAGCTGTTATGGAAGATTAATTATCATAGTATATATCATTTATTTTATGTTATCGTAACTGCAAGAGAACTATTATAAGACTACCTACCACATGTAAATAATAGTTAGAGGTAAAATACTGAAGTACTGGCAACTGAATTGTCAGTGAGAGTAATGTATAATGTATTGTTTTAAAGAAATAAATAAACATATATTAGAAAAAAATAATCTTAGTTTTTTTGTATGCTATATGAAGAAAGTAGTGTTTAAGAAGCAGTGCATTAGAAGAAAAATAATTGGTTTCGAAGAATATGGTAGGAAACTGAAAGTATTTAATACTTAATTTTAGATTTTTTACAGACATTACCAACGTAACTGAATGATGAACTGTTGTCCATTGAACAAGGGTCACTGAGCTTGATACCTTGTGTTTACTTTATGATATGAAGACTTTAAAACTTTTCTTTTCAAAACTTTTTAAAGAAAATTATGGTTGCAGTAGGAGAGAAATGCGTGATATACTGTAGAAAAGTCGATGTTACAGTACCCTTGTACTCTTTTCTTATAAAAAGAAGTTAGTGTACTATTTTCTTGAGAATATAGATCACCATATTGTAAAATTACGTGTTGTTTTATTGCAAGCAGAATAATGCTACTTCAATAATGCTTAAACGCAGTGACTGTTAATGCTGGATCCACCCTTCAACAAATTTCAGCATGTGCAGACCCTTACTTGGTATATGCTTTTTTAAAAGAATAAAGCTTAGAGAGCTCAATACTTTGAGGTAAAGGATAAAATGTCTATGAAATGCATAGAAATATACAGGAAAATACTTCTTATTAAGATGATAACGTGAAATACTTATTTCATTTTATATAGTAAAAGGACAAGATTGTACTTTTGTGAATAGTTACCATGGACTTGAAAATCAAACACAACCCTTTTGTTAGACAACCACTAGAAATCCTACGTATAATGAATTGACACACATTGCAGACGTTTTACTTTTATTGATCCTGATGATAAACATTGTATGGTAACCTCTTGAAACTTGTAGACCCACAGTGAGGTATACTCTGATATGGGGAGAGCACTATGACTCAGTGGTAGAATGACATTTTGATGGTCGTGATTTAAAACCGACCAAGTGAACTTTGTGGTGGACAACACCTTTTTTCTCCTGGTATTTCCATTTCCTACAGCATTCACTTATTGGCTTAATTGGCTTATCCCTTAACCTAAAGGACGTTCTTCAGAGTAAGAAAGCTATCATGTTTCATAATATATAGTATAACAGGTACGATTGTCGTTGTATATTAAAACCTCAACTTCCTCGATAGAATTTTACAACGACAAAAGATTTTGAATTGAATAATAATACGATTTCTATGCCTTGGCGGGCTAAGATCGAACCATGGATCCATCACGCGCCAGAGGTGAAGGATTTTGAAGACGATGAAGAATATTTTATAATTCCAAAGTAGTATCAATAATTGTTTGAGATTCTTAATATACTATGTGATACAAATGTTACATGAATTTTATTTTGTTCTTTTTGGACTAATGTTTAAGAGGACCAGAATGATAGATTTCAAGGACTACCTATGGTGCACGGATTACAGTTTTAATTTTACAGCTTTATACACTTACATTCAAAATTATAGGGCCATTAGGTGGTTGTATAAGACTCCTGTTGGAATAAATGTTTTCGCTGGAACCTTTTTAAAATTTAATGTAAAACTTTAAACATGATGAATAAAATAAGAACATGCTGAGGTGAAATAAACTTGAAAACTCCTACCGTGCAAAAGAATTAATTTAAACAGCCTCTGTTTTCAAGCTAAGGCTATCCATGGTTGAGACTGAACATCAAATATAACGATTATTTTTCTCAGGTGAGGAGTTCGTATGCTTATGCCAGTAGCTAAAACTGGAAAAGTGAATCAGGTAGTGTTTGTAAAATAGTATTACATGGATCAATCTCAGAACATCTGCAATTGTGATGGACAAAAATTCCATGGGTAGTGGTGGTGGACAACAACAATTTCACGAGACATCTGTTGGTATCAAAATTAGCGATACATGAACTTTCAAAATACGAAATGTTTCTTAATCTGGACTGTTAATAGATATTTGAAATTTCATCGCAACAAGCATTTAACTTAAACTATAATAAACGAACGAAGTATCTAGTTCCATTATAGAAGGGTGATACAGGTGTGGATGAAACGTTTATATATATATTGATTCTTTGAACACGATTTGTGTGCGAGTAATTCAATTTTATTTAACTTTTAATATTAGAGATACGCCCATTTAATATTTATTATTTCTTATACATAATCACTTTCATCATTTATCCATTGTAATGCTAGTAGAAAAAAATATTTATTTAACAACATGAGCACGAAAACCTACGAGAAAAATATTAGACAACATTCTTAATTATCACTGTACGGAATACTTTTTTAAATGGAAACAGTTTGATCCATTGGTAGAGTGCACCCGTCCGGCTCGAGGATCCCTAGTTCAATCCCAAGACCGTGACAATTTGTGATGGACAACACCCTGTGG
The DNA here is from genome assembly GCF_964235325.1 of Thermobia domestica. Classification (NCBI taxonomy): domain Eukaryota; kingdom Metazoa; phylum Arthropoda; class Insecta; order Zygentoma; family Lepismatidae; genus Thermobia; species Thermobia domestica. Next base: position 57,885,106 of record NC_137455.1, on the reverse strand, counting down.
ATATTCTCGGGGTTTTCCATTTCCTACCACTTTCTTCATATTCAACATTTTACAATCATTAACCATTCAACGTTGCCTACTTGTAAAATGTCTCGAGAAGATGAGTATATAAGACTCATGCCAGAATAAATGTTTTCGCTATGCCCTCAAGTCAGAGAAAGAAGAAACTCGTATCCACGAAGTGAAATTTCTCGAGTCGCTACTCGCCAAATTTCACGAGTTTCAATCCAAATTTCACGTATTTCAATCCAATACAATTGCATTGGGTAAAAGAGCAAAACCACAGTTCATCTTAAATGACCAAATTTAACTCAATAAGTGCAAACTGCACAATATAATCTCTTTAAGATTTAGAAAAATCTAATTTCTTGAGCACAACACTTTTAATATGTTATAACTGTATGCCATGTATTCGCTCACAACTCTCTCTCTCTCTCTCTATATATATATATATATATATATATATATATACTCTATATGCAGACAACTAAAACATTACAATACTATTTTCTTATGCATTTTGTAACAATTACAATAAAGTTTAAAATTCTCGAAATTCAGAATAATTTTTATTAAAGTTTAATATTGACAGATATCTATTTCAACTGTAAAAAGGACATGTTAGCTATTATTTCGTTTCTGGCGGTCGTAACACCATTACAAGAATATTTTCTTGTTTTTTCTAAGTTACAAACAAGATCTATAAATAGAATACCCTTTTAGTTCAACAAACATTCATCACACTTCAAGTAAAATACAAAATCGTATCAGAGTGTATGTGAATATAATATGCAATCCTCAAAACATTTTTAACTTGTCGGTTGCATAATCTTCTAGGTGCCAAAGTTAAATATTCATGCTCATTATTATTATATACGCAAAATGTATCTGTCTCTCCAACACGCTAACTCTCATCGTTCACAATCCTGCTAATAGTTATCGCCAATGGTGTTGGTTACCTTGTACTTAATGTTATAAGTTCTAAAGTAAAGCACTTTTAACCAAACTATACGTTCAAAGTGCTATCTCTTATTTAAAGCAATTGTTTCCATCTGCATATGACTAATCCTAATAAACCAAGCACACCATTACTATCACAATCTGCGCTGTCAAATAATTGTCCGTCTCTTGTATTGCCTTAAAAGAGTCGTTACCTACACTGTTTAAATAATGTCAAAATTGTACCTAACGTACATTACGTGTTATTAGATATATCTTCTTTACTAGTATGTATGAAGTTATATAAACACCTAGTTTTGTATAAAGAGTATCAAAAGTATAATTCTCCAATAACTGCTACAGTAAGTTTCTTTCCTCCTTCATACACATTAAATAGGGCTAATCATAAAAAGTCACTTCTAAAACTAAATGCTTTCGCTCATTCAAAGTGTATTTTTAGTTTAAACATTGTGTGTGAAGTTCTCCCGTTTCCTCCTACAATCCCCGGTTTCCACCAAATTATAAATGTGTGCTTTATTCATCCAAATATAATACATAGAAAAGCTATAGTGGGTACGCAAGACAGTTCACCTCTGGTGCATAAGGTCCCTGGTTCAATCCCAGCTCGCGCCATTTTCTCCGACACGTTAATTCCTATAGTTCACAGCCATGTTAATAGTTATCGCCACTGGTGTTGGTTGTCTACACTGTTTAAATAATGTCAAACTTGTAACTAACGTACATTACGGGTTATTATATATATATATATATATATATATATATATATATATATATATATATATATATATATATATATATATATATATATCTTCTTTACTACTATGTATAAAGTTAAATAAACATCTAGTTTTGTATAAAGAGTTTCAAAAGCATAATTCTTCAATAACTGCTACAGTAAGTTTCTTTCCTCGTTCATAGACATTAAATAGCGCTGATCATAAACATAAGTCACTTCTAAAACGAAATGCTTTCTCTCATTCAAAGTGTATTTCTAGTTTAAACATTGTGTGTGAAGTTCTCGTTCCACCAACTTATACATGCATACTTTATTCATCCAATATAATACATAGAAAAAAGCTATGGTGGGTACGCAATACAGCGTTCACCTCTGGTGCATGAGGTCCTTAATTCGATCCCAGCTTGTTTCAAGTTAGCTTTTTGGTGCACAAACACTATGTGCGAGGGTTTTCTCATGTTCTCCTGCTTCTTCCCACTTTCTTCATTCCACCATATTCATTAATTTCTCATCATCACCGTCTCCTTTAGTCTAGCCAGTATATTCGTTGGATGTAACACTTATAATAACTTTTATGTCAATATTTCAGTATTCCATATTCATATCACACATTATCCAATATTTTCCATATTTCATACCACTAAGATCCAACGGTGTCAGTAAATCCATATTTAAGACCAATCTATAACTCCTTTTCACTAAAAAAAACCTCCGCTGTATTTCAACAACAAACAATTCAGGAAAATAAGGTTTGTTCTCCCGTGTTTCTATTAAGATTTTTTATTTCCTTCACCACCTAAAACAATAAAGAATTAAAAATAATTATTTGCTGTATTACGATTTCCAATTACAAATATAAGTATAAAGTTTCCCTTTTAACTTCACTACTACATTTCATCCTGTGTAATATGTTCAAACAATCTCGGGTCTCTTTTTATTGCCTTAGGTTTCAACATGAAAAACCCTTAAGTTCAATCTGCGGTAACGTTAAACGTTCTGTCGCCATATAACCTCATTGTTACACTAGCGTTTATGAAACAAAACACAACAGTTTACAATAATAATAATAATAATAATTCTTACCATATACTTTCTACATACCAGTTATACGTCTTACACAATTCATAGCTACATATAAGTAACAACATCTGCTAAGCAAAAATGTTTGTCGTACGGCTTTTCACGTGGAAGAGCTCTGGTTCGATTCCCGGGGGGCGCATTCTGCTAACTTTCTGTACAATATAATTTTTATATACCTGTTATGTCTTACACAATTCATAGCTACATATAAGTAACAACATCTGCTAAGCAAAATGTTTGTCGTACGGCTTTTCACTGGAAGAGCTCTGGTTCGATTCCCGGGGGCGCATTCTGCTAACTTTCTGTACAATATAATATATATATATATATATATATATATATATATATATATATATATATATATATATATATATATATATATATATCTGTTATGTCTTACACAATTCATAGCTACATATAATTAACAATATCTGCTAAGCAAAATGTTTGTCGTACGGCTTTTCACGTGGAAGAGTCCTGGTTTGATTCCCGGGGGCGCATTCTGCTAGCTTTCTGTACAATATAATGTATATATACCTGTTATGTCTTACACAATTCATAGCTATGTATAAGTAACAAGTTCGCACTTCAAGCATAAAATTTAGCGTACGGTTCTCCATCTGGGAGAATACTCATTCGAGTCCCGGTGCAATCATTAATGTTGATTCCCTATACCCTCCATATTACATTATACTCTATCTTATTCACGTTATAATTCCATAAAAGTACACCGAATCATATCATTTTCAATGCCGGAAAATCCGCAATCAATTCCCGATTAAAACCAAACAGTTCCGTCCCCCTTATACTCCAGACAATTACAATATCTCCCTTTCCCATATAAAAAATGAACAAATATAATACAAGAAAACTACAAAGTTAGTGCCTACTAATGATTTTTTTCTTCCGGTGCCTTCTATGTATCAATTTTCTTCTTTCAACAGTATATTTGCGTTTCTTATCTCTTATACGTTGAACGAATCATGCAAATAAATCGTTATTTTTATACCCTTAAATCTTTCCAGAAGTTTCGAGAGTGTTCTTTCCCCTATTCCAACAATAATAAGCTTAGAAAAAAATCTCGACGTTCCCAGTACTTTCTTTCACTCATTCCAACGATCAAAATTCCAGAATATTCTCCAACAGCAGCTGTCGCGTTACATGTGCTGCATATTAATGAATCCAACTTTATATTAAATTGTTCTACGTGTGTGATCTGCATATTTTATTTCCGAAAGGTCTTTTCTGTATTCGAAGTTTCCAGTGCTTTCTTTCACTCATTCCAACGATTACAATTTCAGAATATTCTCCAGCAGCTGTCGCGTTACATGTGTTGCATATTAATGAATCCAACAATATATTACCTTGTTCTACGTGTGTGATCTGCATATTTTATTTCCCAAAAGTCTTTTTTGTATTCTGCTTGTCCAATTAACATTTCTTTTAACCGGAAACATTTATTATGTGTCATGTTCTCTATACAAGCTCCGGCTGCACCTGCATACATTATGTGTCATTAGTATGCGGAAAAAAAGGTGTATCCATTTTTTCAAACTGATGTATTAAGAAGTGCTTCCATGTCAGAAATATCGCCAAACTGCCTCATTAATATGGGCGAAAAGTGTATATGAATCTACTTGGCGTATTTACGATTTTGTTTCGGGGAGAGCTTTGTAACTTTCGGCGGGGGGGGGGGGGCTTTGCCTGAAAATGTGAAAATTCTGCAAGATATTTCATATACTTTACTATAGTAAGTAAGATTTCGGGGGAGGGGGCTTAAGCCCGGATGCCCCCCCTAAATACGCCACTGTACTAAATATTGAGAGACTAGTTGTGAACACGAATGATCAATTTTTTCACTAAACTGGTAAATTAATAGATATTTCTGCTTTTCTCTAGTAAGTAAATGTTTTGGTTACTGTTACAACTACTTTGTGTTCCTGTAATGTTAGTGTAAGATGAACAAGTTTTTTCCATTGAATATTTTTATTCAATTATTGAGAAAATATTATACGTTATGTCGTTCGGTCCTCGACGTCAGGAAATCTTTTGGGATTGGTTCATCGCCTGTTCCAAATTGCACATAGCTGGTCTAAAGGCTATCCTTAAAAATAACAGTGTATAAATTAAATAATCAGAGCGGAACAAATTTAAATAATAGTCAAATTTGAGTTATTCACTTTTTGCGGATGTCGTTACCGCACTTGGAACAGGTAAAATTGAGAGGTGCCTCAAGTTAAAAAAAAAAAAAATCTATAACTAATTATTTCATAATGCCCTTTACATTCTAATTTTGCTGGTATCTTCCCACCATCTCCACAGATTTCTCATATTCCTGCAAGCTTATATGCCATAAATTATATGTCTACGTTTCTGTCAACGATCAATGATTGGGGTACAAGGCTCAGTGTGAAGTGCAGAGTGAACTCCCTGCCTCTTTTGCACAGGTATATGCAAATTAAATATATTTGTGTACAAGTACTTAAATTATAGTTCATTTGTTTATCAATATTAACCAATGTTATTTGATATCATCAATATTGTAGTATGTATATTTGTATGACGTTTTGTTACATATGACTGCAACTATTAAAGATTATGTTTTGTATATAGTGTTAATTAATTTTGTGTGACATCTTCAATCAGTTTATTACAAAGTAAATATAAAATGCATATGCTTGAAAGAATGGACACAAAATATGGATATTTTTTTTATATAAAATCAAATTGATTGAGAGCTGACGAAAAGATATACAGTAGAAATATTATAATGATAGGGGAGTGAAGCTTCAGCACGCAGAGACTTTTCCTGGAAAACGATTGAGGACGTTTTCTTACCACCTCAATTCTTCAACACCCCGAAAATATGTATACTGGGGAAAAAGACTTAACATGAGTACGTGATGTACCTAAGCGGAAGAAATAGTGATTGGTTTGTACAGACCGAAGCAATGAAAGTGCTACAAAAAGTTTAAGTCCAAATTACTAACAAACTCTTGCGCCGTGTGCTTATGCATTCAGAAACATACGCCTCAACCGACCAATTGCTTCTGATATTCAATACAACTCGCCCTCCTCCTCCTCGCCTTGTTTAAAACAGTCTGTGTGATGAAATATATTCTTTCCATTCAGACAGAGAAAATAGGAACCATGTTTAAAAGCTTTATATCTCTGAAACTATTTCTTTCATTCGTTTGTTCTGGAGTGTCTGTTTAGAGCCTGAATAAAAAAATAGTCACAAAATGTTTCCATAGCTTCATAAACGCCTTTATTTGCATTCTTTCTCTTCTTCTGAAGAATAAGGAGAGAAATGACGGGGAAAGTGCAATTTGGAAGAGGAGTTCCATAAAAATATTATCTCTCACCAACGTTATTTAATACTTATGTAGAAATTTGGTATTTTGGTAGGAGGTAGAATGATTAGATTTACATAGTTTCCAGAAGATATGATGCTTGTTGCAGAATCTGAAAACAAAATCAATAAAATGTTAGAAAGCTTGAGGAAGGATTGTGAAGAATATAGGATGGAAATAAATGTTAGAATTCGATAATCATGGCAATTATAACTAAGTGACCACTGTGAATAGAAATAGGAAGGGAGAAAATAGAACAGGTGATTTGTTTTGACACCTGGACACTATTATTAATGGTGATATTAAGTGTGAACGTGAAATAAAAGCAAGGATAGGAACGGTGAAAAAAGCATTTAAGAGAAACAAAAGTCTCTTTACGTTCATCCTTGAATGAAGAGTTGCGAAAAAATATTCGTAAAATGCTTCGTGTGAAGTATTGTACTGTATAGGGCAGAAATATGGATATTAGGCGAAACCGATGAAAAAATACTGGAAGGTTTTGAAATGTGGGTGTGGGGAAGAAAGGTGAGAATTACCAGAATCGAGCGAAAAACATGAGTAGGGGAGAGAAAAAACAATTTTAGATGTAATTTAAAGAGGAAGAGAAACTGGTTAGTTCACTCGTTGAGAAGAAACTGTATTATGAGGGACTTGCAAGAGGGTATTGTGGCAAGAAAGAGTTAAAAGGGGACGAAAGAGACTACAATTGATGGACAGTATCAAAACAGAAAATCCGTATCTGAAGACGAAGAGGTTATTTGAAGGTCGTGAAGTATAGAAGCTTCTCAGTTGGGACAAATGTCCTACTAATAATAACAGAATATCTACGATGATGATGACAACTTAAAAATGAAAAAAAAAAAAACATTTAAAAGTTATATAATAATGAGGAAAGATAGGTTTCTGTAAAATATATATATATATATTAACACGACATGACATAAGAAATAAGTACATGTTTGTTTTTCGGTCCCAACACAATAGGAGATGAGAGATTTGATAATTGTGAAATTAATGAGCAATTCATTTTTTCCTATTATTTTCTGTTTTAATTTTTAAAAAATAGACATTTGTGTACTTGGGGTTTTCTCAGCAATTGTAAAGTATTGAGAAATAGTTTTTCCCTCTGGAAATTACGAAAACAATTCTCTGTTGACTTCATATTTTTATGTAAAAGTAGGAAGAAAGAAAAAAACGAAAGAAATGGTAAAGGTATATTTAGAACAATGTGGGAAAATTAGAATTAATGTACTGCATCAGCAAAGAACGTAATCAAGACACCTTATTCCCATCAACGATTTATTTATTTATTTTTAGAAGTCAATTAACAAGGCCATTTTATATACACAGCATAAGTGCTGGCTACTTGGGTGCTCTAAGACTCGGGCAACCATTGCAGGTATTTAATGCAGGGTGCAAAATTTCTGGTCGCCAGGTCGCCATTGGCGACTAGAAATTTAGAGCTGGCGACCAGCGTTCAGTAGGAATGGTTTCTGACTAAACTCACAGGGGACATCATTTTTTAAATTTTATTTTCGAGTGCGTCTGACTTAATGCGCCCTGATTTAATGGGTACTGAGCACCCATTGAATTTTTGAGTTCGAATTAATTTCGAAATTACATTTTCATGCGGGAAATAATAAAAAGAAACTATTGTGCATGTAATCAAAGGTTAAATTTTAGATAGGGATGCATATGTGTTTAATAATAATTTATCAACACCTATTTTAGGCTCTTCAGATTTATGGCATATCGAGGAATCGAATAATATAACATTACAACGATAATAAAGTAAATCATATTCACAAGCGAGCGTAATTTCGTATAGGTATTTGTTTAAAGAACTTGGTGTTTGATATTTGTTAATTTATATTTTTTAAAAATGTGAAAATGCTTAACGTAACTTACAAGACAATTGCATCATTTTCTATTTTCACTCAAATTATCATCAAATGTTCTAAACGTTTGACTGTAATTATTATTATTTTAATAATTTTCTGTCTCCTTATTTTGGTATATTGCTAAACACTTTTGAAAGTCAAAACAAAATCTTAATGTTTAACAGGGACGTATTTACGATTTTGTTTCGGGAGGGGCTTTGCTAACTTTCGGGGGGGGGGGCTTTGCCTGAAAATGTGAAAATTCTGCAAGATATTTCATATACTTTACTATAGTAAGTAAGATTTCGGGGAGGCTTAAGCCCGGAAGCCCCCCCCCTAAATACGCCACTGATGTTTAGGGATTTTGTTCAATATAAAGTTTAGAAAATCGTGCTAAAATAAATTAAAATAAAATTTTAAATAAATTGCCTTTGCAATTTAAAATTAATTTCACGGTTCATTTAATTTCACTAGGTCTTGAAAGTCTTTCTCGCCTCTCAGGAAGAATTTGGGAATCAGTGGTCTATTAGATCTACTAAAAAAGAGAATATAGGACATTAGTGTCGAAGTCTGAGTACTCATTGAGAAACTTTAAATTCGGCTTCTATAGTACTGTACACTGTTTGTTTTAGTGTAGCATTCCTTTTCAGAACTTTGGTTATAAGATTCAATTGGTAAACTTTTAGAGTATGTTGGTACGCCTTTACACTTCCTGCTCGCAGCAGGCTTGGGACAATAAATTGCAAATCTATGTTTTAGCACATATTATTATTATTATTATTATTATTATTATTATTATTATTATTATTATTATTAATAATAATAATAATAATAATAATAATAATAATCCAAAGATGAAACTTGTATCATTCCCACCAAGCTTTAAAGAAAAAAACCTAGACGCTTGAGAAAAAAATCTCGCGGATAGTTTTCGAGTGAAAAGATTTCGTTTTAATAGCATGAAAATTGATCCTATACGAGAACCGCATTATTTATTAACATGAAACTGATACTAAAATATACAGCCTTGAACTTGCTCTATAGTACTAGTATAAAGATAACCAAGAAAGTTCTGTCGCTGTTTGCGGAGGTCTGTGTTCAATTGGCCCTCACACTGTGAGTTGAATGTGGATGGAGACAAGGCGAAAGTCAGTTGTTGGTGTGGGTATATTCAACATACTACCTCGTTGTGGCAGTTCAATTATACCGTGAACTTGCGTAAGGGCAGAGTGAACATGGGACCTCCACAGAGTGTTATGAGGGCGTGAATGCTGTAAAGGTTCAAACTGGAGTCAAACGCCGCTGCAGAGGGGCGGAAGATATATCAGGCGTAGGTGAGTTTGTCGTGATTACGTGGGCAGTGCAGTGGTGGTTTAACAAGTTTAAGAACGGTGACGAAACACTCAAAGACCATCACATGTACAAAATGAAGATCTTCAGGCAGCAATTGAGGCGGCACAATGGCTAGACATTTGAGGAACTAGGACTACAATTCAGTGTGAGTTGAGAAACCATTCGCCAGCATCTCCACCAACTTGGGGAGCACTACAAGTTGAGTCGATGGGTCCCACATGATTTCACTCCACGCCAGAAGGCAAAGCGAGCAGACCCTTGTGCTTCTTTGCTGTATTGCCTGAGAAAGGAGCCATTTGTGGATTGGGTGTTGACATGTGATGAGAAGTGGGCCCTATACGAAGCTCCACGACGCCATCATCATTCGTTAGCATTCCATGAACTGGTTCCAAAACAGCCAAAGCCAGCACTGGACCAGAAGAAGGTCCTCTGGTGTACTTGGTGGACTGCTCGTGCGTGGCAAAGTGCATCGGGAACTGCTACCAGCTAGTCAGAACATCAATGCAACTGTGCACTGTCAGCAGTTAGGCCGTGTTCGAGAAAACCTCAAAAATCTGGAGCCAGCTCTTCTGAATTGCATAGGGTCATCCTGTTACTGGACAACGTTAAGCCCCACGTGGCTAGGATGACCCGGGACACCATTCCTTGCCTTGGATGCTAAACATTATTGCATCTGCCATACTCTCCGAACATTGCACGGTCTGATCCTGTTCCGTTCCTTGGACAATCACCTTCGAGGATGCCAGTTCAAATCCTTAGTAGAGGTGCAAATGCACTTGATACTTTCTTAGGTTCACGGTCCATCAAGTTCTACCGCGATGGAATCCATGGCCTTGCAGAACGTTGGCAGAAAGTCGCTGATGCTGATGGGGACTAATTTTTGATCTTCCAGGTACATCTTAGCTGCTATATCGACGTTCAAAGGTGATGGGTGAAATAACGACAAATCTTTCTTGGTTACCTTTATGTGACGACAGTTCACATACTGTAGAAGAATTTTGTGCATTGTAATAGCAAGCGAAACTTTATTATTATTATTATTATTATTATTATTATTATTATTATTATTATTATTATTATTATTATTATTATTATTATTATTATTATTATTATTATTATTATTATACGGTAATACATTGTAGATTTTCAATTTACGTACAATAGAATTATTATTATTAATTGAAATTTTCATCGCTTTACTCAAAGTCAATTTCACAATGTTTCATAAAAATTGAAAAATGTTGACATTTTCACGGAAGAGTTTGTTATTTGCAAACCACAACAGTATGACCTCCTCCCTCCTACCTAATATCTAGTGTGTCCACTTTTGGCTTGCATGACAGCAGCAAAATGGTTTGCAATGAAAGCAACGCGATTTTGGTTGCGGCTGGAGACATGGCACACCAAATCTGCACACAAGCCATTTAATTTCTGTAAATTCCGTATGAGTGGGTCGATGATCTCGGGTGTGACGTTCGATGACAATCCAAATGTAAAATTGGAGTAAGATGAGATGAGTTTGGATGCCATTGTAGCAATTGGATAGTATGCTATCCAGACGATTCTGGCAAGCAGTAGAACAGCACGACAATCAGCTAGTGGCAAACATAGGCACTGGAGACCCACGATGACGAGTCTACAGAATGCCGCGCCCGCCGTAAAACAACAACAAAACCAATAAGACAAGAGAGCCTGCGACAGTTGCGATTCTCCAACGGTAATAGGAGTGAAATCAAAAGTCAATAAAAACAATTCAAAACAGATGGAAGGCAAGGACACATTCCCGGAACTTCGTTCACTCAAAACCGCCACTACAAACGAACGAAACGAAACGAATGTAGCAATTGAAATTCACCTCGACTGTGTTGCTCGATCCACTGTAACATAACGTTCGGCGTCTAACGAGGAGCGTTGCCCTGCTGAAAATTGTCATCCTCAGCTCCAAATAAATGAATGATTATGACTTAATGGAGGCGTGAACAGCAAGGCTATTTGTCCCCGTCACGAGGAAACTAATGGGTGGCACAAGCTGCACACTAAAAATTGAAAATAAAACTTATAAAAGTATAATTTAAATCAAAGTACTAGAAAACAAGATACTAAAAAAATTATAAAAAGTTGAAAGAGGTCGTAGAAAGACTAAAAGAACAGAATATGAAACATATAACAAGAAAATTATTTTAAAATGCCAATATTAATAAAGGAATCTCAGAGTGGGTTAACTGTCCCAACTTAACGAACAATAGTGAGATGCAGTCACTAAAGTTCACACTATTCTTCAGAACCTAAGATTTTCAGGCATTTCTAAGCGTTCTTTGAGTTCTGAATAACATGAACACTTTACAAGAATATGCATAGTAATCAGTGGGGCGATACAATCTTTGTAATGCAGAAGTATAGCGTCCCAATATGAAGTATGTCAGGATCATTCCATCTTGAAAGGGATGCCGATTCCTGATTTTAAAGTTCCATTTTTATTATTATTTTCAAGCAAGGCTTACAGTGACAAAATCCATTGTTAGCTTCAGTATTTTTGTTTTGGAAATCACACTAACTGCGCCTGTATACTTATATATTACGACTTAGGGAGGAAAAAAGAGTTCAAGAAGTTTTGTGAACATTACTGTAGCAAGGGGAGAGGAATTTAGAACACCTCAATGATAAAACGATAATTTTTGAAGAGTTCTCTCGTGGCTAAGTGGTTAGTGTACGCGGCTTTGGCGTGTAGACATCCGGGTTCCATTCCCAGTAGAATGAGCTCATGTGGTTGGGATTCCACGTTAGTCAGTAGGTCCACGTCTCATAGAATCTGGCTTTTGAAAGGGACGCTAAACTCAAAATCAGATAAAGTTTGCCAGCAGAAATTTACACCAGTGGAAAAATATTGGTAATAGCAAAACCTGCGTTCTTGCGAGGGGGTATTTTAATCTTATGTTCACTAGATTAGTATCTGTTAAATACAACAAATCTTAATTCAGAATAAGGGATTTCACGCAGCCTTCTTATGTTACCTTTGTACATTATTTGTACACCACTTGTGGGGCTACATTTGTATTAACTGTGTATAGAATAAATTGGAAAATTGTAAGTAGTAACCTGGAAAACAAAGGTAATTAATTGATTCTGACACAATAAGTAGGAACCATGACCGTATATATAGCCTCAGATTAGTGTCCCAGTTTTTCGTTTACAAAATCTGGCAACCCTAATGATCGGTTTATAGGATAAATCCACATTGTTCTTCATCTTTTCCTCTTTTGTCACAAAGCTGCAGCTTCTTCTGACTCTAATATGGCTGCCATATTGTTATTACGATCTTTTGAGGGCTCAGAAGTATTCAATGCCTTCACATTACAGGTTCACATGAGCGGCTCACAAGATTTAACATGAAGGCACACTGTCATTACTCGGCTGCTTTTAGATCATATCGTCAGTAACCAGTGTTCGAAGTAGGAAAAAAAAGCAGAGTCGGTATGTTTTATTACGATTTTGACTCGACATACCGGCTATCTAAATACTGAAATACAGTGAGGGTATGTTGCCTAAAAGATCGCGTTTCTATTTAAATAATGACTGAAAATCATTCGAGAGTTTCTCTGTAGTTGCGGGGGCAGACGTGGAGAGACTGATTTCCCGCCAACAATTTTCTGATTTTTTTTTTTTTAATATTCCCTTATATCAGTATTAAAGAGAATTATTCACGAAAACCCTCAGAAACCAGGTTTCTATATTAACAATTTCCTGCGGGAAAACTCAGGGATCCCCACTCGACTGATGGGTATTCCAAACGCCCGGAAGATGTGCTGCCACAGCAGACAATCCCAAAATACCCCATGTTCAAAACAAGACATTTATATGCATTAAAGGAAGAAGACACACACATACATACGAAAGAAACAATTCAACATGGCACATCAAAACATAAACGAGATGAACTTCTTTGAAGACATCTTTTAAAAACAAAGATAGGAAAAAGATAAAAATGTCGGTGGTGTCAACTTAGAAATTATTTCTACATAAGAAATAAAATCTTTTCACATGCTAAGCTATTCGTCAGTTATTATGTGTAAAAATGGATTTATTAAAGGTATTCAGACAACACATACGTTTACGGGACGTGTGCACTATCCATGCATAAGTCGTACATGTGCACATGTGCATTTGTATGGATGATGCACACATACATAACGCGTGTATGTGCACATGTGCATTTGCGTGGGCTATGCACACGTACATAACCCGTGCTTAAGTCGTGCATGTGAACATGTGCATTTGCATGGATGAAACACACATTTATATAACCCGTGCCTAAGCCGTTATGTGCACATGTGCATTTGCGTGGATAAAGCACACGTACATAACCCGTGCTTAAGCCGTTGTGTGCACATGTCCATTTGCATGGCTACTGCACATGTGTATGACACGTCCATAATACCGTGCAAGTGTATACTTTTACTTTCATTCTCCTAGTATTTAAAACATGATGTTAAATGGTAGTTGTCGTTTTTCCTCCAGGCGGTGTTATAGACACTTTTCGACGAATGACAGCTGAATGACTGTAAAAACTCCGTAACGTCCACTGAGCTAGGATATAAGAGTCGGCAGCACTATACTGATGTGGCAGCACTATACTGATGTAACTACTGTCAGACAGTTCACAGGTTTACAAAATTATTTTCGTGACCAATTACAGCAGAAGATGCTGCGTTATTTGTTATTGAGCAAACATGTCAAATATACTACCTAAAGCCTTGCTCCTTGCAAATAATAAACTCCAAAAGTAAAATTATCACTGAGAATTACAAGTTACTTCTGATATACTTGGAAGATGATGTGTTTGGTGTTACAGATGGTGTTACAACGTAAGGCACCAAATATATAAACTCTTTTTTTTCGTTGCATCTCGAATATGCTTTGAAACCACCCGTGTCCTACATGTAAATCATTTGGGCACTGCGTGTAAATCACCTCTGTCCTACATGTAAAAAATCTGAGTACTACGTGTAAATCACCTCTGTTCTACATGTAAATTACCTGTGCACTACATGTAAATCGAATACGTGCAATGTGTCAATCACCTGTGCGGTAGGTGTAAATCACTTGTGCAGGACGTGTACATGCACATTGCGCATGTACTGCGCACGTGAAGATGTTGAATAGGACCTGTGACGCATAAGTGCCTCACATGTACAGGCGTGCATTTATACAGGTGAGACACATGTTGCATCCGTGCAATTGTGCATGTACTATACGGGTACTGTACGTGCATTGTGCTGCCTGGGTATTTCCAGTGACGGTATGTCTTGATAATTGAAAAACCAGAGGCGGTATGCTTTCATCACTGAAAAACCAGAGACGGTATGGCATACCACCGCATACCGCCTCACTTCGATTACTGTCAGTAACAAATCATAACTTTTATAAGTGATAAGTAAAAGCTTGTTGTGACACTTATTGAAACGTTTGAGTTGCGAGCGGAGCGATCAGGAAAATTTTTAAGAAATCTATTTCTTTGCAAACCGACAACAATTCTGATTTAATAGGGCACCAATACTTTCACAGGACGCCATGTCGTTTAGCTCTTTTCCAACACTTTTCCTTTCTTCCTGCTCATTTCGCGCTCTCTTGTTATCAGCGCCCTTTGGGAGACGGCTCCGCTCGCCACCCCTAACTACGGCTCTTCACAAAAAAGACAAATTTCAACACCGCATCCGTAACATCGTTTTTTCTTGTCAGTTGTAATTGGTATTGCTTAATATTCTGTGTTCACTTATTGCACACAATATATATATATATATATATATTTGTCATCTTACTTTCGTGCAGCCTTGAAATATACAGTAATTATTGGAATAGCAGTTATGCATTTTCTTAAGGATTCTCATAGCTTTTTTTGTACACAAAAGCTGTTTGTTATAAAACGAATAGCATAGTTACCTATTTCAGTAAGATTAGAACCCATTTAGAGGTAAGTACAAGTGCGTTCGTCTTTGTTCTTTTTATAATAACAAAAATCATGGCTTATGGTCAATGAATCTTCTACAGTTTCAGACCGGAATATAGATGATATGTAGATACATAGTTTAACATAGATGTATACACACTCTGACTAATATACATCAATCTATATATCCACGGTTCCGCATACCAAAAAACGAGAGCGGTATAGTGCATAACTCGAAGGATCTTAATTAAGCGCATATATTGTTTCAGTTTCCGAAATACATAACATTCTTCTGTCACGTAAATTGCTCGATGACATTTCTTTTCACAATGGAACTTTGTCGTAATTTAAAGATGCGAAAGCGAGTATAGTTTACAATCGGGAGATTCTGAGCTCGAATCCTACTGCGGCCATCTTGTTTCTACTGATGTTACTCTGTCACACCAGAATAAGGTTGGGTGAAAGCTATAAAATGTGTCGTACGTGACTTTCTTTTCTAAATTCCATATTGTGTAGCAAAATTAATTGTTTAAATTGTAAACAATTCCAAACCAAACCACAGGAATTTAATATTGAAACAGATCTATAACTTCCGGTTGGGATAGAGGGGTAATGTGAGATAAAACATGTTAAGCAGTAAATTTCTACCACTTCCGGTCTTAGTAATAAGAGACAGGAGAAGATTGAATTTTTTCTTATCACTCTGAATCGATTCTAAAAATCAACTTTTTGATATCTATAACCGTTTTCGCTCTCTGGCGATCCGCATTGAAACCGGAAACGGTATATTTTCCATCAGTTCCAATTTTAATAGAGAATTAACGCGGGAGATGGAACCTATTCTTAGAACGCCTAATCTAATAATAATAATAATAATAATAATAATAATAATAATAATAATAATAATAATAATAATAATAATAATAAACACTTTTCGATATTTCTTACCATTCTTGCTCTATGAAGAACAATATTGAAATCAGAAGTTTCTGCTACTTCAACTTTGGTAGAGTATTACGGATGATTGTAGTATGTTTTCTTGAGTCGCTGAATTGATTAAAAAAAGCTTGTAGCTATGTACTACCATATTTTTATATGGCGATCAACGTATAAAACCGGAAATGATTGGTTTTTACACTTTCAGTTTGAAATGAAACGAAAACTTTAAGGTTTAGGTCCAACCGTTATGCCGGCTAGGCTGAAGGAGACGCTGAAATGAAAATGGTGATGTGAAGAAAGTGAGAGAAAACAGGAGAACCCCTTGAAAACGCACGCACACGGTGTTTGTCCACGGCAAAGCTCACTAGGCGCGAGCTGGGATCGAACCAAGAACTCCATGCATCGGTTTCTCTGAGCCACCGCAGACCCCACTTTCAATTTGAATATAGAGTTATTTGAAGAGAAGAAACCTTTGTTGGAAGCTGAATAGATTCTAGAAAACTGCTTATCGATATCACTTACCGTTTTTCCTCTGTGAAGATCTACATTGGAACCAAAAGTACTAGCAAATTTCAACTGCTTTCGATCTTGGTAGAGTGTTATGGGTGGACATGCTATGTTTTCTTGGAACGCTGAATCGACTGCAAAAGTACTTCTCGATATCACTTACCGTATTTACTCTGATGTCTGTCGACAGACAGACGGAATTAGTCGTTCTATAGGACTACCGACACTTATGTACAGCATTTAGAAGCCTGAAAGCAAATACCATCGCCCATTCACTCATTACCAGATATCCGAAACGGTTAGGTATAGGAATTTGAGTTTTACTTGCAAATTATGCTATACATAAATATGGGAAGTACGTATTATATAAAACCGTAATATCCTTCCGTTCGTCTTCAGTCTGTTAACAGGTGTCAGGGTTTAAGAAGGAGATAGCTAAGAAGATATTTTCTGAATCGATTCAGCGTTCCATAGGTTCCATTTCTTCTCTTAACCTTTTATGAGGGTGTCTACTAAAATTCCAAAATGAAATTTCGTGACTTTTTCGTGACCTTTTCCTTTCCAAATCATAAAATTTCCTAACATTTTCAAGAGCGAATTTGGGTGCGAATTAGGCCGAATTTTCAAGCATGCGATAGAAATGTACTCTGCTTGCGATTTGGTAGCATCTAAAGCCGACTATAGTCATTTTTGGTGGTGAATTTTGACGTTTTATAGAACAAAATTTTCCAGTCTGTACTTACAATTGTTCAGTTTAAAAAAAATCGTGACCCAAAAGCTAAATTTCGTGACTTTCATGACCATTTTCTGATTTCGTGACTTTCGTGACCGATAGACACTGTGTTTATTCAAACTGAAAGTGGTACAAATCAACCATTTCCTGTTTCAACGTTGATTACTATAACGGAAATACGGTAATAGATAAGAAGAAGCCAGTTTTTGGGAATTGATTCCAAGCTCCAAGATTTCTTCCCATTTCTATCTCTATTGCCCTACTGGAACTGGAAGTGGTAAAAAATGTACTATCACTTCCGATGCCAATATTGGTCTCCATAAAGCAAAAAAGAGGAAGAGGTACTGAGAAATGACTTTTTAATTTGGGTTCACTCTGCCCAAACAATAAGTTTGATCTCTTTCTTTATGTCTCAATTCAAACCAAAAATACTGGGTTCTACGGTTTCCGGTGTTAACAGTATTTACCAGTTAAAAAAAATAAAGAAAGAAAGAAAAGAAACGTAATAGAGAACTAGAATAAGGTTCTTGATTTGGATTGTAACAGTAGGGTGCAAACCTTTTTTTTTTTTTTTTTTTTTTTTTTGTATGCATACAGGATAACAAGAATATATTTATGAATCTACTTTTTGTGGGTTTTGTATTGAATCTACATATTTTAAAAGTCTACTGTGGTTTCTCAATGTAAAATAAAACTTACTCTTTTCTTTTTTTTAAAAAAAACAATGTTCTCCTTAAATCCTAACCTGTGGGTAAGAATTAATTATGCGAAATACAAGCCCCACGGGAGAAAAGGTGGCTTTGAACCTTTGTTCATTGTTTCAAAGAATCCGAAACTGTTCGGTTGAACAACTTGAAATATTCAAATGTGATCTTTATATCTTAGACTGTCGAGTAAATTGAATTTTGCGAAATGCGACGACGGCAACAAGGGTTTGAAAAGGGACACTTCAGGTTGTTTCGGTGTTCATCAGATCTTCAAAGCCTTTAAACAATAGAAAATGGAAACTTTGCACAAAAAAAAAAAAAAAAAAAAAAAACTTCTCAGGCTTTAGTAAGCTGGAATTTGATCGAATTCATCATCTAAGGGAGTAGAAAGAGGGTTCACTATTTCTTCTTTCTTCATGAGGTTTTCGATAGTATTCTGCTTATGAACTAGAAGTTTTACACAAATATTCTAATTGTATAGGTTAATAAAATAAGTTTACAGAAATTTCATTCCGAAAGCTTTTTACGGGGATAAAAATGTTTAATATTGTTCATTTTGAAACGCTCAACATACAGATTTGAAATTCGTATACCAGTTGATATGTATTTGTTATTGATGCTGATATATATTACTCGCTGAAATTCACGTTCTTCGGAAGAAAATGAAACGTGTAAGCAGTGTCGCCCGGTGGATTGTGGTTTCGGGTGATATAAAGTGGACTCATTGACTAATTAGCATAACTTTAAATGCAAATGCTATGTGACATGAGAAATTAAATAAAATTCTGTTTCAAAAAAAAAAAAAAAAAAAAAAAAAAAGCAGAACATTTTATCCGATTAATAACCTTATTTAATTAGTAAGTTCATTCTCCTCTCTTCGATTGGAGCAAATTTGCCTAATACACGCTGTTTGAACTCCGGTATTCTTATTGTCAGGTCTTTTTCGTTGGAAAGCATAACCAATGGTGATAATCTTTCGTGGGACATTCAATTCCTTGAAAATATCAATTCTTTTTGATGGAGAAAAAACTTTTCATCTTTTGCTGACGCCATAGGTATAGTTCATATTAATTTCAGAAGCTTTGTAGATTCACTAAATAATTTTTCTACATTATTGCGAACAATTCATTCTAGCAAACTCAGTCCCTGACACTGATCGGAATTCCTCTTCAGCGTAGACTGAAGAGAGTTCGTAACAGAGATTAGTGTTATTAAAAAAATGTACACTCATGTCCAAAATGATTATCGCATATCTATATTTGTGCAGGGTACTTTTAATACTGATGCTATGTATATAATTAGGAAATGTATATTTGTGGTAAATTTCATAGGAAAAGAATTATACATACGAAAATT
Organism: Thermobia domestica; assembly: GCF_964235325.1. Classification (NCBI taxonomy): domain Eukaryota; kingdom Metazoa; phylum Arthropoda; class Insecta; order Zygentoma; family Lepismatidae; genus Thermobia; species Thermobia domestica. The sequence goes on along the minus strand of NC_137455.1, from coordinate 57,865,558 downwards.
AGAACGAGTAAAACAAAATGTAGCTAAATGGACAAGAAAGTTTTATTTTTGTTTTATTGTTCTTATTTACTGCTCTTTTGACATGAAATTTGCCACATACATGTCTTTGCCGATTATACACATAATAACATTATAAGAAATACCGCGCGAATTCATTATCAAATTCTATTCCTACAACAACATGTTTATAGACATGCGACTATAATTTTGGACATGAGTGCACCTCTAGTAGGAACAATATACTCCTTATTTTCTATAAAGAGGCAATTCGGTTGCAATGATGTGAACAGACTTTCGGGAGATGGCTGAATTTACAGCTTAAATGTAGAAGAGACTATATAGATTCTATATTCGAAAAGCAAATTGTCCTAAAATGGATGGAGCATAGTTAAAAAGCATGGAACATTAACATTAATGTCAATGGAAAATAAACGAAAAACAAACAATTCCTCCACTTATCTCAAAAACCAAAACAGGGAGATAGCTGAAATTCAACTCAAATGTAGAAGAGACTACGTAGACTCTATATTTTAAAAGAAAATTGTCCTAAAATGGAATTGTCCTAGTTATAAAGCACGAAACATTATCATTAATGTCAATGGAAAACGAATGAAAACAAATAATTCCTCCACTTATCTCAAAAACCAAAAGAGGGTGAAGGGTGAAATTCAGCTTAAATATGGAACAAACTATGTAGACTCTACATTTAAAAAAGTAATTGTCCCAAAATGGATGGAACATAGTCGAAAAATCACGAAGCATGAACGTTAAAGTCAATGGAAACTTTGTAAAAAGAAATCGTCCACATATCTCAAAAACTATAATAAGGAAATGGCTAATTGAAAGCTTATTGGAAAGGCATAATGAAAAGCTTAAAGACGATGTATAACACGTACGATAAATATGGATAGAACATTTGACAAAAGTCAAGTTATTTGAGTCAAATCAATAGTAAAGTATATGCATCTTCTTCGGATTACCCAGGGCGACCCACGTGGAGGTAACTTGCTTGATATATCTTCTTGATTTGGAATCTCCTGACTCGATTTACTACGCAACGCGACTTTTGACCTGATCCCCTGACAAACCGGATTGGCACTTTAGTCCATCATTTTGTTATTTCAGGCATTTTGGACCTGTAATTTATGTAACTTACAGACCGAAAGAAATTAAATAATCATGCCTCCATTTGTACACCTCAGGTTATGTAAGACACCATTTCACAATCAAATAATAATTTATTGATAATTAAAACTAAATTTAACAAAATGATTTGATTGATATCACTTTGCTTTTTTTAATGAAGCTTTTTGTCACTGAAATAAGTTAATGATTTTATAATATTTTACGACTGCAAAATGAAAGATCATAATTTTCATTTATAAAAAATTGATAATATTTAGAAAAAATGCCAAACTTTCAAACATTGTTCCTTAATTACTTACTAAGAATAATCTTTTCCAACGATATCTAATTACTATTTGTATTATACTGCATCTAAAGTTGAAAGATCAAAGTTTTAATGATTACATGTACCTATGTCGTTAATAAAGTATATATGCCTACGTATTTGACAGGAATAAGTATTGTTCGCACCTTAGTCTTGCGTAAGGCGCGAATGTAACTTTATCATCCACCAATATTTAGTCATTAGTGAATCATCAACAACACTTCACTATAAATGCAGATAATTCGAAATGTAATTACTGTTTCGGGTATTACGTAAGAAAAAAATTCTTAACTTTCCCATTTACCATGTTATAACAAGAAACTTACGTTGTAATAATTTTCTTAGATATCCACATGTTCTGAAACAGAATTTGTGGCACCTTTCCTCCATCCTGTTGTGGTACGATAAAGTTCCTATAAGAAGAGTACAAGAAAAGATAACTTAGGAGCATTCTCAAGTTGCTGAAAGTGTAAGAAACACTAATAAAAACAAGAGACGGTAAGTAGATTATTATTATTATTATTATTATTATTATTATTATTATTATTATTATTATTATTATTATTATTATTATTATTATTATTATTATTATTATTATTGATAACTTGGCACGACATCAGCAAAAGAAAATGGACATGAGATTTGGAACATGGAATATTAGAAGTCTTTATAGGGCAGGCGCGTTAAAATCTGTAACGAGTGAGTTAGAGAAATACAGGATGGACTTAGTAGGAGTTCAGGAAGTTAGGTGGGAAGGAAATGGATCTGAGAATTCCGGAAATTTTACGTTCTTTTACGGGGAAGGAAATAAAAATCACCAGTTAGGAACAGGGTTTTTCGTTCACAAACGAATATTACCAGCAATTAAAAGGGGTTGAATTTGTTACTGACAGACTTTCTTTTATTACTCTTAAGGGACGGTGGTGTGATATTATTGTTTTAAATGTACATGCTCCAACTGAAGATAAGGGTGACGATATAAAAGATAGTTTTTACGAAGAAGTGGAACGGATATTTGACCAACTCCCGCGATACCATATGAAGATTCTATTAGGGGATTTCAATGCGAAGGTAGGACGAGAGGATATTTTCAAACCGATTATAGGGAACGAAAGTTTGCATAAGGAAAGTAATGACAACGGTGTTAGACTCGTGAACTTTGCAACATCCAAAAACCTAATCGTGAAGAGTACAAAATTCCCACATCGCGATGTTCATAAATACACTTGGACATCACCAGATGGAAAACCACATAATCAAATTGATCACGTTTTAGTAGATAGAAGAAGACAATCTAGCATAATTGACGTCCGGTCGTTTAGAGGGGCTGATTCTGACACTGATCACTACCTGGTAGTAGCGATAATGCGGGAGAGATTATCGTTGAATAAAGGTAATATTCAATGTCCGAAAACGGAGAGATTTAATTTAAAGAAATTAGAAGAGAGCCAGGTAAGAGAGGAATACCAGATTGAAGTTTCGAATGGATTCTCGGTCTTAGAAGACTCGGAGTGCACTAGTGTTGAGGATACTTGGATTGAAATTAGAGATAGCATTAAAAGTTCAGCAATAGAAAAATTGGGACACGCGGAAATACGTAGGAAAAAAGCATGGTTCGACCAAGAATGCATTAAACTAGCAGAGAAGAGAAAACAGGCAAAATTACGGTGGCTACAAAATCCGAATGAAATAACTACACAAAATTTCGCAGATATCAGGCGGGAAACTTCCAAAACTTTTAGAACAAAGAAACGGGATTTTTTGAAAGCTAAAATTAAGGAATTTGAAGATAATAGTAAAAATAAAAATATTCGGGTCATGTATAAGGGGATCAGCGAATTTAAGAAAGGCTATCAACCTCGTGCTTATATATTAAAGAAATCTGACGGAACAGTTCTCACTGATACGGATAGCCTCTTAAATAGATGGAAAGATTTCTTTGACGATTTGCTGAACACGCAGCCAAAAACTAATGTGCGTGGAGAAAAGGAGATACACACCGCAGAACCGTATATTCCAGAACCCAATCAAATAGAAGTGGAAGCCGCTATAAAGAAATTAAAGAAACACAAATCTCCGGGTGTAGATGAAATTCCGGCTGAGTTAATTTTAGCTGGAGGCGAAAAATTGTGGAACAAGATACAAACTCATTCTCCTTATCTGGAACAAGGAAGAATTGTCACAAGAGTGGAAAGAGTCAATCATTGTTCCAATTCACAAGAAAGGCGACAAAACTGACTGTAATAATTATCGAGGCATTTCTCTTCTGTCAACATCCTATAAAATCCTTTCAAATATTCTGCTGGCAAGATTGACCCCATACGCAGATGAAATTATTGGAGATTATCAGTGCGGATTTAGACGAAATCGATCAACTATCGACCAAATATTTACCATTCGCCAAATACTCGAAAAGAAGTGGGAATACAATACCCCGGTACATCAACTATTTATTGATTTTAGAAAGGCTTACGACTCGGTTAGGAGAGAAACATTATACAACGTTCTTACAGAACTTGGAATACCGAGAAAGCTAATTAGATTAATTAAGATATGTTTAAGTGAATCCCAAAGTAAAGTCCGGGTAGGAAAATTTTTGTCCCCGAGCTTCCACGTCGAAAATGGCCTGAAACAAGGAGATGCGTTGTCGCCATTATTATTTAACTTTGTGCTGGAATACGCCATAAGGAAAATCAAAGATAGCAACCAGGGCCTAGAGTTGAACGGCATTCACCAGGTTATGGCATATGCTGATGATGTAAATTTAATAGGGGATGATAGGAAAACAGTAGAAATAAATGCAGAGATCTTATTAAACGCTTGCAGGGACATGGGTTTAGAAGTAAATGCAAAGAAAACTAAATACATGGAAGTGCGTCGGGACCGTAATACGGCAAATTGTGGAGGCGTTAAAATATTAAATAATGCTTTTGATAAAGTGGATACTTTCAAATATTTAGGATCAATATTAACAGACGAAAATCATATTTACGAAGAAATTAAATGTCGACTAAAAGCAGGGAATTCGTGTTACTACTCGGTTCAAAATCTCTTGTCGTCGCGAATTCTGTCGAGGAATTTGAAGCTTAAAATATATAAAACGATAATCATGCCTGTTGTTCTGTATGGTTGCGAAACATGGTCGATTACTCTGAGGGAAGAACATAGACTGAAAGTATTTGAGAACAGGATCCTGAGAAGAATATTCGGACCCAAGAGGAACGAGAATGGGGAATGGCGGAAGCTTCATAACGAGGAACTACATAGTTTATACGGTTTACCCAACATTGTTAGGGTCGTCAAGTCTAGGAGGCTTAGGTGGGCAGGTCATGTAGCTAGAATGGAAGAAAGTAGAAACGCTTTCAAAGTCTTGACTGGTAGACCCATAGGAAAACGACCATTAGGAAGACCTAGGCGCAGATGGGAGGATAATATTAAGATGGATCTCGCAGAGATAGGAATACAAAGTAGAAACTGGATGCAATTAGCTAAGGATAGAAGTCAGTGGAGAGCTTTTGTGAACGCGGCACTGAACCTTCGGGTTCCATAGGCCATAGAGTTAGTTAGTTAGTTATTATTATTATTATTACAAAGATAACAAAAATCAACTACCATACTAAACTCAACATATCTTGATTACTTACCAATCACTTTTCATTACTCTCTTTAAACTCAGCTTGTAATGCGCCGCTATTCTAGACTTGCACTATAGCGCATTACAATATATTTAAATTGGTAATAAGGATTTTGGTATGTATCTAAAGATATAAACTTTTAAAAATATAATCATTTTTTCGAATCGATAAATGGTGTTATAATTGAAATGCAAGATAACATGGTCTTTCTAATACCGTGGAAAAAAGGAAAAGCATTTCTATGGGATTTTACTTGTTCCGATACCTTCTCCTCATCAAATCTACATTCTTCTTCAGCACAAGATAGCAACGTAGCTGCTCGTCGTGCAACAGAAAAACGCAAGAAGAACAGCAATTTACTTGACAAATATCATTTTGTCACTATAGCTATCGTATCAGGTGGTTCCTGGGGTCCCGAAGGTCTTAACTTTATAAAAGAAGTCGGACACCGCATTTATGTATCGTTAGGAGGCGGTAGAGCAACCTCTTTTCTACTGCAACGCATCAGTATGGCAGTACAAAGAGGGAACGTTGCATCAATTTTGGGAACGCTACCCTCTGGTAAGGAACTGGAGGAGATCTTTTTTCTGTAATCATCTCGGTGAAAGTTTGAAAGTGCTGTTGCAAAGCTTATCAATATTATTTGATAATTATATTCTCCATAAACAATACATTACAGTCAGTTTAGTTCAGACCGGTTCAGACTGTTCAGTTGGATTATACACTGATGAAGACTGATGAAGTGATCTTCTGGATGAGTGAAACAACTGTTTGTGTCAAAATGGTGGATAAGATGCTTTATAATACCGTTTTATGTCAAGCGTTTTCTCCATGTGGGAATTATCCTGGAGAATTAGTGGGAATGTATAAAAAAATGTAGCATTTACGTACTTCAATTGTTCTCCAATATCTGTGTAATTTGGTTCCAATTATAAATAAAAATAAACGGTTATATTATAAAAAAAGATAATTAGTTTCAGAAGATAATAATTATATAGAATAAAGCTGCATAATCTTATCCAAAAGTAAATATTCGTGCAGCTAAAAAAAAAGGTAAAATAGCAATTTAAGTAATTTTGTTAATAATTGAGGACGAAATTTAATAATGCATTGCTAAATAAAACCAGATTCAGGGGAGACTTTTCTCTCCCACAATATCTATCACATATCTACAATGAGGTAAATAATATTACAAATTTTAAAGCAAATGATTTTAAATTTTATATATACAAATACTTCCTTTCAGAGTTATAGGCTGCCGAAAACTTGAAAAACTGTAATTTAAAGGTCCATAGCTACAAAACTATGGGATTTACCGTAGTCGGGTCAAGACTTCACTTATTATGTACGCTATCCAAAAATACATGTTTTACAATTCTAAGATAATCACGCAACAATTTTTATAGAGGCAGTTGGGCTACGGGCATATAATTTGCAGTACTCACCAACTACCTCCATAAAAATTGTTGCGGAAGTACCGCAGGATTCTGAAACATGGATATTTGGATAGGGCATATACTAGTTCCTAAATAAAGTCTTGACCCGACTACGGTAGGTCCCATCGTATTGGAGCTATGGACCTTTAAAGTTCATTTTTTTTCAAGTTTTCGGCAGGCTATAACTCCAAAAGGATGCATTTGTGCACCGAGGTTGTTCTATACTTTTCGTCTTATCTTGGCGTAAGGATTCACCTCCCAAACGTTGTCGGTGTTGTTTTGAAACACCCTGTATACCGTACGATCATATGGATAAGTATAGGACAAAGTTTAAAATAATCGATGGAAAGTTGTCTTTGGTGAAATCTCATCGACCGATCCCTTTCTCTACTGTATCTCCAAAGTTTTGACTTGAAACGTGATACGTAATTACTGTAACCTATTGATATACATAAATACTTTCACACCTTGAACCTTAGGAATATAATTATGACTCATAGTCTAAAGCCAGTGGTATAAAAGCTTTGGACTTGAAACCGGATGGGTTATAACCGCTACCATGTTATAGAAGGATTTTTGTGGATACTCTGTATATTTGGTTATTATTTTTGATTTGTACTTTATTCTGCGACGCATATAAGTTCTTTCTTTGGTAGGAATTGCTTCTTTCCCACACAATTGGACAAAGAAGTCTTTCATCGCTTTCTCATATATATATTTAAAACATTGCTTTTGGTCAGAACATTTCAGTTAGTGACGAACCATTTCAGTGTTTCTCCCTGACTTATTATATGCACAGTATATATTCTATAGTTATTAGGAACTGAATTAAGTGTTTTCTTTAATCGTTCATGAAACATTGCAATAGATTAGAGAAATACGGGCTGACCAGATGTTCCAGTGACCAAAGTGGCACCAATTGCGTTGTATTGTAGCTCGTTATCTGTACTTTCTCACGCCAGAGTTATCGCCGTGTCTAGTGCATTGCAGGCAGTTGACTAAAATTAACATATATTTTTTTCGATATTCGGTTTGTATGTGCATACAGGTGAGTTAACTGAGTGATTTTTGAAATGAACTGCCAACCCTCTTTAATTGACCACTGCAGCCCGTACCCTGAGCTTTGGTGCTCAGGGAGCCGGTGAAGGACGTTTCTTACGGCTAGCCCCCAACTAGTGAAGTCCCAGGTCCGCAGATCTTGTGCGTTTAAAAAGTTATACACGCGCCCTCCAACATTAGCATTCTGCTTCTTTTTTTTATTTTGCTGAAGAATCACCTTTACGCTTCAGGATTGTTCGGCGCCGCAACTGGATTCATCGTGGGACGATCCAGACAACTTTTCCCCAGTGCTAATCCCCCAAGTGCGTCAATAGTGTGAGAGAAGCATTTGTCGTGAAATCTGAATTATAATCTCATATATATATAAAGGGCTATATTGCCTTAAAAGGGCAAAGTGTGATTTTAGTGATGAAAATCATTATACATATTCCGTGTTCAGTGTTGTGTTATTTCCTCTTCGTTATTTTTTTTAACATAATAGTATTCTAATAAATAAGTATAGTGTCATTTAATCCAGTGTGTTTTCGTTGTTTGTATGAGTGATATTTGTGTGCGTTATGGTCTGGATGACCGTCTGATCGTCCGTGAGGTTTTCGAGACGAGACACCCGAACCTCTCGGCGCTTAATGCTCATCTCATTATTGAGACCGACGAGCGATTTGGAAACAGTTTGTAATCTCTTCTGAGAGAGGTCCTTCATCGTCCTGTCCAGGTAAGTTCAAGTATCAGGAAGATACTTATTGGTAGGACCACGAACCACGAACAGCGACCAGATTACACGGAGTGGTTACAAATAAATGTTCACCCAAATAGAGACCTCGATTTGAAACGGTTACACATAAATGGCAACCCGAACAGCGACCCAAACCTAGGGCGATTACAGGGTAATTACTAAAACCGATTGATATACAAAAATAAAAATATATCACTTTGAATATTAGTTATAATTTATAGTCAAAGTTATTATTGATGCTATCTGACTTGCTGATCACTTTTAAATATTTGTTTATTGTTTTTACAGGCTTCAAAAACTTTGCTTGCAATTTTTAGTTTGAAATTTTTTCGACAACTGTTTCATTTTCCTAAAATTTTAGTTTGAAAATTTTTGAACCTTATTATTGTATCTACGACTCATAGTCTAAGGTCATTGGAGTTAAAATTTAGGATTTCGAACCTGATATATAATTATTAAAACTGATTAATATGCAACAGTAACAATTTTACAGAGTCTAAAATAATTGTGGAAAACTATTTTTAATACAATCTGACTGGCTACAATCACTTTGAAATTTTAATTCTAGAATTTTCTGTTTTGACAGCTTTTGTTTAAAAGCTTTAGATTTCTGTTTTAAAATTTTAGTTGGAAATATTTTTGAACCTTAGAATTCTCCTAGTTATAAGTTATAGTCCAAGGTCATTAGTTGAAAGTAATCCGTGGCGTAATCTGATTAGCTAATCACTTTGAAACACTTCTGTAACTTTTTTTTTAAAAAAGTTGAAAACTTTTAATTTTTTCGATTACTGTTCAAAAATTTTTATTTGAAAATATTTTTAAATTTGAGTTTCAAAATTTTGCACTCATTGAAAAGTTCGTAGTACAGGTTTTTAGTTTGAATATTTTTCTAAAATTTTTTGTTTTGGTATTTTTAAATGTTCTTTCACACATCAAGGTTTGAATCCAAGACCTCTTCCGAAATTCAGGAACCAAATTTGGCAGTACTTTACTTGATTTCTTTAGTGCAATTTGCTTGGCTGATAGTTCTTGAATGTTTAACATTTTTGGAAAGTTTTGAAAATTTTGTTTAAAATTTTCCGATCACAGCTTTTTAAATTTTCGGTTTAAAAATCTGAACCTGAGAATTTGTAGCTCACCAAAATAATTCAAAATACCAAGTAAAGAATCAAAATAGTTTAAGATGAAAATATACGACGATACTGTATACAAGAATTTCGTAATCATGTTGCAATCATACTGCATCATTTTGCTAGATTTTTAATTCTAAACTTTTCCGATTCTTTTGAAACAAACCTTCTTTTAGGCTTTTAAAAATTTTTACTGAGCTGAAAAGTTTCAGGTAGTGAGAGATGGAAATGTTAAGAGGAGAACCTTTTAAAACTAAAACTTCTAAACAAAGATTTCAAAACAGGGATCTGAAAAACTTAAACAAAATTTTTCTAAAACTTTTGAAAAATGATAAACATTTGAATTCCAGTTTTAATATTGATCTAGTTAGAGCAAAAACGCTAAGAAGCGGTTTTATGAAATCGATTTAGGGTTCTAAGAATAGGAACCACCTTTTCTTTAAACCTCCATTTAAACCGAAAATGGTAGAAATCAACCACTTCCGGTTTTAACGTTGATTGTTATAGAGTGAAAATGGTCCAATAGATAACAAGAAGCAACTTTTTGTAATCAACTAAGCGTCCTTAAAAAAATATATTCTGTCTTCACTCTAATCTCCGAACTAAAACTGGAAGCGGTATAAATCTACTACCGCTTCCAGTTTAAATAATAGTTGAAAAACTAATATTACACCATTCAGACTAAGCTCTTTCATGTGGTGTGCACGTGAACGCTGCTACTTGTTTTATTTAATAATAAAGAAAACCGTCAAATTACACCGAAATATTAATATTTATTAATCACTGCCCAAAAGTAAGGTTGAAGGGAAAAAATAATTTTTAGATTTTTTTTTTTCAAATTTAACTGTAGAAGGATGAGTAGTATCTGACAATGAAACTATGTTACAGGTTAAAAGGCTGTACAGTAGTCGCTAACGCTCTCGCCTTCAATGCGAATGGTTCGATTCCCGGTGAGGGCACTCAGTCGAAAGAGTGTAAAAACTTTTTCAGGCCAGCCATTCTGAATGAGATTTTCCTGGCTTTTCCTCATTCACACCAGGCAAATGCCCGGTTGGTACCTAACTTATAGGTCCCAGGCCGCTTCCTTCCTTCCCTTTTCCCGGATAGTGTGCTCGAGGATGGACGTCAGCCCTCATAGGTGACGGGCTAAATGGCTATGGATGCCGAAAGCCCAGAAGCCTAAATCCTAAATCCTAATCCTAACGGGCTGTATATGGAGCGTTCTGTGGCCGTTTTGAACTTAATTCATCTTTAAAATATCTCTAACTGAAACTCCTTTCAGAACTTAACAAATTCATGTTCAGGTATTGTACGTAACTCCTTATCATGTAACAATAAATAAATAATAAAACTTAACTTTTCCATGTACTCAAGCGTACAGTATAAACTTTGTCCTTTTCCTCGGAACGGGGGAAAGGGGCACGCTAGCTAAGTGGTTGTGCGCTTACCTCTAGTGTGTGAGAACTCCTCTTCGATTCCCGGCCAAGTAAGACAACATAATGTCCGTAGGTTTTCTCAGGGTGCTAGCGTTTCCTCCCATATTTTCATTCCACCAATTCTTTCATCTCATTCATTTACCTTAATTATCCCCTTTACCTATACTGAGAAAAACAATCGTGTGTGGCGTACGTAAAAACACGTGTTACATTTATAAATCTTATAGTTTTCGGACTTAAGCTACAGCAAACGTATAACTGAAAACGCATGTTTTATAATACTTTCTGTACAAGTGTACCATCTATATTTACTTTCCGTATGAAACAATATCGGCGGTCAGGATCTCACATACAAATGGACGTATTCAACATATAGCTTACGAATGTAACATACGTATATGTGTGTAATATATGGACAACTGTTAGATGTCAGACATTCTGCAACGGCATGATGTAACATTTAAGGGCAGTGAGTATGCAGCATATGGATAACGTATACTCTGTACTGATTTCTGTAGTAAGCAAGAGGATTTCGTATATGTGTGCAATATACCGCTGTCCGGAGAAAGGATTTTTCTGTGTAAAGGGCATAATCATGGGACGTTAAACTGAAAGATTTCATTTTCCTCAGAACTCTCAGGAGCAGCTATTGCTGCTGGCAGTCACGCAGAAAAAGGAATTTGTGCACTTTTCGTTATTGCTGCCTAATTGGACTTGTGTTCTCTGTGCTCTGAACCAGTGTTCGAAGTGGAGAAAGACAGAGGCGGTATGTTTTATTATGATTTTGACTCGACATACCGGCTATCTAAATGTTGAAATACAGTGAGAATATGTTCCCTAAAAGATTGCATTTCTATTTATATAATGACTGAAAACCATTGGAGAGCTTCTCTGTAGTTACGGGGGGAGGAGGCCACTTGGAGAGACTTTGATTCCACGCCAACTTTCTAAAAATAAATAAATAAATATCTCCGTATGTTGTACTATAGAGAAATATACACGAAATTGCTCAAAAAACGAGTTTTTTTAAATTAACAATTTCCTGCGGGAAAACTCCCGGACCCCTCACTCGACCGAGGGGTACTGGTATTCCAAATCCTGGAAGATCCGCCCCCCACAGCAGACAATCCCTAAAGTCGCCCATGCTCAAAACACTACATTTATATGCTTTAAGGTATGAAGACACATACATAACTACATAAGAAAGAAACAATTCAATACGACACATCAAAATATAAACTAGATTAACTTCTTTGAAGACACCTATTTTTTTTTAAAGCAAGGAAAAAGATAATAATGTCGATGTTGTCAACTTAGAAATTATTTCTACATAACAAATAAAATCTTTTTGATGCAAAGCTATTCTTCAATTATTGTGTGTAAAAATGGATTTATTAAAGGTATTTAGCATCTACTCTCCAGTGACGGTATGTCTTGGTCACTGAAAAACCAGAGGCGGTATGCCTTTATTACTAAAAAAACAGATGTGGTATGGCATACCACCACATACCGTCTCACTTCGACTACTGTCTAAACTCCTCATTTAACTCTAAAACGGTAATAAGATCGGTAGTGATGTACAATAGTGAAATTTGGGTAATCACAAGGTTCCAGGAAGAGAAGTTGGAAAAGGCGAAGATGAGAAAGTTACGAGGGATGTGATGTGTGACGAGGAAGGATAGAATAAAGAATAGGAGCGCACACAGTAATTTGTTGGAAGAGGTCCAACCTTAGTCGTGTACAATACTACAAGCTACTACGTCTATGTAGTATTGAATGGGCATTATTCTGGGTGCGAGTATAAGAAAAATTGTAGAATAAGAGACGGTAACTAATTGAAAAATAGTTCCACCTATATCTCAGCAAAAAAATGATAAAACTATATTGGTTTTATAAGAGAAAAAGTAGAAATGAATTGTAAGATCAAATTTTCATCCTACATCAATCATTTCACCGTTAAACAAGTATAGTTTTATTGAAAAAATGTGCAAAGGTGTGTTGAGTTAGGAAGTTTCCGGGGAGAGGGGTCCGGACCCACTGGACCCCCCGTGGGTTAATTCCTGAAAAGAAACGATTGTGTCAGGAAAGAGAAGCAAGAAACGTTTTTGTATGTGTGTGGAGTTTCTATTTTCTTAGAAAGGCATTTTTTTCTCTTAGGACACGGAAATTTTCGGTTACTTAGCTTTTTGTGACTTTCGGGTCTTCACTACAAGGAAATTAAACTACCGCTAATTTTAGAGTTTTTCTGTAATACATTCAAAACAAATAAAAAATATTCGAAAAGCAGAAACGTAGTGAACAAGCAATACGATTTTCCATGTGATACCTTTACCACAATCCACTTATATGCTTTTGATATGCCGCTATGTACAGAACCTGCAAAATACTAAATCGAAAGTTGCGAATCGAAAGCAGATAAATGTTGTGATAACAGTATCACATGCAAAATCGTATCGTATAGTTCACTACGCTTCTGCTTTTCGAATATTTTTATTTGTTTTGAAGATAATACAGAAAAACTCTAAAATTAGCGGTAGTTTAATTTCGTTGCAGTGAAGACCCTTAAGTACCATTTTTGTTTTACCGTAGTCGAATCTACAGTTTAAGAAATGTCTTCACAACATTTACTGTTTGTGAGTCCTATTTTCAGTTTGGAGCTGGCTGTGTTGGTTGATTTTTTGAAGTGACGTTTCTTCGGTTCACAGCAAGTATATCTCTAGTGATACTTTGTTGCCTAACCACCTTTTAAGTCCTGAAAGTTAAACATCTTGCCATGTGTGTCTTGCGGGTTGCCTACAAGTCAGACTGACAAACGAAAAAAACAGTGTATCATAAACCAAGAAGTAGATACATATAACTTTTAGTGTTGGTAATAAAGTTTCGCTTACACTTCATTCTTTGTTGGGAACCACTATTGTAGGATTCAGATACTCTATTAGAATCTACCATAAATTCTTTTTCGTAAAAGAAATGCTATTAACAGTAGTTTTGAGTATGCTGTTAGCTTAACGGTACTAGAACTTCATTAGTTACAGTGCTATTTCTTTTGTTACTTTACTACTGTAGTGTATATTTTAATTAAGAAACTTGGGTATTGCCTTTTTAACCGTTTCTCCTTCGAATATTAATGACGTCCCCAATTGAGTTCCCTCGAAGCTAACTTAATGTGGCTTGGATGTTAATGTGGTTTCGATACAGCGTTAACCCTTATCCGGGCAACCGGAGCTTCCAGGCCCAGTAGCTTCATTTTTCTAAAATTTCTCAATAACCATACATATTTCGAAGACATAAAATACTGAATTCTTCTATCTTTCGTCGAAGTTAAATTCATGAACATATCGAGTTGGTAAAGCTTTTTTTTTTTTTTTTTTAATTTGAAAATCTTTTCCTGACGTAACCGGGCAACGTATAACTTTAGTGAAATTCCTGTTAAATATTAGATCAAATTGTCACATAATTATATATTGAACACGTGACTATTGTAACCTTTAGTCGGAACAGTATGCGGCAACAGACATTGAATTTTGAGTGTTCTGCACTTAAAATATATACTGGGCCTGACAGGCCCCGGTTGCCCGTTTACGTTACAAAAATGTCTGGACCGGATTTGCTATTCTGCTTGGTCGGCTTACAAAAGCGTGACACGAAGTTTCGCTACTTGACAAAAATATATACCGTTACATTCTAGACTAGTCAGAACAGTAAGTGACAATAGACATTGAATTTTGTGTATTCTGCACTTAAAATATATACTGGGCCTCACAGGCCCCGATTGCCCGTTTACGTTACAAAAATGTCTTCCCCGGATAAGGGTTAAGCTGCAGATCTACGTCTCATATAGCCTCGCTCCTGAAAGTGATGCCAAACTCAAATCGAATAAAATCAGTAATTGCTATGTATATACACAGGTATTTTAGTTCCACATAATCTCTTACATAAAATATGTTTTTAGCTTCTAAGATGTTACTACGTAAAGGTTTAATTTATGAATAAATTGTAGACGATAATATTGTTGCTTGAAAGCTACTACATTTTCAGAACAGTTAGGGGAGACCGGGGCTATTTGAGTATAGTAAGGGAAAACTCAAAATTTCCAAAAAATGACGCACTTTAGAGTTTAAATAATTAGACCATAATCTACATACATTATTATAGTACAACATATTAAAGAATAAAGAACCTATTAAATCATTGAAATTCAGGATACGAATTTAAAATAAAAATGGCGGAATTCGAGACAAGTAAAAATCACGGGGCTATTTGGGTTTCTTACGGGGCTATTTGGGTATTTCACTGTATCAACATTGTTTACATTAATTACATTAAGGTTCATGTATATTCTTAAATTATACTCTTTTCTATGTAATTTGTAAAAAAGAAAACTTCATAGTAAAAGAAAATAATTGGAGCAATTCTTTAGGAAAGAGTTTTGAGGATAAGCTAAAACTCCTTTAGCGATGTAATAATACAAGTCTATTAATTTTCTTATATATTACATAATACCTCACAAGTATAGATTCATCTTAGAATGGTTTGACTTATATCCTTTGAAATAAACACTTGTAAAAGCAAACGAGAAAAAAGAGAACTTCTGACAGAATAACAAAAAGAAACTTCGGATAGTTTTACATTTTCTTCATTAATTTTCTGTAAACAGAAAGAATACATAATAATGAAAACTGTAGTTCAAATTCAACTGTTAAAATAAAAATGAACTCACAATAAGATTTATGTTCAAAATCAGTTTTACGAGTAGTTTTTTCAATCAAAATTAAATGTATAGGAAGATAAAAATCAAAACTTGTGCTGAAGAAAGCAAAGCGGATGAAAAGTATTTTCTATACAAGCTTATGAGAGATCACTAATTTCTCGAAATTCTGAAGTACGAGAAATGAAGGTTACCAAGAAATGTGTAACCCAGAGGCACTTACTGCACACAAACTGTTTTCTCCCCATAATATCCAACACATGTCTCATGGTACCACTGTTTACAATGTTGGCAACGATTCCATTCTTCTTTGCTGACTGATCTTTACAGTAATATTTTACCTTACAGAATCATTGATGATTACATTGCTCTCGTATTCATTCTAATTATTATCATCATCATGTATAGCATATTCAACACTTTAAGGTACGGGCCTACTTATTTTTGTCTTAATGCTTTTCGTTTTCGAGCAGGCTTTACCATACTCCCCATTTATAACTTCCGTTTCGTTCGAAGCTGTTGCACATTTTCGAGAGAAGTAAGTAGAGCTGTACTTTGTTGCTTCTTCCTGAAGATTTGACATTTTATGTAAAATTGAGAAGAATTTTCGTCACTGTACAGCATACAATGGAATTATTGCTTCATCATATGCTGTACATCCCATGTGCTCTTAACTATATTTCCCAGACTGGATTTTTAAATTCGATTATCACTTGAACTTCAGGGCTCTGATGTGCTGATGTCATAAAAATACACTGATCTATCCACTGGTTGTAATATTGTAATACATGAGTGGTGTGAGGTGGCAAGCACAAAAGTTATATGTCATGCTGCTCACAAAATTTGAGAGCTTGTACCGAACAATGAGAAATATGTCCGTCCAAAATTAACAAACATTTTACCTCATCCCGATTTGTTTGGAAAAAATTCGAGCCAGTAAACAAACAGCTCTTTATTAACGTAACCACTATCTGATAAGGAAACTTGAGAAGTCGGTGGTAGATTATTTACAAATTCTTCATTCATACGCTGATCTTTAAAATAATAAATCGTGGGATGTATTGTCCAACTGCGTTCCAATCGACTATCACAATGACATTTTCTCCTCTCTCAACGTAAATACCTCAAATTTTTTCATCTTCTTGGCAATGACTTTGCTTCATCCACATCGTATATACGCTATTGTTTTTATGTTGAGACCAATCGTTCAAGTAACAGACTCAATGCTTCCTTATTAACGCCTTCAGCACGAGCTCTTGAAAGTCCCTCAGGTTTTCGCAATGATATGTTCGGACGTCTTTTTATAAAGCTTGAAAACCAATCTTCACCAGCTGGTTTCTCAAAGGTTGTGGAATTTGATTTATTGTTACACATGGACGCACAGCTTTACGAATCGTTTCATGGTGCAGCTTAGTCCTTTTTCCGTGAGAGTCACAATTCGCAACACCAACTTCCTCCTGTTCTTTTGTCGGTATTGTGGAGTGTCCTATGACTTTCAGTTTTGTACTTTGAACTTTCCAATATTATCACTCAAGCTAGCCTCGCCCTTTCGAACAGTACTTTCCTTCACAAAGTGTCAAAAGGAAAATTGCAGAGCTGTGAATCTCCACATAATCTTAAATCTCTTTCTGTTACACTTTGCATGGCTTCTCATGTCTTCATTATTCCACTTGCTGTATTTATATTTTGATTTGTATGCTCGTATCATCTAAAAAGAAAATGAAGTGTTTTGTTTTACATACATGCATCACATAGGATGCTGAACCATAAATACAAAACTAAAAGACATAAATTAAAGATATTCACGTAAGTTTACACCTGACTCAAATAGCCTCGATTGGCTCAAATAGCCCCAATTTTTTCGACTCAAATAACCCCGTTTTGCACATGCTTACGTAGGAACGTACTATTTTTACATAGAACAGAGGAGAGCACCAATAATGGCGCTTACAACGTGCTGACGTTCTGTTTTACGCGTACGGTAATAATTTTACAAATATATGCATTTACACAGGTACAGCATCTTATACTATACAGACATTGTTTTATATGAGACCAAAATACGAAATACTGCAATCCACCTTGCTCAGAATAGTCTCACATTTACAGCAACTGGTAAAAAAGAAGCAAATCAAGGACACATACATCCTTTCCTTTACCAACGAACTCGCAAATGAATGCGAGTTCAGCGTATTGATGCGCATATTAAGTGCGCAGTAACATTTTTTCTTAAGTTTGACCCAAATAGCCCCTTGACTCAAATAGCCCCGGTCTCCCCTATTGCTAATACTATTAACATTTTTATTAAAACACTTCTTGTCGTCGAACATTATTCTAATAGCTCTACAAACAATTCGTTGAAACTAGAAAATCGACTATATCCACTGATTTACCTCTTTTTCCTTTCTAACAAGTAACCATTATACAGGGTGTCCCAAAATTCTTCCTCTGATTACAAACATTGGTAAGGCACAAAATATGACACATAGACAAATATTTTTTTTTTTATTTTGGATTGCATGTAACATATGAAGTTTCATTCGTGCATTTTTCGTGTTTACTTTGTCAGAATACAGTAATTAAATGCTTCGTTTTTTTTTTCATGTTATAATGTGTAAATAAAGGTTGAACTTATAGTTACAGGCAGTGGCGTATTTACGATTTTGTTTCGGGAGGGGCTTTGCTAACTTTCGGGGGGGGGCTTTGCCTGGAAATGTGAAAATTCTGCAAGATATTTCATTTACTTTACTATACTAAGTAAGATTTCGGGGGGGGCTTAAGCCCGGAAGCCACCCCCCCTAAATACGCCACTGGTTACATGTCTAGAAGGTAAAAATTGAGGAGGTCAGAACCTAGAATATGATAGGTATACCATGAGTTTACCATAAACTTTCAAAACTATATAAACAGAAGCTTCAATTGTTTTTGTCACTCAAAAATCTGGGGGACCTAGGTCCCTCGGCCCCGGGCTAGATACAGTACTCAGAACGTAGACCTACTGTTATTTGTTCATTAAAATCGAAAAGTTTTTTTTTTTAAAAAAAAACAAAATTTCCCAAGTAAAAATGCCGTGGAAAAAGGTTTGTTTTCTCTAAGAATAAAAATTGAGTTATTGTATCTCTATATAAGAGGCACTATTAAGGTGGGGCCCTTGAGTAAAACGGTTTATATATGGGAACTGAGATGACTAGGGCATGCGAAAAAAGGAAACTAAGACTACGTGGGAAAGAGAATTGAAAAGCGGAATGTATTGGGAAGAAGGAAGAGAGAAAGACCCGAGATGGGATGGAAGGACAAGGAACAAGATGATTTGAGATACAGAAAGAATGAAGAATAGAGGATGCCCAAGATAAAAGAAAGTGGAGGAAAATCATTAAAAGACAGAAACGTCGGCCCCATATAAACATAGGAAAAGGCAGAAACAAAGTGAAACTTAAAAACAATAATCTATGAAATGTTATGATGCATCATGCTTGATGTTAGTGAAATTCATCAGTATCTTCGTATTCTGGAAAGCATCACAGATGGTTCAGTTTCATTAGAGGTCAATGCGAATAAGTTTTATAAATATTTAAAGTACACACAGCAGATAAGAATGCATGGCCACTGAAAATTAAATTTCTGTCCTCAGTATTAATATAAAAACTTTATGATAATAATTTATCTGCTAAGTGATTGAATAATATACAGATAATCAGGGGCGGATCCAGGACCGACTTCTGGGGGGAGCGATGGGTTGTCATACTGCTACTTTTAAGGGCTCCAAACTTTGGGATGGGTTTTATTTATATATATAAAATAAGAGCTTCCTCTTCTGGGGGGGGGGGGCGATCGGGGCGATCACCCCCCCCTGGATCCGCCCCTGCAGATAATAGGATTTAACCTAGTATTGATAAACAGTGCATAGCATACATTTTTTTAGCTGTTGCAACATGGGATACCTAATTGTAACTCATTTATTTTTTGTAAGTTTTTCTTATTAGGATCGAAACTTATTTTTCAAGCCGGAGCTTTATACTTTTTGTTATTCCACTGCATCACAATACTTATATTGGCGTGATGTAAACGCGAAAACCAAGTGTGTGGACTTTGTGGTGGACAAACACCGTGTTCGTGGGTTATCTCGGGGTTCTCCCGTTTCCTCCCACTTTCTTCATTCCACCATTTCATTCATATTTCATCATCACCGTCTCCTTTAGCCTAACTGGCATAACCGTGGGACGTAAAACTAAATATTTCATTTCATTTTTCTAAACCAAGTATACGCTTCAACTATCTGCAAAAGTCCAAATATTTGGTAGACATTCACTTGTTGCAGCGGATGCCAGAAGTTGAATAGAATGACAAATATATTTTACTAGAATCAGATGTAGAATGATTCGTTTTAATATTTTATATTATTATTATTATTGATACTAATAATGACGCTCGCATTTTCTATACAAGACCATCCAGCTTGTTTTCAAACCTAATCATCAACACTATTTCTTCCGCAGCTGCCAGAGTCTGTCTGTGTCACAACGGGAAAGTTAAATTAAATTCGTTTCTTTTCAGTTTCTTTAACACTTAGATTTTATTACATACTCCTGCAGATAACACTACATCGCACAGGATGACACTTTCATTTTTCTTTTTTGTTTAAGAAAAGTAGTACCGGTACATGTCCCCATGCCACATGAAAGTTATCAGAATCGGAGGTCGTTAAATCCGAGTCTCATTTGTTTCCATTAGGCAGGATTTTCAAGAGGAACTGCTCGGTTTGCAAATATTACTAATATGATATCTCTGGATATTGTTTGAATAGTTGCAATTCATTCGTCGAAAGGAGCGGAAGCGGGATCGGTAAGCAAGATTACACACATTTGGGGTTCAACTCGCTATTTAAAAACACTAGATTTCCATACAAAAATATTCACTACCCACTAGCCACCAGATTAACAATTTCCCAAAACAACATTGAAAACAACCAGAGTCCGTGAGAAAAACCACTAAATTTGGAATCACTGACAAAGCGTATATGTAGCCTGAGCCCTCGGAAATAGTACGCACAAATATACATGAACCATGTGCTGGATTCCGGGACAAAAATTGCACCGATTTTTCGTTCGGACCTCATGCTGTCGAGTTCTGGGGTTTTGGAATTCCAAAGGAAATACTGTACTCTAAGGATTATTATATCACTTTGTAATCAATAAATAAGTATAATATTTCGTGTTTAATGTGATCTTGTGAACTGTATATGACGACATCACGGGCTCATACGCATATTTTTGAAAAAAGCATATCATAACATATTTTGATTGATAATTTTAACTTGTCTGTATTACAATGGTTTCATTCAAATTTTCTCGTTAACTGCGATGCAAATGAAATGCAATGCCATGGCAATTAAAAGTTACTCAACTAGACCGAAGGTACGATGTTGTGACGCATTTGCACTTCCTACCTTGACTTTTGTATAATGTTCAGTCTATGACATAACGTATACACCTGTATACTTTGTAAGTTAAGTTCAACGCGTTTATTCATTCTTTAACAGAAAGATGTATGCACATTTAACTGTTCATACATGTTGTGAATGATATTACAATAACTGAATATTTTCCTTTTCGTTCATACTTAATCTTTAGACGTTACTGGCCTTTAACACACAACAATTTTGAGAAGGAGAGTGCGAGAGAGGGAGTTGTAATACAAGTTTACTAATATATAATATGGCGTGGTGTAGCTCATTTTAATATTCTCTTTAAATGTAATTTAAGAAAAATATTGTGCTAGGATATTTAACTGTTATTTTTAAATTTACACGAGGTCTGTCCGGGAAGTACTTAGAGCAACTTAGTGTCGGAAACTATGAGCACTATATGATGTATTTCGAACAAATAGGAACAAAACTATAAGGAACTGAATTGATTGTTTTGGTAAAGGCTTCATTTTGAAAAAGTTAATAGATAAGTATCGTTATCTAAAGATTATATGGTTTCCAATAAACTAGACAATCATATGCCGTTTACACCAGTTTGATATCTCAAACCGTTTCGGAGATATGATAAACATTAGTAAAGTTTGTAACACTACTTAAAATTATATAATCAGAAGACCGTGTTGTAATTACAACTACCAAATGCTATCGCTATAATGTTATATGTATGTAAAAGCAAAAAAGGAAATGAAACGAAATGTTTCACTTTAGCATCCCACAATTATGCCCTTTAGGCTAAGAGAAATGTATAATTAAGGCAAGTGAATGATGGTGGGAGAATTGATGGAATGAGAATGTGGGAGGAAACGGGAGTACCCCCAAGAAAACCCATGGACACAATTTTGTCTACCAAGTTTTACTTGGCCGGGGATCAAACTAAGGACTCTGAGGTAAGCGCTCTACCTCTGAACCACCTCTTGATCCTCTTGACCGTCTTTAGGATAATTTATTATTCATGCACTTCCTATCGAGTCAGAACATAATCGTGAGGTGTTCAAGTAAAGATTTTATATAATTCTTTTTTTAACAATCTAAGCTAAGGCTACCATGAAAAATTCTAACAAATTAAATTAAGGTTGGATCAATTAGATACAACAGCTTAAGCTGGCTGAAATTTTACTTGTATATTATGCATTATAGTTTTGAAAATGTTCAGTTGCTTGGATTAATCTTCTTAATGTGTCTGATGAAGGCGATGTTACATTGGAAACACTGTTACACAAGTGTAATTGATATACTTGTGTTGTATTTAGTGCATTGACCAGTTTTGTTTGATTAATACCGAATAAAATATCACATGTTATATAACTAACTAATGGCCTATGGAACCCGAAGGTTCACAAAAGCTCTCCACTGACTTCTATCCTTAGCTAACTGCATCCAGTTTCTACTTTGTATTCCAATCTCTACGAGATCCATCTTAATATTGTCCTCCCATCTGCGCCTAGGTCTTCCTAATGGTCATTTTCCGATGGGTCTTCCAGTCAAGACTTTGAAAGCGTTTCTACTTTCTTCCATTCTAGCTACAGGACCCTCCACCTAAGCCTCCTAGACTTAACGACGCTAACAATGTTGGGTAAACCGTATAAATTATGTAGTTCCCTGTTATGAAGTTTCCGCCATTCCCCAATCCCGTTCCTCTTGGGTCCGAATATTCTTCTCAGGATCTTGTTCTCAAATACTTTCAGTCTATGTTCTTTCCTCAGAGTAAGCGACCACGTTTCGCAACCATACAGAACAACAGGCATGGTTATCGTTTTATTTGTTTTAAGCTTCAAATTCCTCGACAGAATTCGCGACGACAAGGGATTTTGAACCGAATAGTAACACGAATTCTCTACTTTTAGTCGACATTTAATTTCTTCGTGAATATGATTTTCGTCTGTTAATATTGATCCTAGATATTTGAAACTATTCACTTTATCAAAAGTATTATTTAATATTTTAACGCATCCATAATTTGCTGTATTACGGTCCCGACGCACTTCCATGCATTTAGTTTTCTCAGTATTTACTTCTAAACCCATGTCCCGGCAAGCGTGTAATAAGATCTCTGCATTTCTTACTATTGTTCTCCTATCATCCCCTATTAAGTTTACATCATCACCATATGTCATTTACATGTTATATAATTACAATATTATTTTGTGTAATACCTGATAAATAGACTATTCCATCATTTCCGTTCTAATTCTCCCACCTAGAGCAGAAATTTTATTTCTTTTCTTCTCTTTGTTCGTTAGTCCAGATGTATCCTATTTATAATTTCTTTTAACCCTTCAAATCTACTATTATCATTTTCAAATTCCTGTCCGAATCACGTGGTTCAAATTCCTCGTTTCATTTATTCCTTTCCACTGTCGAGGAACACCAAAACTATTAACAAACAAACCATGTAACACACTTTACTAAGAAAGAACTAAAATTTGCTGTTGGCCGTTTTCCGAACGCCATTTAAATTTGTATTTCGATCAGTTGAGAAGACATTTCTCATCAATTGCGAAGTAATGAAATTCAAAATGTAGTATAGTAGTTTATTTTGATCATTAATTCAGCTTTCAACGTTTTAATTTCTACTACTAGTAACAACTGTTATTAACGTTATCAAGAAGACATATGGGCAGGATATTTTATCGTCCCCACAGAGCATTCCGCTACATGAAGTTTCAACCTTAGTGTTTAACTCCACCACAGGCGTCATTTAGGGGGTCAGGAAGAGGCTATTTCCCCCCCCGGAAGAGTTTGAGGAATACATATACTTTAATCGATTGTCTACTAATATATTAGTACAAAACATGAACGTCTTGTGTCGGTGATGCTCTTGCCCCCTCAAGCGAAGTCTGAAATGATGCCCCTGAACTCCATATGCAGTTAAAAAGTTTTAACAATTTCAGTACAGTACTTACTTAAAACAAGGGTGGTAACTGAACACATAATTTACCCACCAGACGATAACGGCCTGATTTGATTGGTTGGTCGTCAATTAGGTCAGCTACACCGAGAAAAAGATGTATATTGCGTTCATAAAATCGTATTTGTAATCCTGTAGTTTTTGAACTTAAACGTACAGCAAACGTATAACTGTAAACGCATGTTTTATAATACTTTCCGTATAAGTGTTCCGTCTGTAAATACTTTCCGTATGAACCAATACAGGATGGCCCAAAAGTAGATATACAGTCCCGTATTGATAAGCTCACTCTATTTATATAATTTCTTGTTGTTATTATAGTTTCTTTATTATTTGTTCTTACCGTCTTTTTACTTATAATTTAGGCCCGGAACAGTCGAAGCAAATAAATACATAAACTAGAATGTAATACTTGATCAAAGCAAGAGTGTATACCTACTTTTGGGCCACCCTGTATAGGCGGGCAGGATCTCATACAGATGGATATACAGATGGTGATCAGAAAAATGGAAACACCTGTAATTGGCAACACGTCAGATGTATGGGTTGGCAGTGGTGTCGTGGCGCCCGCAGCGATGGACCGCTGGTGCTGGTGTGTTAGATCGGTCTCCATACTACGTCAGGCACAGTGGAACAGCAGTGTCCAGTGGCTGCAGCAGACGGAGGTAGTGTAAAATGGGAGACCTCTCAGATTTTCAAAGAGGGCAAATTGTTGGTGCGCGGTTATGTGGAGTGGGTGTGACGGCAGTGGCTACTGTGTTAGGCGTGTCCCGTGGGATAGTGTCGAAGGTGATGACAGCCTACACAACACATGGGAAAACCACATCGGGGAAGCGGAACAGTGGGCGGAAGAAAATCATGAGTGACAAGTTGTCACGCAGATTTTTACATTGAAAAGTAACAATAATACATACCAATGCTATTTTTTTCTTCTGTTTTTTTCATTAAATTTCTCACATAAGGTTTCACACACCTTATTCCATGTATCCCGTTTTTTTTTTTTTATCTCTATACATTTCGCACTTTAAATTCTATATCTCGTGATATTTTTGTATTCGTTAATGAATAGTTCTTCGCTTTCCATTTATGCGGGCGCGGGAAAGTCTGCACGTGTGGCTTGACTCATTGCCAGCAATGGTTTTCAAACCCGCTACACTTGTGCGGACTCGCTGCGAGCCAGCAGTCACTGCAACTCAATTTTTGCCCGCTGCGGGTCCGCAGCAGAGTCATGCGGGAAAGTCTTGCACGTGGGGCATGAATGATAAGAACCAATGTATTTCCGGCTCGCGCGGCCCGCAACAGACTTTTCTGCACGTCTGAACCGAGACTTAATGGGTGCCTCGTATGTCCCGGACTAGAGATGTGGGTCGGATAAATACCCAGTGGGTAGGTAAATAAAAAATGGGTATTTACCCGTGTATTTACCCCTTTTGTATTTACCTACCCAAAAAATGGGTATTTTACGAAAGTTCAATTACTATGAAGTTTTGAGAATTGTTAACCGTACCGGTGACGTTTTTCTGTATTTTGTGGTCTCTCGAGCGTGATGTCTCATTCATTCACTATAAAATATGCAAAATAATATCCAATTGACCCCGTTCAGGTGCGGTGCGGGGTGAAGGCAATTTTAACCATGGCGCACCAGCGGTACAATTTTGAACATTATAGGTTATTCTAGGTTAAAGCGATATCTAAAACCTATTTTTTTAAAATAATTTTTCTCGAAGAACTTCATAGGTAAAGAGATCACAATATTGAATCGAATGTTTTGAAAGGGCGAGATGGTGGGGGTGAGTTGTTACATATTTCAGACGAAGCCCTCGTGTACACCTATACGTACATCAAAGTTTGATCAACGTCGATCAAGCCAATCTTGAGAAATAATTCACACCACATTTTCGATTTTACGTCATCGCTCACGAACAAATCAGATTGAGAATCAGAATCAGAGTTGAAACTTGAGGGATTAATGTCTCCTCGGGGTACCTACAGTACCACCCACTTGCCGTCTCAAGATTTATCTGGAGCTATTTTACTATACTTATGCGTCTATGCCCTTTCCTCATCAAGGTGTGAACGGCTTTTAAACTTGGATTAGTTTTACACCAAGACTTAAATATATATATATATATATATATATATATATATATATATATATATATATATATATATATATATATATATATATATATATATATATATATATATATATATATATATATATATATATATATATATATATATATATATATATAATCTTAGTATGACTTCAAGCCTTAGGTTCTCCAAACATAGAAATCGTACATAAGCCCTCTTTGTTGAATCTTTGGGGGACAGGCCCAGTTTTAAATGTAAAGTCTGCAATACGCCATCAATTTTCAAGAACCCTTTCAAGTTATTGTGTATTTTCATTTGAGAGCAGATGTTTTGAGAGTACTTCAATCCAACAATTTTTCCTGAAAAGTGCAATTTTGAAATTTTAAAATTCTCAGAAATGTTTCACAGGAAACAACTCAGACACCCGACACATAAATAAAAGATAAACGAAAGCTGGATTATGTATCTAAAGCATTACACATCAGAGGTTATATAACTAGTTGAATAAAGACAACCAAAATTATCAAAATCTTTCCGAGTAGAACATTATGGACTTCAAGTTAATCATGAAAAAAGTGTGCCCTATGTCTACTAGTTTCGAACTTAAAAGGACATTTTAGAGTAATTTTATCATGAAAGGAGAAAATGAGTTAGATATATTTGATGTAGTCGCATTTATTATATGAAAATATGCTGAAATAAAAAACATTACATCAATTTCCATCAAATGTACAGGTTTTCCTTAACTTTTATGGCTTCTTAGGTTCAACGTTACTATTTAGGATTTTTGATAGAATCTTAATATAGACGTTTCTTAAAACTAATAACGACGTATGGAACGTTAATGAAGTCTTACGGGAAGTATATTACAGGAAGTGTTGAACGAAAGCCTTGTCAACGCGATCTCGCTAGTGGGTGTCCCCTGTCACTTGTTGGTCACCCTTTGTAGATTGAATTTTTTAAAGAAAATTCGTCCTTCGTATCGCCTGGTTACGAGTTTCTTGGATGCTCAATACAGTGAAATGCAAGGGGAAGTTAAAATGAAGTTAGAGGAATTCTCCAAATCTAGATTTGCAGTGTGACTTGTGGAGTAACTTGAGAAATGAATTTATCAGTTATTTCGTCATTTCAAAGTCTGAACCTGTTTTTTGTTGATTTCACGTTGTCAAAAGATGCACAGTACTTGTCTGAAGAGATCATGAATGTTCTGTAAACAATATAACCCTAAAAAAAAATTAGTAATCATAGGAGACAACTCGTGAGAGCAGCTTTTATATTAGTAAAACAGAAGTATTGTAATATAGTATCTTTGGGTTGTCTTGCTCATCTCCATTTGCTTTGTTCTGACATCCTCGGATGTCCATCGGATGATATCCTCGGATGTCCCAGTAAAGACGTTACTGGGAAGTGTAACTGATGTTGTTAATACAAACATAGACATCACTTCCAAGCACTATTTACACAAATCTTAAAGGAAAGAAGAGTTACAATTTCGTTAAAGTTGCTTGGAAAAAGCCTCCAAAGTTTCTTGTCAATAAAACTAGGCTTCATACGCTCGCTGTGAGTGAGGAATTGTCATTACCTTTAGAAATCAAGAAAAGACCTCTTGATAATGTATTCTGGGTCTGTATTGAAAAACTTGCAGCCATCTAGAAACCTATAGTGGATTTGATTAATTGCTTCGAGTAAAATGAGCCTCATATAGACATTGTGCATTCAAAATTCCAGAGAATTCATCAAACTCGGACAGAACAGTTACCATCGTCAATCCTTTCAAAAACAGACAAACAATCAATAATAGAAAAAAATAAAGAATGAAGTGAATTCGGCTTGGGTCCAATTCATCTGGCTGCAGATCTCCTCAATCCCACTTTTTCAGGGCTGCAAATTGACCGCTGAAGAATTGTTTGATGAAGTAAACTTCATTTGTAAAGTTGGAAAACAAATGGGATTGAATTCTGTTTTACTGAGAGCACATTTGACTGACTACAGGGACAAGGGAGAAATATGGGCAAGGATGTTTTTGTGGGACGGACTGGAACAAATGAGCTCACTACTTTGGTGGAGAGGGTTTCGAGGCATCATTGAATTAGCTGATGTTACAATTCGAATCCTTAGTGCTCCGGTTACATCTGCTGCCACAGAAAGAACTTTCTCTACATTTAGTTGGACCATAGTAAAACAATAAATTGTTTATCATCGGAGAGGGCAGGGGAACTGAAATATCTTTCATATAACTGGAAGCTTTTAAATAAGAAATTACCTGAAGTTTCACGGATGCAACACTCAGAACCATGGTCTAGAAGGAAGAAGTCACCAGCTGTTGGCATGGAACAGAAAAAAATACCAGAGGCATTGCAAATAGGATACAGAAGAAATGAGTGACATAGAAGAAAGTAAAGAAACAATTGATACTGATCTTGATACTGAAGAAATGTGTGATGATTCCGACTTTAAACTTACGGTTGATACTGAGTGGAACAGTAAAACTTGTGATCTTTTTTATTTATAATGCTCCAAATATGATGGGGGTTAATTGCTGTTCTATATTGAGTAACTTAAGGTATCAATATTATCTTCACTTAGTTACTATCCAACTTGTTTTTTTTATCACATTAGTATTTTAAATATGTTATTCCAATAAATACTTTCACAAAACATTATTATTAGTGTTAAACTCCACTTAGTGAACACTTCTAAAAATCAGGAATGAGTTACTTAAGTGTTTTACGAAGTGTTATTTCTTATTTTATAGATCATTTTCTTTCAACGGCATATTTAGTAAATAATTTGATCGAACAATTTACTAAATTCAGTTACTTTGAATATTCTGCAACTTTCGTAATTATATAATTACTTCTACAGAATGGCAATTTAGTAAGTTTGTAATTTGTTTAGTTTCTGAATATTTTCTAGGTTATTACTAAAGTCGAGTTTCTGTACTTATAACTATATCCACAACTTAGATGTTACAGTATAGGTTCTCAATCAGATTTAATTTGTTAATTCAGT
This sequence comes from Thermobia domestica, assembly GCF_964235325.1. Taxonomy (NCBI): domain Eukaryota; kingdom Metazoa; phylum Arthropoda; class Insecta; order Zygentoma; family Lepismatidae; genus Thermobia; species Thermobia domestica. Next base: position 57,836,469 of record NC_137455.1, on the reverse strand, counting down.
AAACCAGGAGTAAAATATAAGAAACTTATTGGGCCTTTTTTTTTTTTTTTTTTTTATAATTGACAATTCAGTACATCTCATTGCCTAATAGATAAAATACCAAAAATAACATTATTTTGTGTGAAAAAAGTAAGCAGCTGTATTTGGAATATCAGTTCAGTTTTTTAAAAAATTATTAAAGAAGTTGTTTTTCATCAGTACTATTCACATTTTTAAGGTAATGTAAACTTTAGACCCTTATAATAGGAAAGTAATTATTAATAATTCATTTTCTGCAATTAATGAATTTGGTAAACCTAAAGAAAAAGTGGTTGTTCATTTTAGTTATAAAGATCCCATTGTTACTTAAATAGTTTAGTTAGTGTGCTCATCGGTGATTTGAAAAACTGGAGAAGGTATTGGAAATAAAAGATGTGCCAGATCGAGAGAAATGAAGAAAACAGTTTCATCAAACGCGAACATAAGGAATAACTTAAATTTCGTGTTATTAATACCAGGAGCTGCTGGCAGACAGAATACTTAATAATAGTGTATGATTAGTTTGGTGACAACTGACTTCACTTTCTTTGGTCATCGTCATGTTCTATCATAAATTTTACATTTTCGTGTTGATTTGGCCCACTATCGAATTCTATACCGTGCAACTGATTGGACGCCTCAGGGGCACACTAAGGTAAGAATTTACGGGGTAGAATGGAGAATTATTTTCTGCCAAGGATAATAGTAGGAAATTTAGTGTAAGTAGAAAGAAAAATAATGGGGAGTAGCTAGGAAATCAGTACTGCGTTACTTAATAAATATCAAATTCATTCTTTAATTGATAGAAAAAATTATTAATTTAGAGGTTATTTAGTGCTCCTGTTGCAGGTGATACAAATGACCATTATATTTTTCATTGACAACGATAAAATTCATTTATTGGTAATTGAAACATAAAATATCCACTAATATACCCATTTTGGGTAAATACCCGGGTATTTACCCAGGGTATTTACCCGCTGAAATAAATACCCAGGTATTTTACATCCCTATCCCGGACCTGCCATTGTTAGACTATCATTTGCTTCGGTCTCTGCAGAATTCCCTTAATGTTATTAAATTAGTTCCAAAAGATAATTGTGAAAACCACGTGTCACCATTCTTTAGACCAGGGCAGAAATGACAGTTTGATAGCGACGGGTTTGTGGTGTTGCCGTTAAAATGGGAAGAGATCATCTAACAAAACGGTCCATTTCTGATTTCATAATGTTATTTACAAATAACAATAAATGAATACTTTTTTTAACCAACCTAAACACTTCCAAAGGAAGACAAATGATAAATGCATAATATATAGGCCCTAGTAAAAAACAACATAAAACCGAAGGTCAACGCACTCTCCCGCGACCAACGATGGGTTAAGCAGTACAATTGATTTTACTTGAGGTTTCAAAGTTGATTTAAAGATACTACTGTTTTCTTTTTTCTTGCAGTTTTTATTTTCTTATGCAATAATACAAATCCAAGGAACTGTCGCTTCATCAAATGTAATTTTGTAGTATTTTTAGTTTTAAGACCTACCAGAGGACAAAATTTAAGTAAAGGAATGAAAAAAAAACTTGATAACGTATAAATATGTGTATTTTCGTTTCCGTTTGCGCGCATCCGCTATGTATGACAAGACTTTATTGCTAAATTGTGAGATAAAAATAGACATTTAGAAAGACACACAATGTCAAATTTCTTTTCAATGTCTCGTTATAGTGCTGCAACGCAGTTGTTACCGCTCAGGGTTTTTATTCTCTTTCTGTTTCTTTATTTATTTATTTATCTCTCTCTTCTTTTTTATCGTTTAAACTCGCCACATTCCCACAGTACTCAGACACTATTATCTGCTTGCTATTTTTCATCGTTAGATAAAAAAAAAATATTTATCTTATTAAATATGACCTTCGTTGCCTGAACGTTCACATTGGCATGCGTCAGGTTAAATTTAACATTAAAACCTAACTTAGGGTCAGTAGATTTAGAAAATAAATAAAAAAGGAACATTCGGCAAACTGGCATAACTTGATAATTCGCCTAATTCACAGCCTTGGGGCACGCCTCTCAAGAGTTCCCAACTGTCTCGGTTTGGGCTGAATTAACCAGGAATTCTACGTATTATCCAGAAGGATTTGTTTGTTTGTTGACTATGACGGCTAAAATTCTAGAATTCAATTCCGTTTCTCTAATATTGAATACAGGGGTGCACCCAGGAGGGATCACCGGGTCCGGATCCTTCCCTAAAAAATTCATAACTCAAGGAATAAACACTTCTGACCAGAGTATATACACTTATTAAAACTAAAATACACTGTAACGGGCTCGATAACTTAACGTTATCTTCATGAGACACTAACTGCGCACATCTGCATCAGACTAGCAGTTAGTGTCTGATGAAGATAATGTTAAGTTGTCGAAATCGTTTCACAGTCTTTTATTTTAATAAATAAGTGTATATAGGCCCTACTCTGGTTAGAAGTGTTATTTATTCCTTTAGTGAGTTCCAGAGTCATACCTCAACATACATTTGTACACTATCTTAGTAAAACTATACTTATTTAACAGGGAAATGATTGATGTGGCATGAACATTTGATTTTACACTTCATCTGTACTCTTTCCCTTATAAAAACAATCTACGTCTATCACTCTTTTATGAAATATAGGTGGAAGTTACTTATCAGGTGGAGAATAATACCCGTTCAATACTAAAGCCTGTGACAAACATCTTGGCATTTCAGCTAAGCAAATAAAACGCAAGCTCTGACGCGACGTTGCCAAATGCTAAGGGGTGTGGCTATGGCTAAGCAGACGAACTACAGCGCAATCAAGTGGCAGAGGATAGACGTGGATGTGTACAAAATAAACGTGGCAATACCGCTGGCCTCTCATTTGCTCGCAGCATTTAAAGGGAACTTCGAGCACCGCTTTCAAATGCCAAGATGTTTGTCACGCCGTTTACATAAACGTAGTGGCTTGTGGTATAGGATCCTCCCTCCAAAGCTTGAACACCCTCCAACAAAAATTTCTAAGTGCGCACCTAATTCAATAGGCTATAGGATTTCAAACTTCTGTTGATTTAAATAAATAAATAAATACTTCCATAAAAATAAAAGTACTTGCAACTATTACAATCGCAAATATCTGGAAAAATATCGATTTTAAAATTCAGTTGAGCTGACGACGACAGTAGCAGTGGTTGTAAGAAAAACAATTAGTGTTCTGTTTTTCGTATATGTTCATGGAATTTCGTTACCATTGTTCGTGGTACGATTATAAACACCAGACAGCATCGATTTTAATGCAAAAAATAGCAATGCCTGGTGAAAAAAAAATTAGAGAGACTGCCTCTTTCCTTCCTTAAAACCGGAACTATGGAAACCGCCGGAGCACGTCAGTGCTTACTTTTAATAAGAATTTTATATGTATAGTTTCGTCTCCCTAACTTCAGGAATTCAAGTGGAATTCTATTCTGCTCAAAATATTTGAACCTCGGGTTACCTAACTTAGAAAGAAAAAAAATATCAATTCCTATTCATTGCTCATGTAACAAAAGGAATTTTCTGTTCATATGTGTAGCCAGAACTTTTTGTATGGGTGTACACAAAGGAAATTAAATCAAAACTTTTCTATATGGATGTGCATAAGTATCCATCCTTTCATTATAACATTCTCACGCACTACTCATTTTATTGTGTTTTAAGTGGACTGAAAACAGTGGCGTATTTAAGGAGGGGGGCTCCCGGGCTTAAGCCGCCTCCAATTTTATTTATTCTACTATTTTAAAGTAAATGAAATATTATCTTGTAAAATTTTCACATTTCCAGGAATAAAGCTAACAAAGCCACTCCCGAAACAAAATCGTAAATATGCCACTGATTGAAAATCAGATAAAATGTTATTGAGAACTGAAGAATTACAGATATTTTAGAATATATAATACTTGAAGAAAAGAAGAGAATCAAACAGTTTTATCAGGCTGTGCACAGGCACAATTCGTAACTATGCATTATTATTATTATTATTATTATTATTATTATTATTATTATTATTATTATTATTATTATTATTATTATTATTATTATTATTATTATTATTATTATTATTAAGGAGGGGCCTTACAAAAGCCTTAACCTGCTCTAATAGTCATTCTATACTATACGTTTTCTGGTCTGTTTAAAATTATTATATAATGGTTTTAGCATGGTGCTGTATATTTGCCTATGAGCTGTTCATAGCACTTAAAATAAAGTTGTTGTTATTACTAGTTTATCTCACGTTTCTAGATACTTGACGTTTATGAGTATTCTTTCACACTCATCCTTTTATATTTAATAGTAAAGATTGCCCTCAGAAGCGGAAATTTTTGGAACGCTAAGTTTTCTTATCCTTAAGGGTATTCACCACAGCGAAATTAAACTACCACTAATATTAGAGTTTGTCTGTAATATTTTCAAAACAAATGAAAATATTCGAAAAGCAAAGACGTAGTGTCCCTAGACAATATTATTTTCCAGGTGGTACCGTTATATCACAACTCATCTATCTCCTTTCTATTTGCAACTGTCGATAGATTTAGCATTTTTGCGGGTTCTGTAAATAGCGCAAATCAAAAGCAGATAGCTGAATTGTGGTAAAGGTATCGCATGCAAAAGCATATTGTCTAGTGCATTACATATTTACTTTCCGATTATTATTATTATTATTATTATTATTATTATTATTATTATTATTATTATTATTATTATTTTGAAGATATTGCAGAAAAACTAAAATTTGTGGTAGTTTAATTTTGCTATGGTGAAGACTCTTAATGAAGAGCTTTTATGACGAGTTTCATCTTCCTAACTCCAGAAATTCGTGACATACACTGTTGTTGGCAAAAATAACCCTCCTTATCTTCCTTCTAAGGATGTGTATCCTTCCTTATCCTTTGCTTTCGTGACAAGAGGAGTATCCTGTCCAAATTTTACGTTTCTACCTCTAGTAGTGTAAGAATGGGATGATGAGTGACGTCTACTCTTTGTATATAATATTCTAGAAGATTAGCCTATTACCACGGTTTGATAATTCAATGCTGCATCTAAAATCGCTTATGAGGCAAGTCAAAAAGCATTTTATGACCAACAAACGGGAAGGAGTGGGGGCGCTTGCAGTATACAGAGTTTACAAGGGGGAGCGCTTGATAAACAAAATTGGAAACCACTGGTCTAGGCACAGTCATGGTTAGCTCATTATTCATGTCAGTGAAGAAGGCCACAGTTAAGATTTTCATACTTGTATGGCCTACTTCTCTGTATACTGGTATACTTGCAAACTTGCCTTATATTTGATTTGAAGAACCTCTTTTGAGTCCTGCAGAATAGTATAAAAATTTTAAATTTAAAATTTCGTTCCGATATATTGAACAATAGGCCTCTAGGCAATTAGGCATGCATCAGGACCAGTGATGATTTCAGAAGATTTTATCCGAGAGGGGAAGGACTTTCAATACCTGAAGGTGAAAAGTACAGTAGTATTACGAAATACTGGGAATCTACATTGAGCATGAAGGGATATAATTATTGTTCCTGTGGGAATTTCATAGCTGCAGAGAGAAAATTTCCACAGGCTACTCCTAAAATCATCAATGATCGGGACGAACAGACAAGCAGATAAACGGGCATCTGAAAATCACTTTTACGGCATGTAGAGATAATGAAACATGTAAAGTCATACGTAATTTTCTTTTCGAGCAAGAAAACTTCCTCCTTTTTTTAATGTCACGATAGCAGCTTAATTAGTTAGGATCTAGTTCATAAAATATTTTCTTCCTTCTGTGAGAAAGAACGGAATACTCGTTACAACATAGAAGGGCTCCAGCATATATTATGCACTATAACGTCAAGTGGGTCATAGGAGATACAATAAGATTATATTTATTTCATATTAATGCAGTCAGAGTCCAAAGGAATGTTCTTAAATTATATCATCATATTCTAATGTTGTAATGATGAGCTTGAGTGCGAGTTTGTTATTTTGGGTGGACAGTAGAGCAATAGCGCTTACCCTTGCAGCGCCCCTGTTTATCCTGAGGAGATTTTTTTAAAGTAATAATGAAAGAAACTAAAAACATTTTCCCACACACAATTGCAAGATCAAATCAAATTATTTTCTCATAATTATAGTGTGGGAAAATAGGTTTATCCGTCACAATGTCGTCGTAATTCCTTTGCTCAGAAAATCTGTACATAGGATTTACAAACAAATTTTAACTTTTTAAAAATATAGTAGAATATATACGTCTTTATATCGATTCACTGATTCCAAATTGTAATCTAAAATACATCATCTTAAAGACTATTGATGTCTTATTACTCAGTAAGATAATTTTCTAGTATAAAATGTAATACCGCAACAACATGAGGCAAAAACTTGCATTACTCGGTTTCCTTTATTAACTCACATAACTATATACTACACTGCTCGCCATTAAAAATGTAACACCTAGGAGGAGACAAGGTAGCAGGCAGCGACCTGATGATACCTAGGTATAAGTAGTAAATGATCAACTTTACCGCTCTATACGAGGTGTGACAACGTGGCGACAGTGGAGCAGAACTGGCTATAGTTGGCCCTCCATGGAGGATCAGAACTGCTGCAACGTGGCGAAGCATCAAGAGGTTGAGCTCTTCGGTGTCATCTTGGGGTATAGCAAATCATACGTCTTCGATAAGATGTTACAGTTCATTAACTGTAACTGGTGGAGTTCGCAAGTGTAAATGGCGTTGTGCAACCATCAACCAAATATGTTCAATTGGCGGGGGATCGGGGGAATGCGCCGGCCAAGAAAGCAAAGGAACATTGTGTCCAGCCAGGAAGTACGTGCAACATGAGGGAGCGCGTTATTCTGTTGGAATGTAGTCCCTGGCAGGACCTGCACTAAAGGGATCACAATCGGGTCCAACACCTCGTCAAGGCTCCATTGATGGTCAAATGTTCGTCAATGAGTAGGACACACGAATGGCATAGAATTTAATGGTACTGCATGCTATAATATCCGGTATCGGACCGACGTTGTGACGCAAAATGCATGAGTCACCCGCGTGGTGTTCCAGTAGTGCAAGATAGGGATGCGGCTATTATGATGTTGCAGATAGAAACGGGATTCGTCTGCAAATAAGACGCACTCCCATTCATCGTTTTATGCGCGATGTTTGCGACACTATTGTAGTTTTCATGCTTATGTTGTGGAGTCAGTGGAACGCGTAACAATGTGCACTGTGCAAATATACCCTACCTTGCAGATGACGTAGAACTGCTCACAGGGAAACTGGATGCTGAGCAGTGCTTGGGTTGGATGTGAAGCAATTGAGTCCATGTGTGTTGCACTGTGGTCGCATTGTGTCCAGTACGGGCACCAACGTTGCGGAAGGATAAACTACATGACACGTCACTATTAATGTGCGATCAAAGCCCGAATCCTGCTGGAAGGTCTGCCGTCTTTGAAAACTAGGATCATTAGACCATGCGCATACACCGACGTGACACCAACTTTATGCAACACTGAACTGTGACTATCTAGCCGCCCTCCGCTTGCTGTTAGTAGCTAGTAAATCTGACACCTCTGCCACTTTACAGCGCTCTCGTGCTAGTCGATTAATTACCCTTCTATGCCCTACATATTCAACAAATTTTGTCTCCCTACGATGTCTCCTTATTGATTCTGGATTTTTAACGGTGAGCAGACTATAACATCTGTAGTGAGGGAATTTGTAGACATTATTTCGTTATTTTGTCAAAGTACATGCAAAAGTTTCAAAGATAATCTCTTTAATCCACGAATAAATCAATTAACTATCTTCTTAATTATATTGAAAAATGAAATATTTGGAGTTTGTAGTTTCTAAGTGCATATATTATTAGTATGACAATTCAGCATTTTGTTAGACCTCCACGGGCAACTCTTAATTTTGTAAATCACACTGTTCACAAGTATAAGTATTTCACAAAATTACATCTAGCTTATAGTTTCAGATACGAATCTGTCCCTCAATGAGTTATCTCTTAGAGTAGCATATCTTCCCATGTAGTTTTCGTGATATAATATGTTAAATATTCTCAATGGAATTCATGTCTGATGAGTTTGTGACCACCATAATCTTTGGAGACCGATGTTTGAAAACCAGTCCTGTGTACTCCGTTCTTCGTGACATAGCGCATTGTCATCTTGAAAAATAAAGTAACTGAAATTCGGACCTGAAGCCGGCTGTACATACTAACTTTCGGTTCAGAATATTAATGTAATATGCCTCATTAACTTGCTTGCTGCAAATTTCTATCCGTCCCACTCCCTCTTTGGTAAAGTATTGCTTCTGTGCTCATCCACAATTTCCTACAATCGTACAGCTTTTTTCTCATTCGAAAATATCACGTATTGACGCTGTTTAGCACTCCATGCACCGTGCCTAGTCATATACGGTACTCTCTTCTAGCCCTTGTATGTTTATAACTTAAGAGTCGATTGTTTTTTGGATTCGCCTTCTGTAGCTCTTCTTCACTGTATGGTCTGACAACAGACAACCTGAACAGGCTTATGGTATAGCCTGCATTAGAAGAGACAGTCGATACAATTCCTCTGAAGCTGGACGCTATGAGAACAATCTCGATCCAATCTTCCAACTTGCAACCGACCAGCTTCTATCAAACTCATATATCGCCGGAAGGGTCGACCTTACCCATTATATCCCTTCGCGATTTCTGCTTTGCAAGCGGTTCTATTAAGTCCCATGTCTCTTATGTCAGCCCAACGACTTCGTTGAAAAAGTAGCGCATGGTCATAATGATTTGGCTGGAGAGTGTACACAGTGCAGCCCGTAAGTTCCCATACTAGGCCCATTGGAAGAAAAATGAAAAGGGTAGTATCATTTTTTTAAAAGTTTATTTATTAAAGATAGGCTCCATTTGAAGCAATATATTGCTGAGCATTTCCAACTTCTTCATGGCCTTGGAAAACTCTTCTATGGGATTCGTGTTCAGCTAGTCGGTTACAGCTTTTTGAATCTCCTTGATGCTATCGAATTTTTCACTCTTTAGTTTTGCAACTTCACCTTGAGAAACAAAGTAATCGAACGGATACAAATCTGGAGAATAAGAGAAATAATGCAATGTTACGATTTGCTTTTGAGCCAAAAACCGTTTAATTGTTGTTACTGTAAAACAACAGTTTCAGTATATTGAGTATAACTGCTACTAACCGAAACGTCATTTTTCGATCTTCTTTGACCATTTTGGCAATGGTGATGTCATCAGTTTGGGTTGTTGTGGGCTGATCACTGCGCTTATGATCCTTCATTGATTCTGTACCTTTTCAAAATCGTTCGTGCCAGTCAAAAACGGTTGTTCGTCTTAATGCCACATCACCATAAGCTTTCTGAATAACTTTTAGTGTGTTTGTTGCAGACAAACGATTATTTCTTTAAAATAGTCAACAACAAACGCATATCAAACGATTGAGTTTGGTTTTCAATCGATATTTATAAGTGGAAGGATCAGGGCAAAATTGGCCACATCCCAATTTTATCTTGTAAATATCTCTTTATGATTTTCGAAAGAAAGATTTTTTCTTCAAAACGATCAATAATAAACGACAACAAACGGTTGGCTTCGGTTTCGAATCAGAATTTGAAAGTGAGGGGCCAGTGTGAAGTTACTCCAGTTTTATTTTGTAGGCCTATATATATATATATATATATATATATATATATATATATATATATATATATATATATATATATATATATATATATATATATATATATATATATATATATATATGTGTGTGTGTGTGTGTGTGTGTATGTATGTGTGTGTTTCGAAAAAATGATTTTTCTCTTCAAAACAATCAATAATAAACTAAAAACAAACAATTGAGTTTGGTTTTGAGTCGAAATCCGAAAGTCTTCAGAGCTGTCTAATTATTGAAAGCACTTTCTGTCATTTATACGTTAAGCAAGAGCTTTGGTCTTTCGTCCGTGCGCTCAAACGGGAACTGCCATGTTTGAATGCCATCTCTGTGCTTCAGAGAAATCGGTATTTGCTGCTCACAGCTGCTATTATTGGTATCATAGAGATTATATATCAGTGGCGTATTTAGGGGGCTTCCGGGCTTAAGCCCCCCCCCTAAATCTTACCTACTATAGTAAAGTATATGAAATATCTTGCAGAATTTTCACATTTTCAGGCAAAGCCCCCCCGAAAGTTAGCAAAGCCCCCCAAAACAAAATCGTAAATACGCCACTGATATATATATATATATATATATATATATATATATATATATATATATATATATATATATATATATATATATATATATATATATATATATATATATATATATATATATATATTGTTGGTTATTCTGTCTACCTCTACATATTCAGGAGAATGTAAGAATATTGCTTATTTCTCCATCTGATCTGTATAACAACTTCAAGAAATAATTTCACTCTGGTTCATTTGCGTAAAAACAAGGGGACAATTGCTTCCCTGAGTTTAAGAAACATATGCCTTTTAATAAATTGTATAGACTAATAATATACTAATAAAAAGTGTGAATCTCTTATGTCGGTGGGCAACCTTGAGCCCCCTGGCAAAATATGAACTAATACTACTGCTCTGTGTTATGTAATAGACTAGTCTACACTATATAAGCTACGACCAGTGACGATTTCGGTCGATTTTCCCCGGGAGGGAAAAATTTGAGGGGGGGGGGGTCAAATTAGTGCCGCGAAAATACTGGTAACTTTTGCTCAGCACGATTGGAGAGTTGCCCCGGGAAGTGGGGTTCGCAGTTGGGAGAGGCCGGATTATCTCTTGAAATCATCATTGGTACGAATGCGCTTCACCTGACTCATGATCACCACTCGATTCGTATACAGTAGAGCGTCGATTATCCGAAGTAATTGGGGGACATGGGTGTTCGGAAAACTGGTTTGTTCGGATAATCGAACTGTACATGTTTATTTGCCAAAAAGAAGTACTGTACAGTAAATTTATTCATAAAAAGAAGTGTGCTGATTGTTGAAACACAGCGACTGGCGGCTTGGCCGGTCAGCAGTGCCTTATGAAGGCCCCATTAGAAGCAATGTTCCGCCAGCGGTGGCTCAGTGCGGCGACTACTGTAGGAAACTTGGTTTGGGAGTGAGGGGGATGATGGACGGGTAGGGTGGGAGAGTAACAGGTGCGAGCGAGTACACAGCACGGTTAAGCGGTCGTTCGGTTGACCGACGTTTGGATAATCGACGCTCTACTGTTTAGCAGTATGTTAAATTGTTAAGGAAAGCCATCGAGCTTTGAAATCAACTTCTTGTAAATGAAGCAATTTACTTTAGAATCAATGAGTGCAAAACAAGGTAGCTATAATCAAATTAGTCACACAAGATCTTCAAATCAAGGAAGCAGCACATCACTTATTTGATTCTTCCGGTTGATCAGAAAAGTGTGCGAACCTTTAGGATAGATAAACATTACTTGTGCTCACTTATCACAACAATTAACAGCACTGAAAAAAAATATACTATTTATATTTATTATAATTACCAATAGAATTCACTCTGGTAACATCCTGCATTCTGCAACTTTCTCTTTCAATGCTAACAGTTGATTTAGTAATTACTTCATTAAATATTCATATATTAGAATCATCGCTTACTTGATTCTATTGTTTTCGTTTTTTTTAAACTTCGTCTTTTGTTTATTTATAGGTCAATACACTAGGCATGAGCTATTTTTATGTGTAGGTCAGTACACTAGACATGAGCTAATGCCCAATGGAATTTTACAAACTTCAATGATTAATTAAAGAAAAAAAAAAAGTAACAGTCATAAGTTATCAAAAACCATAGCCTAAATCTGGACACTTGATCGCAGAGAAAGCAGTTTCTCCGCTGAGGCGCTCATCACTGTAACACAAATGTAAATAAGGAAAGATCTTACAAGGAAAACCCCAAGTGGGCTACAGAAGTACAATGAAGAACTAGATGAACACCCTTCTGAGCGCCAACTAAGGGTTTATTCTTCACATTAGTCACATACAAATTACTCTATGACAAGGTATACCAGGCTCTTACACTTCACTTAATCATGAAGTGGAAAAACTGCTTTCTAACTTTACGCGACTCGTTTATATAACCACTGGCGCAAATTCCGGGGGGGACGAGGGGGACATGTCCCCCCCAATGTTGGACCTGGGGGACTGTCCCCCCCAATGTTGGACCTGGGGGGACTGTCCCCCCCAATAATCTGACTTAAAAAGTGCTTTTTGGGATAAGTGTGATGATTTGTGTCCGACTGCCACAAAGGAATGTAAGATGAAATTGATTTCTCTTGGCTTTTCCATTTTTTTAAAAAAGAATCGTATTCTGTAGTATTTCAAACTGAACTTCGTGGTGTAGTGCTTTTAGTAGTCTCATCAATATGTGTTAATTTCACCTCCGCAACTTGGGCACAAATTGCAATAAATACCAGAGGAGGATGTGGCCCTCTCCTCATGCTGGAAAGTTGTCTCAGCTGTAAGTACGGGCACAAATTCCGGGGAAATGGGGAGACATGTCATCCCCAACATTGGAACTGGAGGCTCTCCCAATAATCCGATTTGAAAAGTGCTTTTTGCAGATAAGTGTGATGATTTGTGTCCGACTGCCACAAAGGAAAGTGAGATGAAATTTGTTTCTCTTGGCTTTTCCATTTTTAATGAAAATGAAGGCTTGCGCCTGTGCGTGACGTAACCTGATATGAAATCTTACCTCATCCTCTCCCCTAGACCCTAGCACACGAAGAGTATATAGACTATCCAATGCCAGTAGAACTAATCTTTTCAGTAAATGCGCATTTAATCTATTTGTAGTATCAGCCTAGGCATCTACTCATGCTTCGTAAGCTAACTAACTCTATAGCCTATGGAACCCGGAGATTCAACGCCGCGTTCACAAAAGCTCTCCACTGACTTCTATCCTTACCCAAGTGGATCTAGTTTCTACTTTGTATTCCTATCTCTGCGAGATCCATGTTAATATTGTCTTCCCATCTGCACCTAAGTCTTCCTAACAATCGTTTTTCGATTGATCTTACCGCTAACACCTTGAAAGCGTTCCTACTTTCTTCCATCCTGGCTACATGTCCTGTCCACCTAAGCCTCCTAGACTCGATGACCCTAACAATGTTTGGTAAGAAGTATAATTTACGTAGTTCCTCGATATGAAGTTTCCGCCATTCCCCATTCCCGTCCCTCTTGGGTCCAAATATTTCTCTCGGATCTTGTTCTCAAATACTTTCAGTCTATGCTCTTCACTCAGTAAGCGACCATGTTTCGAAACCATACAGAACAGATGATTATCGTTTTATATATTTTAAGCTTCAAATTCCTCGACAGAATTCACGATGACAAGAGATTTTGGAACTGAATAATAACACGAATTCCCTGTTTTTAGTCGACATTTAATTTCTTCGTGAATATGATTTTTGTCTTTTAATATTGATCCTAGATATTTGAAGCTATCCACTTTATCAAAGGTATTATTTAATATTTTAACGCATCCCTAATTTACCGTATTACGGTCCCGACGCACTTCCATGTATTTAGTTTTCTCTTCATTTACTTCTAAACACATGTCCATGCAAGCGTTTAATAAGACGTCTGCATTTCTTTCTATTTTTCTCCTATCATCCCCTATTAAATTTACATCATCAGCGTACGCATAACCTGGTGAACACCGTTCAGCTCTAGGCTCTGGTTGCTATCTTTGATTTTCCTTATAGCGTATGCCAGGACAAAGTTGAATAATAAGGGCGACAACGCATCTCCTTGTTCCAGGCCATTCTTGACGTGAAAGCTCGTAGCCAAAAACTTTTCTACCCGAACTTTACTTTGGGATCCATTTAAACATGCCTTAATTGATCTAATTGGCTTTTTCGGTATTCCAAATTCTGTAAGAACATTGTATAATGTTTCTCTCCTAACCGAGTCGTACGCCTTTCTAAAACCAATAAATAGTTGATGTACTGGGCTACTGTATTCCCACTTCTTTTCGAGTATTTGGCGACTGGTAAATATTTGGTTGATAGTTGATCGATTTCGTCTAAATCCGCACTGATAACCTCCAATAATTTCATCTGCGTATTGGGTCAATCTTGCTAACAAAATATTTGAAAGGATTTTATAGGATGTTGACAAAAGAGAAATGCCTCGATAATTATTACAGTTTTGTCGCCTTTCTTGTGGATTGGAACAATGATTGATTCTTTCCACTCTTGTGGGAATTCTTCCTTGTTCCAGATAAGGAGGATGAGTTCGCGTATTTTGTTCCACAATTTTTTGCCTCCAGCTAAAATTAACTCAGCCGGAATTTCGTTTGCACTCGGAGATTTGTGTTTCTTTAATTTCTTTATAGCGATTTCTACTTCTATTCGGTTGGGTTCTGGAATATGCAGTTCTGCGGTGTGTATCTCCCTTTCTCCGCGCACATTAGTTTTTGGTTGCGTGTTAAGCAAATCGTCAAAGAAATCTTTCCATCTATTTAAAATGCTATCTGTATCAGTAAGAACTGTTCCATCAGCTTTCTTTAATATATAAGCACGAGGTTGATAGACTTTCTTAAATTCGTTGATCCCTTTATACATGTCCCGAATGTTTTTATTTTTACTATTATCTTCAAGTTCCTAAATTTTAGCTTTCAAAATATCGCGTTTCTTTGTTCTAAGAGTTTTGGAAGTTTCCCGTCTGATGTCTACGAAATTTTGTGTAGTTATTTCATTCGGATTTTGTAGCCAGTGTAATTTTACCTGTTTTCTCTTCTCTGCTAGTTCGAACCATGGTTTGTTCCTACGTATTTCCGTGTGTCCCAATTTTTCTTTTGAGAGAGGATGTTTCGTAAGCAAAGGAAAGAATTCAATTGCTGGAATATTTTTCTCCAAGGTTACATCTGTTAAGTGAAGAGTATGACATGCGTCAGATTTCTGTAACGATTCTTGTAACGTTATTGAGATTATAATCATTTTGCTCAGAGAGTATTGTTACGTCATACATAATTGATATTCTTTCTTCATAGTTTTTGGGAAGTCATTATTTATATTATTATAAAACAATTTTAACGTGGATCTTTGTAGATGCCTAATTAGAAACATACGAATTATAAATATGCATGTATTAAAATCTCAGAATGTGTTCACAGCAGTGATTTGTAATACTGATATGTACTACTACTTAATCTACATGGCCTAGTATATAATATATTCTACAACAGTTGATCAGATTCATCTACCGTAATATGAGTTTCATCTCCCTTCTCTCGAATAAGCCTCAAATCTGCCCACTTTCCAATGTTGAAGACAATCAATGGCGTATTTAGGATTTTGTTTCGAGGGGCTATGCCCAACACAATGAAAGAAGTGTGCAATTGCCCACCTGAGTTTGAGAATTAAATATATTTTAATTTATGCATAAATTGAAGTTATAATTACAAGAATTGCAGATCGATAAATCCTATAAGATATGGTACAAAAATTTAGGAGTGAATCTAACCCTTTATTCTACTCATACAAGAAAAAGGAAGCATCCCTCCTGGCCTTCCTAATTTCCCGGGCTAATTATTCTCCCGTTTTGATTTTCTTTAGTTCAAACATTTCATTCTTTTAAAAATAACTAAACGATATAATTTTTCCTTTGTTATAATAACTAAGATCCTGTCATGTTGATATCCGCGCAAGTTAGTGTGGAACACCAATTTCGCTTATCAATTCCTCTTAGTTTTGGTCTTACTGATGATGGCCAACTTGAATCACAACTGACAACGGTCGATAAAGTATGACAGGCAAAATGAAAGTAGTAACGTCAAGAAAAGGAAACAGAAAATTAGAAAGGATGAAACAAAGAACAATTAAGGACGCAGTTCTTATATAGAATGAAATTTGACAAATACAGTATTATTTCTGAACAAAGATCGTAAGAAAATGTAAAGTCAGTGACATTCTTAGAAAAGGTAGGAAGGATTATTATTGTTCGTGGAATAAGATAAAATAACAAATTTATTTAGGGGATAGCTTGAGCCCGAGAGCCTCCTAAATACGCCACTGAAGACAATTCTGCTCCCCTGATCCTTCACAGCATTGTTTTTTAACTTCATAAATATTTTGAACATCGCTTATATATATATATATATATATATATATATATATATATATATATATATATATATATATATATATATATATATATATATATGGGAACGTCTTACCCGTCCCCCCCAATGTTGAAGAGAGATTTGCGCCGATGTATATAACCAAGTATCATCTTTTACAACGATATATTGTATATTTGTATTATAAATCTTTATTACTTTGTAATTTTGGACCATAAGATATTCTAAATATGTACTAGGCTGGCTGATTTTATATCAGAAGAAGAGAAAGAAAAAGAAATAGTGTATAGATATAATGTTAATATATAAAAAGAAATTCAAATGTTTTAAATAATAAGATTTTGGTATTTCGTTGTCAGGACAACAAGAAATAAATAAATGGAATTATGGCAGAGAAGTTTGCGTTTTAGTAGCTCAATTAATTTAATAAAAAGCGAACCGTTATACTTTCATTTCAAATTAATCCGGATAAGCGTATGATAACATTTAAAGCATGAGATACGTACGAATATGAATGAAATGAAATCTTTAAGTTTAACGTCCCACGATTATGTCATTTTAGGCTAAAGGAGATGATGATTAAGGCAAGTGAATAATGATAAAAAAAAAGTTGATGTATTGAGCATGCGGTAGTAAATGGGAGTACCCCCGAGAAAACTAAAGGACACAATGTTGGCCATCACAAACTTACTTGGCCGGGATCGAACCAGGTACCCCACGCACCAGAAGTAAGCGTTTTATCACTAAACTATTGTGCCCCTCCCTTCGCGAACTGATCAACAACAAAGACTATCTGAAAACATTGATAGTTCTCTGAGTAGTAGCCTGTTTGTATTTTGGCTAGAAAATACAAAGAGTAATTAAAGCCTGTGACAAACATCTTGGCATTTCAGCTGAACGAATAAAACGCAAGCTCTCGCGCGACGTTGCCAAGTGTTAAAGTTGTGTGGCTATGGCTAAACATACAAACTACAGCGCGATCAGGTGACAGGGGATAGACGTGAATGTGTGCAAAATAAACGTGGCAATACCGCTGGCCTCTCATTTGCTAGCAGCATTTAAAGGAAACTTGGAGCGCCGCCTTCAAATGCCAAGATGTTTGTCACACCGTTTAGTATATTATTATTTTATTCTTGCGGTATTTTGAGTAAAGAAGTAAATAAATAAGAAATACAGATAAAGCTGATGTGGATCTTTAATTTAAGAAGTCGTCAACTAATAGTGATTCAAAGCATAATCACAAAAAACTCTTTCCTTGGAGCTGCAGTGGTTCAGTGGTAGAGCGCTCACCTCTGTTACATAATGATTCTCAATTTATCCGTGGGTTTTGTTGGCAACACCATGTGCATGGATTTTCTTGGGGTTATCTGGTTTCGTCTCCCTTACTAATTCCACCATTTTGTTCATTATCATCATCGCCGCCAGCCTTAGCCTGGGAGTACGTTCGTGAGACGTTAAACTCAATAAAATAGTTTTTTTCTTTTTTCAAGAACATCCACAATATATTTTATATAAACTTAATAATAATAATAATAATAATAATAATAATAATAATAATAATAATAATAATAATAATAATAATAATAATAATAATAATAATAATAATAATAATTGCATATTCACGAAGTGTTATATTGATGTGGATATCTGCGTTTCCATATGCGTATATATCTAATCAGCGTCGATTTATATAATGTAAATTTTGAGCTTAAAGATAAAATGTAGCCTTTATGGCATCCCCTTTGGACCATCTTCTGTTTATTTACATACTTAATAATCAAATATCTGATTCAAGAAATGCAGCAGTTTTCTAGGGTAGAAAAATTGAGGTTGCTATATGTTGACTAAATCCCCAGTAGTTAGGGTGCCTGCTTTAGCAATTTAAAGAATCCCTTGCCTACTACTTGGCTATCCATGGATAAATGTGCTACGACATTTTTTTTTTTCATAAATTTCGAACGGAAAGCCTGCTTTCAAACTCAGCGCTCTATGGCATAGATGCTTATTCTATCTGTTTATCAAATATTGCCACCATAAATATCTAACTATAGTCTTTGGAGCAAAACAATGACATTCTTCAACGGCTGACGCAAGGGCACCCATGTTGTGGTTTCCAAGGGGGAGCAAATATAAGCGACTTTTCAAAAATAGTTTCAAATTTTGCTGTAACTAATGTAAAAATTCTATTGGATTTTCGATATTCTGAAGTACAATTTCCTCTAGGGGGGCGAGCGCCCCACCTTGCCCCCCTGATGGGCGCTCTTGGCTGACAGTGTTAATATCGTAATTAACTGATTTCACTGTGTGCATGTTTACGGCTAACTTAAAGAGAGATGTACCGATTTTGTTTACTCTTTTTTTAGTTTCAAAGATTATAGTTTTTCACAGGTTCAATATAAATTTTTATCACGATCTAGTGAAAGGCTTTGATGTTAGACAACGAAACTCCTCAACAGATATAGTATTAATAGTGTGTGTGTATGTTCACATATAATTCCGTAACACGTAAATCGATATAGGCCTAGGCCTATAAATCGGTGGAATAAGAGTAAAATTGCGGTTTGAAGCGAGTGAACGAGCCTATTGTGCTGTAATACATAGCGTATAGTATTTCAAAACATGTTTCCTGACTACAGTATATGTACTGTACTCGAAAAATGTTAAAAATGTTGTACAGTACCTAAAACAACAGGTTACTGCTACACCTGCCGATTAGGGTTGCCAACTCTGGAAAATAAAAAACCGGCACCCCGTCAAAATTCCCTATGATATAGGTCTAAGTGTAAAGTATTTCTGTTCGGACCCACCCATGGGAAGGAAATGTATTATTGTGAACAAAAGTGCATTAGCACTCGTATTCTGCATATCCTTTGTACAGTAACTGCCATTTCTTTAAAATTATCGAAACAGATGAACAAAAGTATATTAATCTTTACGTGACAATTTTGGATTTGGGAAATGAAATCAGTAGCGTACGCAGGAATTTATTTCGGGGGGGTCCAAACTCAATATGAGGGTATTTTATGTCAAAATTCCTAAAATTGCCCCTAAAATTAGGCTAAATTTATACAAAAGTCGAAATTTAGGAAGGGGTCCGGACCCCCAAGACCCACCCCCTACGTACGTCCCTGAATGAAATTTATTCTTTAACTGTATACTTCAGCTACATGAAATTGCTTTAAAAAGTCCTTTTTCTCTCTTAATAAATGTATAAAATTGCTTACAAGTAAATTTGAAATTTTTCCTGATACAGTCCCTCTAATCGCTTAACAGATGAACAAAATATATTAGTCGTTGATAGATGGTGAAAGGTAATAGTTTTGGATTTACAGAATGAAAGTTACTTTTTTAAATCTATACTTAGTACTACCTGAAATTGCTTGGAACTAGATACAAATTTGAAAAAACCGGTCATAAAGGGGCGGATAAGAAGTTTGTACCGGTCACCGGCTTTAATCAAAATAACAAAAATTTTTCCAGCCAGGCCGGTGAAAAACCGGCCAGTTGGCAACTCTACTGCCGATATAATCTTTATGAGATGATGGTGAAACTACGCGTCGCCCATTAGAAATCTTCACAGCGACAAAAGACAATAACTGAATCCATGCCTTGTAACAAATAATACTTATGAATACGGTATTATGGTAGTATATTAGATACTAGTATTGTACGTTCAGTTTTACTTTACAGCACAGTACTTATTCTACTACATTACTGTATTTCACTCATACTTTTCATAAGAGTCAATATTGTATAGTAAATACACTGTATTCTATTTCAAACTTTGTGCAATTGTAGAAATGTGGCGTAAGGCCTAAATACTGATACAGTATTTAAAAAAAACAAAAACCAAAAAAAAAACTGTATTTAACGAAAGTTTACTTTGATTCCTACGGAAACATGCACACCTACTTTCTTCCTTTTAGTAATTAATTTTTTAAAACTGCGTATTTTCGCCACAAATAAATAAAATTTTCCTCTCTAACCTGTTCGTATTAAACGTGTTCGGATTACCGGGACTCCACTGTATATATATATATATATATATATATATATATATATATATATATATATATATATATATATATATATATATATATAATAGTTACAAAAGTTCCGTAAGCCGACTCATTTTATAGGAAGTTAGTGTTCTACCTTCAGTTTAAGTATCTAAGTTATTAGGGGTAACGAAAAACTGGAAACATTACATAAACTTAAAAAAAATGACTTCAAGAACGCATTAAAAGCAGAAATAAAAAACTTTTAAAAATAAACAATATTAATGATTTCAACAAAGGCACTAAAAAGTATAAAATAATAAAAACGCTAAAAAAGAGTGAAATAATAATAATAATAAGCATTTAAAACCTGAAAATAATTTACCATTATATACGAAAGAATTTGAAGTAGGCTATGTGCCAAGTCAAACAAATTAACATCTAATATATGATTAGTTTGAATGGTAATTTTACGAGGTATTAATTCCTTTGACTTGACACCAACTTCGATTCTTTTTATAGGTAATGGTAATGAATTATAGTAAAACCTGTCTTTAACGGGCCCTTTATTAAACGAAAACTTGTGTTGAACGGAAATATTTGACGGTTTTATGAATTCACTGGCGAATCGTATTCTGTATTACGTGGACAACGGAAATCAAAATAAGCCTTTTAACGGAAAATTTCAGTTTTCGAATTGCAGTATTCAGAAAGTTTTTAGACACCCTATGAGAGATTAGATATATTTTTAGCAAAGGATACAGTGATGTGCAAAGCTAAGTAGATACGAGGATAAACATACTTTAATTGAGAGTTATACGGAAAGCCTGAAAGGAGAAGAGAAGGTAAAGGAAGAAGAAAAATAAGACATTGAGTAGGAACAAGAGTGTAGGCTAAAGATTTTTCAAGATTGTGTCAAAAGTTTAAAGGAACTGCAATATTTGCCTTATGTCGAAATGACACCGATATGCTTTGTGCGGTTTCTCAGGTTAAAGTATCTGTGGAAAGTTCTACAGAAAAGTAGCTATGCGTACGGAAAACCTTCCTTGACCACTAGAAAAATTCAGTTAACATGTGTACAGTATTTTTTTTCCTGTTCATTGTAAGTATTCCCTGTAGTAATTTGTACAAGAAATAAATACTGTAAATTGATTAAGGTACGTACAGTATCTTATTTTATCTCAGTATGTCCATTATATGCGTTTTTTTTTCTTCGTTAAACAGAAACGTATCTTGAACGGAATTTTTTGCGAGTCCCTTTCGATTCCGCTAAAGACAGGTTTTACTGTATTTTCAATTTTTAGGCGCTTATTTCGTATTATTTTCTGCTTTTTAACACTTCTGTTCAAGCCCATTAATAATTCTTTAAAGTTTTTATATTACGAGCCCTTGATAAGAGTAAATATTGAACCAGAACTGCATAATGATTACACATAATAATCTTTACGTAGAATGGAAATAATAAGTTTCCAAAACAGACGCATATTATGTAATAATGCAGAATATACGTAATAATATTTCTTCTGGTTAATATAAATAATCGAAATGTTGCGTGCATAACATAGTACGTAGAAAACTGAAACACGCAAAGCTTTGTTTACACGAATTACGCTGTATTATACTGTATTAAGTAAGACAATTTTCTTCCTTTAAAAAAAAATCCAGTATGAAAATTTCGATGCAGTTTAGAGAGGTTATTTAGCTATAAATAGACATATGTACCCAGATTTCATTTATGGCTAATTTAGTTTGATTTATAAAAGAATATACGGCTCAACTGGTAGTAGCGCAATGCAATCTGGAACATGTACGGGCTCAATGTGTCTGATGTGAGTCATATGTCAGAAATGCTACTGTGAGACTGGAATTTAAAATGAAAGTATAAACTAACTTATATAATGTAAGTTCATAGTAATGTAAGTTCATAATTCATAGTTTGGTTTAATACTGTTCATACTGCAAATTATTTAATTTCCTATAGTTTTATCCGTTTATTTCGTTTTTAAGCTAAAATTAAAATATCTTAGTGTGTTTTATGCAGATGATGCAGAGAACGTTCCTTGAAACAAATGTTTACGTATGATGTACAGTCAGAGACAAAAGTTATTTCGGTTTGATAAAATTAGTTTTAAGTACGTTCAGAATGGAAGGACAATTCGAGTACAGTTTTCATTTACAGTAAATTAAAAAAATGTTAGTTTCTGTACGTCCCAGCCATACCACAATTATACCTTTCAATCCTAAAATAAGTTTCACCAAGCGAAAAGAAATTTTGTTGCTGACTGCACACTATATGTTCATGTAGCTGAATAGATCTCACCTTATTAGCTCTATGTAATTGGTTTGAAAGCATGATTTGCGAATTTTATCTATTTGCTTTGTAAGCCCCTGTTGAATATGGAAGCCTTATAAAAACTTACATTTCAATACATATGTATAACTTACAGCCCAATCCATGGAATCAGGGGCGTTATTTGAGGCTTCAGGTGGGCGCGATTGCCCCTTGTGAGTTTACGATACAGTTTAAACAATGTAAACGTGAAATCCTGATTATATTGGAAAATATTTACCCCTTCAAGCAAAACCTGAAATACTTATACTACATAAAATATTTATCTTCCACAAATTTACAGCTCAATGTCTAGGATCTCATCTGCAAAGAAACAGGTCTAATATTCTGCCACTGATTTCGCCTGCCTTGCATCTTCCATCCGTTCCGCCAGATATCTACTCAGTTTGTGAGGTCTTGTTCTTTTAATTGGCCGGCATCAGAATCTTTAATTATTTTGTAACAAAATAATTGTTTGGTCTTTCGGAACAAGATACTTGTTTCCAGCTGTTTCTTCGTTACTGTATTCTGATGCAGAATCCTCCTCTCGTTCTTGTGCACTATCTTTTGAGTCAATATCGCTGCTGTCTTCATACTTGTTCTCATTATCAATCACATAATTTTAACAATCATGTTTTTCATTAAATTCAAGAAATCTTTTATTCTTGATAACAATCATGTTATTTCATCAAATTCAAGAAATTTTCACTCGTCATAACAATTATGCTGTTTCATCAAATTTAAGAAATGTTTTACTCGTTATCTTCGTTCACAATCTTCCGTTACCTTCACGTCTATAGTGCTGAAGCCATTGTCCATTTCGTTTTGCTTCATGTCAGAGTCAGCTTTCGTGTAACTCAGCACACACAAAATTCCTGGTATCCCAGATATACAATTATAGCTTACACTCTTTCTCACGGTATGCCACATTTCCAGGTGCGCACCCAGAATTTTTGATTGGGAAGTCCAAAGTTTGGGAGGTCCAATACTATAAGACACTACATCTATGTAGTATTGAACCGGTGTTGTTCTACACCCGAAAAAAAACATGTAATTGTCCAGTACATTGAGAAATAGCCGTTCTCCGGACTTTTCTTGCTTACTACAGAAATCAGTATAGAGCATACGTTATCCATATGCTACATACGCACTACCTTTAGATGTTACATCATGCCGTTGCAGGATGTCTGACATCTAACAGTTTTCCGTATATCATATGCATATAGTTATGTTTCCTTCGTCAGCTATATGTTATATACGTCCATTTGTATGTGAGATCCTGGCCACCTATATTGTTTCATACGGAAAGTACGTATAGATGGAACACTTATACGGAAAGTATTATAAAACATGCGTTTTCAGTTATACGTCTGCTGTACGTTAAGTCCAAAAACTACAGGAATTCTGCATGTAACCTATCTTTTTAAGTACGCGCCACCTACAATTTTTTTCTCAGTGTACATTGAGAAATATCTGTTCTCCGGACAGCGGTATATTGTACAAATATACGGTATCCTGTTGCTTACTATAGAAATCAGTACGGAGCATACGTTATCCGTATGCTACATAGGCACTGCCCTTAGATGTTACATCATGCCGTTGCAGGATGTCTGACATCTAACAGTTTTCCGTACGGTATATCACATATACTTATGCTACATTTCTCAGCTTCATATGTTATATACGTTCATTTGTATGTGAGATCCTGACCGCCTATATTGTTTCATACGGAAAGTACGTACAGATGGAACACTTACAAGGAAAGTATTATAAAACATGCGTTTTCAGTTATACGTCTGCTGTACGTTAAGTCCAAAAACTATAGAAATTACAAATATAACATACCTTTTTAAATACGCAACCTATTTTTTTTTCCTCAGTGTATTACCACCTATATTCTCAGCAAAAATGATAGAACTAAATTGCTTTGTAAGGAAAGAGAGAGTACAAGTGAAATATAAGATCAAATTCTTCAGGCTACATCAATCATTTCTCTGCTATACAAGTACACTTTTATTAAGGAAGTGTAAAAATATATGTCGAGTTACCAAGTTTCGGGGGTCTGGACCAAGTCTGGGTGTGCCCCTGCTTCATAGCAACCTCTGCCGTCCCGCTCTGATGTTCTGGTTCTCTTGGATCAGTTCAGCAACATGGTTGAGATGTGGTTCATGCATTGCAGTGAGTGGTCTTCCATTTCGTTGTTTGTTAACAAAGGCAAAGTTCGCTCCCAAGGAATTTTCTTACAATCATGAACAGCGCTATTGATGTCTACACTCCTTCTCGTCACCAACCGTAGTTCTCCGATTTATCACCAACCATCGTCAACAGTCATAGGGGACACACCTTTTGCTGTGAGAAATTCGATTACCGTCCACTGTTTTAGCCGCACCAATATAGTGTTGTTAGATGCCGTGATCTTTCTTCATATGGCTCTTCAACCTTAGTGGTGACCAGTGGCGGCTAATGTTAGTGTTGCAGCGTTGCGCAACGACCAAAGTTTTTCAAGAAAAAAATATTATTATCAATAGTAGTAAAGAACAGAAAAAATACTTTTTAATACTTGCATATATACACTTTAAATCAGTGGCGGCGGTTGGACGTTAAAAGTGGGGTGGCAAGACATGATCTTAACAATTGTATATCAATGTTAGATTTCCTGGTTGTTTCTAACAATGGTTGATGAAAGGTTGCATAACTAACAGGATACTATCTTTTTTCACTTAAAATGCCGTATTTCGTATTTCTGTTTTAAGTAAATTCGTAAGAGCAATACAGGTAGGTACCTAGCCCTTTATACTCTTAAACAACGAAAGTACAAGAAGAGATTTGATTCCTTGCTCATGAATGTCTTACAATTCTGTCTTGAAAATTGTGATATCAGATTATTTAATAACAAATTTGCAAAACAAATAAATAGAAAGGATAATATTAATCATAGTAATGAATAATGACGCTTGTTTTGCAGAAGTTATATTAAAACTGGGAATTAATGAACAACTTATACTTTTAATTCCACACATGCCATTAAATGAATGTTTTTACTCTTAGAAAATGAAATACAGTAAGTACTGCAAGCATATGCTATGACATTTAAGGAAATATGCAATTGCAATATTAACTGCTTTGAATTGCAATTAAAACGCAACTCCTGTAGCTTTCTTAACTCCACGGGAAGACAAATATCCAATACGTACTCACGCAACGGCAAATATCATATGGCACTTTTTTTTTTTTTTTGTATGAACCAGTAACACATACAAAACCTTTACCAGGGTGTCCACATTCTTGTAAATAAGTGAAAGTCAGTGAAAGGTCAGAGAAGTAAAATGTGTCAGGTGAAGTCAGGGAAATGGCAGATTGGTCAGGGAAAGTCAGGGAAAAATCGATTTAGGTCCGATGTTCAATTACTGAATTTATGAAATAGGGTAGACTTCTTTACTGTTACTGGATGCAAAATGTAGTGTTCTCTGATATAGTTGTTGAAACTAATTTTCTGCGAAAAACACATATCTAACTGCATCCTGGCATATTTGCTCAAAAGAGTAGACGCTGTTCTAGAAGAATTGCATGGTGCCAAGAAGATATCTGAACAAGTGGCTGAGAACGCGAGGAAATATTATCTCCAGCTCACAGTAAAAGCTCAGAATGAAGAATTTAAAGAACACTCGAATTAATTCATAGCCAATGATAGAGATTGTATTGGACTTGATGAGTTTTTTACTTAGTCTTAGGAAATGGGAAGAACTTCGTTGACTTATGGTCAGTTATGAAATTGTGTTTTATCTTCTTTCACGGAAACGCATTTTTTGAAAGTGGTTTCACAATAAATAAAATTCTCGTTGTTGACAACTTACAAGAAGAATCTCTGGTGGCTCAACGGATCATATATGATTCTGTGATGAGAATAGGTGGATCATCAGGATCAATAATTACAAGAGGTATGATAAATTTAGTGAGAAGTTCAATGAGACAATACCATGTGTATCTGGAAAAGAAAAGAGAAATAAATGCTGGAGACGAGAAGAGGAGAGAGAAACGGAAGATTCAGCAACAACTAAAGGAGCTGGAGGAAGAAGAAAAGAAAATTAAACTGCGGAGACAACAAGAAGGATATTCATATCAATGAGAAGAAAACTTTACGAGAAAGGATGAAAACAAATTTCTAAATGTGTTGCATTTAACAACTGTCTCAGCAAAAATATGTGTGTCTGTGTGTATTTTTTTAATAATCAGTAAAATCACGTATGAACTGTTTATTACTATAGGCAACATTATAATGCTGTGTAATTGGTATTATAATGTGTAAGCATATAATGTGTATTTATTCATATCTTAAGTACTCTGTATACTGGACACTTCCGTTTGTAACTTTACATTTTGTGTAATATGTAGGCCTAATCAATATCGGCCTAATGCATATGTTTGTAAGTTTACATTCCTTTGGAAAGAAATTGAAAAAAAGGAAGAAACAGAAGCGGAAGAGAACAAGGCCAACTATGGGGAGTGTGGAGGCTTGAGTTTCTTTCTTTTTTTTTTCTATATTTTTAAGTTATTCAGGGATCAGGGAAATCTGGAACTTTCGTCATGGAAAGTCAGGGAAAAGTCAGAGATCCTTTCTCCAAATTGTATGAACATCCTGTTTACATTTCCAAATGAAATTATATAAATTAGGGCGTCTCTTCAAAAAAATGGGGGGGCAACTGCCCCCTCTTGCCCCCCCTAATCGCCGCCCATGCTTTAAATAACATATTTTTTTTACTTCTGTAACTGTCCGTTCCGTTAATCCGTTTTAAAAAGCGAAAAATAATCCGTGATAGAGTCTCTAATTTATATTGTGTTGCAACGAGCATACAACGACCAGATTCCTTTAGCGCGGCAATTGGAGCGAATGTTGTCTCCTTTCCCCTATTTCAGAAGTTAAAGGGACTGGTCGTTGCAGTGCTTCTGCAACACAGCACGGTTTCCAGTGAACGAGAAGGTTTTTCACGCTAAATAAGATTTGTGATTTTTTTTCACTAGCAATTAACAAATGGAATTTGTTTTTATGCATTCATATTTTTAAATTACGGGACCATACTGAAGCAAACCAATATAATGACAATTTAAAACAAGTGATTGTAGAATTACAAAATAAGAAAGAAATATCTAGTAGAGGAGAAAAATGAAAGTAGACCCGCATTTACAAGTTAATTCTTAGCTTATATTGATAATGAAGGCTTCTTCTACAGTAATTTATGAATAAAATATTAATAAGTAAGTATGTAGAATCGCCTCCCCCCCACCCCGTCTGTGGATAGTATTTTAGTATAAACATATTTCTTTTATAAAATAAGTATATTTTATATTCTTGATAATTTCCACATAAAACTGTATGATGGGGAACGCCACATTGAATTTGGGACTAGTTAGCAATGCTCAGGGGCGTAGCACCGAGGAAGGGTCCACCGGGTCCGGACCTCCCAAAAATTTCGAAACTTGATTAACATTTGTAGACTTTCTTAACGAACTATACTTGTTTAACAGAGAAACGATTGGTGTAGGTTAAATATTTTATTTTACGCCTCATCATGTACTCTTCTTTTCTTATAAAAATAATCGTTCTATCATTTTTTCTAAAAATATAGATGACAGTAATTAAGAATTACTTATCGTCTTTTCGGGTGCAGTATAATACAGGTTCCATATTATATAGACATATTGGACCTCCCTCAAATACTTTGGACCCCTCCCAGTTAACATTTCTGGGTGTAGAACTGGTAGTGCTGTTTGTTTTGATGTTCTTTGATTCTTGGCTTCTGTTACATGCTGATCCTTCATCTAGCGGGTTTCGAGGTTTCCTTTCCAGAACATATCACATTGGTAAGCATTGTTTCGCCTCATGTGGAATATATTGTGTTGATCGTGCATTGCGTAACAACCAAGACGGATGATTTGGAATGTAGTTTTTTTTCTTTTACGCACATGTGTGTGTGTGTTGATGTATGAATATGTGACATTCGAAATTCATATAGCTATTTTGTATCAGCTGCTTTGGTTTTTAATTATTAGGTTTAATTTTATGTGTGTACTTTAATTCTGTAAATAACCTACAAATTCTGAATGAATTGTGTACGATGACTTCTGTAAATAACTTACAAAAAACATTGACCAGCTTCCAACTAAGGAAAAATTTGCAATTAAGGCTTAGACAAAACAAGCAAAGGGCAATTCAGGAGAGTGTTCGAAAAAAAAAATCCAGTTTAAATTTACAGAGTATCTTATGGCAGTAGTGTTGTTTGCACCAGATACATTTCCTCAATTTATTTTAAATTTTCCTGGATAAACTGTGAATAAAGTGTGTTCAATGTATATTTTTTATAACACTAATCTCTGCTACGAACTCTCTTCAGTCAACGCTGAAGAAGAATTCGGATCACTGTCAGGGACTGAGTTTACTAGAATAAATCGTTCGCAATAATCTAGAAAAAATATTTAGTGAATCTACAAAGCTTCTGAAATTAATATTAACTGTACCTATGGCGTCAGCAAAAGACGAAAAGTTTTTTTCCACGTCAAAAAGAATTGACACTTTCAAGGAATTGAATGTCCCAAGAAAGGTTATCACAATTGGTTATGCTTTCCATCGAAAAAGACCTGACAATAAGAATACAAGAGTTCAACCAGCATGTATTAGACAGATTTGCTCCAATCAAAGAGAGAAGAATGAACTTACTAATTAATTAAGGCGATTAATCTGATAAAATGTTCTGCATTTTTTATTTTTTAAAAACATAATTTTATTTAATTTAACATGTCACATAGCATTTGCATCTAGTTATGCTGATTAGTCAATGAATCAACTTCATATCTTCTGTCTCTTATCGTTCGTACTGCAACACCCGAAACCACTATCCACCGGCCGCCACTGGTGATGACCAATCTGAAACCTGCAACATATCAAGAAAAAAGTGTCATTAACATAATACAACGATACTCATAATCAAATATTTGTTTACATCCTGAGAACTAATAGAATACGTTACTTTTCCACATGGCATGCGCGCCTACTACGTGGGTGCTCCGGGGCTCCAGCACCCACAAGATTTTTAGTTTAATTAGAAACAAAATAAATATTTCTCACTTGCCATTATCAAAAAAATAATAAGCAATGAAAACATTAGACGGAAGTTAAAATTTCTAACCTCTAAAACATAATTGTCTGTTTCAAATGAGTTTGTGCAAAGGCAACTAAGCAATACATTTAAGGTATAGTCATTTTGTAGTTTATGTTCACAACAAAATCCCTGCGCAGTTCTTTCTGCAATACGATTAAAATTATTTGCGTTTATGAAGATTGTTTCATTTTAATTTGTATGAATGTGGTATTTATTTTCCTTTAGCAACGTGTTGATAATATCATTGCCTCTTGCAATCATTGTGCATAATGTAAGTTATTTGAAGTATACACTTAATGTTACGATTACATATGTTGAGAATATTCATTACAGTAACTTAACTTGAATCCGGTTTGAACCAGTTTCTCTTGCGTTTAAGTCAGCCGTTTTACCGACTGAGCTAGGGCAGCACAAACTTATTCTTATACTACCGGGAGATTTTACTTTCTTACAGCATAACCCTTTATGACAGTGTTCATATAAGATTTTAACTAAAAGGAAATCAATCAAAATGCATCGAGACTCGCTGAAAACATATAATACGTCCCAGCATTGACATGCACCGACATAAATTCTGGAAAGTCAGTGCATATCAATGTTCTCTGCCACTCTTTCTGTTGCCACATGCCCTTGCATTTTCATTATTTATAGTCTATATGATTAAGAAATCATTCACAATAAATAAATAAATAAATAAAAAATAAAAATAAAAGTAGTATCAATAATGCATAAACGGTGTTAATTCATCGTTCGAGCTATCATTTTCAGCTTTGAAATTACAACATTATCTTTCTAATCGTTTTAACCTTGCACTCAGTTCTTAAAATCAGTTCTCAGTTCTGTGAACATTCGGCAATTGCCCTTCTAATTTTAATATATTCAGAGAACAACAAAACAATGAAACCAACTTTATCACATAAAAAAGCAAAACATTACGTAGGAAAAAAAAAAGAAATGACAATTAACATTGATAGTTACTAAGTACAACTTCTTTAATACATATTTGCAAACAGAAGTTATTTATTTATCAATAGACAGTCATTACTACTAATTACTAATATGCAATTACTTATTGACTAACAAAATTCAATATATAGCTAATGA
Organism: Thermobia domestica; assembly: GCF_964235325.1. Lineage (NCBI taxonomy): Eukaryota > Metazoa > Arthropoda > Insecta > Zygentoma > Lepismatidae > Thermobia > Thermobia domestica. Next base: position 57,805,683 of record NC_137455.1, on the reverse strand, counting down.
ACATTGGATTATGTAGCTATTTATAAAACAAGAATAATAGCAACATCAAAATTCTACAATATTTTTTTAGCGTTTTAAAAAAGTTCTACAATATTATTAGAATTTAAAAAAAAGTTCTACAATATTATTAGCATTTTAAAAAGTTCTACAATATTATTAGCCATTTATAATAGTTCTACAATATTATTAGCGTTTTAAAACGTTCTACAATATTATTAGCGTTTCAATAAAGTTCTACAATATTATTTGCGTTTAAAAAAGTTTTCAATTTTATTAGCGTTTTAAAATAGTTCTACAATGTTATTAAGGTTTAAAAAAATTCTACAATATTATTAAGGTTTAAAAAAGTTCTACAATATTATTTGCGTTTAAAAAAATTCTACAATATTAACGTTTAAATTAGTTCAACAATATTATTTGCATTTAAAATAGTTCTACAATATAAATAGTGTTTCAAAAAAGTTCTACAATATTATTTGCGTTTAAAAAAGTTTTACAATTTTATTAGCGTTTTAAAAAAGTTCAACAATATTATTAATGTTTAAAAAATCTACAATATTATTAGCGTTTAAAAAAGTTCTACAATATTATTTGCGTTTTAAAAAGTTTTACAATTTTATTAGCGGTTTAAAAAGGTTCTACAATATTAGCGTTTTAAAAAAACTTCTACAATATTATTAACGTTTAAATTGGTTCTACAATACTATTTGCATTTTTAAAAAGTTCTACAATATAAATAGTGTTTCAAAAAAAGTTCTACAATATTATTTGCGTTTAAAAAAAGTTTTACAATTTTATTAGCGTTTTAAAAAAAGTTCAACAATATTATTAATGTTAAAAAAATCTACAATATTATTAAGGTTCAAAAAAGTTCTACAATATTATTAGCATTTAAACAAGCTCTACAATATTATTACCATTTAAAATAAAAGTTCTACAATATTATTAGCATTAAAAAAATCAAAGATATATGACATACATCTCATCGAGTGAAACAAAATGAAATGAGCGAGAGGAAAGCCAAACACTCATGCGTAGTTTCTGAGAAATTCGAGAAAACCAAATTAATTTGTAAACCTAAAAATTGATGCCGTACTGGAACCATCTACTTATTTAGATAAAACTGATACGAAAACACACCCTCATTAAGCTCTCATTAAATCTTAGGCTATTTGAGAAAGCGTTACCCCCTGTAGCGAACGCGGACAAAATGGCTATTCAGTAATTTTACTTTCACCAGATGTGTAAATCATACTATAAGCCAGTCAGGGTTTCCAGGTCTTTTTGCCAGGTCCAGGTGTGTAATAGCAGAGTTCCAATACTCTGCACAAACCATCTTTCAAGCAGCTGTTTCTTGTTACAATCCCTTTGCCTGGCAACACGTCTTTCCTTTTTTTTCCTTCATTTTGAAATCTTTTAAACAGCAGGCGGTCTATTGTTCCGACCCGCACCAAATACGCTCGAGCTGACGTTTCCTCAGCGATTTTATTGCTTTCGCGTTTATGATTAGCGATGTACATTTAAAAACATGGTCAGCGTATTCAAGAGTACGCATGAGCAATAAATACGCTTTGCGATCGCCTCAAATAGCCGGGTACTAAGATTTTAGCAAAGCGACAGCAGATATTTAGCCTAAGATTGTCACTAGCTCTTAAAGTTTTATTTATTTATTTATTTATTTACTTTAACGTCCCACGTTTAACGTCTGCCCTTTAGGCTAAAACATACAGATAATTAATGAAAGCAAATGATTGTGAAATTAAACATTTTTTGGCCTCTCCCACTGAGAATCAAACCCGAAAACCACGTGCAAGGAATGTATAAAATGGAGTCCAAATATAAGAGATATATTAGTCCACAGAGTCACATAGAGCTAAACAAAAGGTCACATACTTGAAAATAAATTCTCATGTGTGATTTTCGAGAAAAATTGAGGGCAAAAATAACTTTTGTGAGGCTCAAAAGTATGTCGATTAGCCTTAATTCTGGTGAAATGTATTTATGTGAAGTAGATTATACTCTTAACTAGGAAATTCTTGTCTTGTGTTTCTCTAATGGTGGCATGTATGCTCATTACGCAATACTACTTGTAAAATGAACAAATATTGTTAACATTTAAAGGGAAAAAAATCAATGGCGTATCCAGCCTGGGGCTGGGGGACCTAGACCTACCCAGTTTTTTGAGTGGCAAAAGTAATTTAAGCTACTGTTTATATATTTTTGAAAGTTTATTATAAACTCATGATAATATACCTATCATAGTCTGGGTTCTGGCTGGCCCCTCAGTTTTCATCTTTTAGAACCGCCACTGAAAAAAGTATAAAGATAAGACACATCATCAATCACTAGATCCCATTGAACTGCACAAAGTGATGTTGCAGGAAGGGTGAATCTTCATGATTAATTTTCAACTGAAATCGACAAAGATTATTTTTCTGTACATCTCAAACTTCATGCTATCTGACAATCATGCCCACTGTTAAAGTGAAACTGATGAAGAATAATCGTATCAAGGCTTCCATTATGACAGTAGCAAAATGACGATGAGATAGAACTCAACATCATGAAATTTGGCATTTGGGCTTTTCATTTAAATTAACAGGATATGTGTTCCATAGTGTTTTTTTTTTTTTTTTTCATTTAACCCAGAAGGGGAGAAAATGGTGTGGGATTACAATTATTATAATAACTCGTAATCCTTTAACGTTAAAGGCATGAAATTTGGTATTTGTACTTTTTATTTAACAATAATTAAATATGTGTTTCGGTTTCTTTTAAAATGTATTTGTCGTAGACGGGAAGAAAAGAAGTGGGAAGAAAGAGGCGTGGAGTAGAAAAGTACGGAAAGAAGGACGCAAAATGTTGTCTATATAGTTACACGAGGAGCTATTTGCTAGTCTTTATATTTGAAAGAAGTCCTGAATGACTGACTGACCAACGCCCTGGCGAAACCACTTAAGCTAGAAACTTGAAATTTAGACAATAAATAGGATTTATGACGTAAGGCGCCAATAAGGAACGAATTTTGGAAATTCGAGACAAATAGGTGGGACATATGGGGTAACTGTTATCAGATTAAAATGTCAATATCTCGGAATCTTTGAAGCTTAGAATCATACAATTTGGTACGTGAATTACTCATTTAAAGTAATTAGATACGTGTTTTAGCGTTTTTCTGCTATTTGACCTAGAAGGGAAGAAAATAAAGTGTGCAGGAGAAAAGAGGGTGGAATTAGAATTATTATGATATGATGACTATATAGAAATTCCTTATGCTTAGAAATAGGAAATTTACTATTTGACTTTTTAATTAAGATGACACGTATTTCAACGTCTTTTCTTATTTGTTCTACCAGAGAAGAAAAGAGGCCTGAAGAAAAATGGGTGCGGGTTGAAATTTTATAATATGTCAATATCTCGGAATCCGTTTAAGTTGCAGACCTAAAAATTGGTGTTCTGCACTTTTCATCTGCAACAATAAGACATACCGGTATCTTTCTGGGTTTTTAGATGTTTGATCCGGAATGGAAGGAGAAAGGGTGCGTACTTCCTTGAAGATGCCGAAACGAAACATTCAAATTTTGTCCAAGTTTGATTTCAGACAAATTTGATTTGAAAGGTGCCACAAAGAGAAATACAAAACATTGCTTACAGTAGCACATGGGGCGTTTGCTACGAGAGGTGCATTTCGCCAGCCCCCCCACCTTGGAGTTTCGAAAAAAAACCTATGCCAATCGTTTGTGCTACGTTTGTGCCGGAATGTACCGCAAAAATTTTCGTTTGTACCACTTCCGGTACGAAGTTATAAGGGTTTTAAAGTGGGGGGGCTGGGGAAACGGCAGCCCCCCCACCTAGGAATTTCAAAACAAAACCTATGCCAATCGTTTGTGCTACGTTTGTGCCGGAATGTACCGCAAAAATTTTCGTTTGTACCACTTCCGGTACGAAGTTATAAGGGTTTTAAAGTGGGGGGGCTGGGGAAACGGCAGCCCCCCCACCTAGGAATTTCAAAACAAAACCTATGCCAATCGTTTGTGCTACGTTTGTGCCGGAATGTACCGCAAAAATTTTCGTTTGTACCACTTCCGGTACGAAGTTATAAGGGTTTCAAAGTGGGGGGGCTGGAGAAACGGAAGCCTCCAAACTTGGAATTTCAAAACAAAAACTATGGCAATCGTTTGTGCTACGTTTGTGCCGGAATGTACCGCAAAAATTTTCGTTTGTACCACTTCCGGTACGAAGTTATAAGGATTTTAAAGTGGGGGGCTGGAAAAGCGGCAGCCTCCAAACTTGGAATTTCGGAACAAAACCTATGCCAATCGTTTGTGCTACGTTTGTGCCGGAATGTACCGCAAAAATTTTCGTTTGTACCACTTCCGGTACGAAGTTATAATAGTTTTAAAGTGGGGGCTGGGGAAACGGCAGCCTCCAAACTTGGAATTTCGAAACAAAAACTATGGCAATCGTTTGTGCTACGTTTGTGCCGGAATGTACCGTAAACATTTTTGTTTGTACCACTTTCGGTACGCAGTTATAAGGGTTATGAAGTGGCGGGCTGGGAAAACGGCAGCCCCCACCTAGGAATTTCAAAACAAAACCTATGCCAATCGTTTGTGCTACGTTTGTGCCGGAATGTACCGCAAAAATTTTCGTTTGTACCACTTCCGGTATGAAGTTATAAGGTTTTAAAATGGGGGGGGCTGGAGAAGCGGCAGCCTCCAAACTTGGAATTTCGGAACAAAACCTATGCCAATCGTTTGTGCTACGTTTGTGCCGGAATGTACCGCAAAAATTTTCGTTTGTACCACTTCCGGTACGAAGTTATAATAGTTTTAAAGTGGGGGCTGGGGAAACGGCAGCCTCCAAACTTGGAATTTCGAAACAAAACCTATGGAAATCGTTTGTGCTACGTTTGTGCCGGAATGTACCGCAAAAATTTTCGTCTGTACCACTTCCGGTACGAAGTTATAAGGGTTTTGAAGTGGGGGCTGAGGAAACGGCAGCCCCCCACCTAAAAATTTCAAAACAAAACCTATGATAATCGTTTGTGCTACGTTTGTGCCGGAATGTACCGCAAAAATTTTCGTTTGTACCACTTCCGGTATGAAGTTATAAGGGTTCTAAAGTGGGGGGCTGGGGAAACGGAAGCCTCCAACCTTGGAATTGCGAAACAAAAACTATGCCAATCGTTTGTGCCGGAATGTACCGCAAAAATTTTCGTTTGTACCACTTCCGGTACGAAGTTATAAGGGTTTTAAAGTGGGAGGGCTGGAGAAACGGCAGCCTCCAAAGTTGGAATTACGAAACAAAACCTATGCAAATCGTTTGTGCTACGTTTGTGCCGGAATGTACCGTAAACATTTTCGTTTGTACCACTTCCGGTACGAAGTTATAAGGGTTTTAAAGTGGGGGGCTGGAGAAACGGAAGCCTCCAAACTTGGAATTTCGAAACAAAAACTATGCAAATCGTTTGTGCTACGTTTGTGCCGGAATGTACCGCAAAAATTTTCGTTTGTACCACTTCCGGTACGAAGTTATAAGGGTTTTAAAGTGGGGGGCTGGAGAAACGGCAGCCTCCAAACTTGGAATTTCGAAACAAAACCTATGCCAATCGTCTGTGCTACCTTTGTGCCGGAATGTACCGCAAAAATTTTCGTTTGTACCACTTCCGGTACGAAGTTATAAGGGTTTTAAAGTGGGGGGCTGGAGAAACGGCAGCCTCTAAACTTGGAATTTCGAAACAAAACCTATGCCAATCGTCTGTGCTACGTTTGTGCCGGAATGTACCGCAAAAATTTTCGTTTGTTCCACTTCCGGTACGAAGTTATATGAGTTTTCAAGAGTGGCTGTGGTAACGGCAGCCCCGCACCCAGTAATTTCGAAATGAAACCTATGCCCACTCTTTGCACTACTTTTGAACAGGAACGTTTCGCTAAACTCTTTTCTGTACCACTTCCGGTACAAAGATACGAGAGTTTCAAGCTACGGGGCTGCCGTTTTGATGCTCCCTCGGAATTTCGAAACGAGACCTATGCAAATCGTTTAACAACATTTGTGTCGGAATGTATCGCAAACATTTTTGTATGTATCACTTCCAGTACAAAAATATGACAGTTTTAACTAGGGGGCTGCCGTTTCCAGAACCCCTCATCTTGGAATTTCGAGATAAGACTATGTCAATCGTTTGTGGTACATTTTTACCGGAATGTACCGCAAAACAAATTTCGTGCCTGAAGTTGGCCCCCCACCTCTCCCAAATCACACCAAACGTTGCACATCGTTAATGCATCGTTAGTGCACATTAGTGCATTTAGAACTAACGTTAGTGCTATCAGCGTGGGACCTACTTCATATGAAGTTAGCCCCCCACCCATCTTTATGCAGACAGATTTTCACTAAACTTAGCGCATCGTTAGTGCATCGTTAGTGCACTTAAACACACTAAGCACTACCGTAAGTGCTACCATATTTTGGGATTATTCAAGATTTTCGGTGGGGGGGCCAACTTCAGAAATATCAAATTCTATACAAATAGAGGTAGATACATGGGGTTGACGGTAATCGTTAGTGCATTGTTAGTGCACTTAAACGCAATAAGCACTAACATTAGTGCTACCATATTTTGGGATTTATTCAAGATCTTTGGTGGGGGGCCAACTTCAAAAATATCAAATTTTATACAAATAGAGGTAGAAACATGGAGTTAACGGCAATCGTTAGAGCGTGATTAGTGCACTTAAATGCACTAAGCACTAACGTTAGTGTTACCACATTTTGAAATTTATTCAAAATTTTTGGTGGGGGGCAACTTCAGAAATATCAAATTCCATACAAAGTGTCAGTATTTTCAGGAATCAGTAACGAATGCACTAATTACTTTGTTAGTGCTTGAAGAGGGCGCAAATTCACGCTGACCACCAAAGATATTTTACTTGTAGCACCTACACTAATTAAGCACTAACGTTAGGGGTTGGTGCACGAAGAACCACTAACGATGCACTAAGGATTGTACTGGAAATGATCATTAGTGCTTTTTAATTTGGCAGAAATTTGACACAGTGAAAAACTCCCCTTAAATTTCTTATGTGAGTTTCCTGAGATGTAACTGGCCATAACTACACTAATAGTGAAGCACTAACGAAAACAGCTCTAATTTTTTCGTTATTGGTTGAAGTGGGGCGCCAAGTTCATGAAAGCTTCCAAAGGTTTTTTTACTTGTAGGACCTACATTAATGAAGAACTAACGTTAGGTGTTAATGCACTAAGAAACACTAACGATTTCAGTAGAAGAGGTCATTAGTGCTTTTGATTTTGGCGGAAATTTGACGCAATGAAAAATTCCACATGAATCTCTTATGGGATTTTTGTGGCATATAATTGGCCATATCTACATCAATAGTTAAGCATTAACGGAACTATGAGTGTTTTGCAGAAGCGCTAACGATACATTAACGAATGGACTTATTTTTCGTTACTGCTTGAAGTAGGAACCAAGTTCACGCTGGCCCGCAAAGGTTTCTTACTTGTAGCACCTACACTAATGAAGCACGAAACTTAGGTGTTGGTTCACTAGGAAGCACTAATATTACAAGGAAAGAAAACTTTCGAATTTATCGTGAACTTAGCCCCCACTACAAGCACTAACGAAAAAATTAGTTTTATACGTTAGTGCATTGTTAGTACTTCTAGAAGATACAAGTAGTTTCGTTAGTGTTTCACCATTAGTGTAGAAATGGCCAATTATAAGTCTCAAAACTCCCATAAGAAACACATGGGGAATTATTCATTGTATCAAATTCCCATCTCATTCAAAAGCACTAATTACCTCTGTTAGTGCAATTGTTAGTGCATCGTAATTGCTTCTTAGAGCACAAACACCTAACTTTAGTGCTTCATTAGTGTAGGTGTTACAAGTAAAGAATCCTATGGAGAAGTCAGCGTGAATTTCGCACCGACACTTTAAGCACTAACGGAAAAAATAGTCCAATTCGTTAGTGCTTCTATAAAGCACTAACAATTTCGTTAGTGCTTCACTATTAGTGTAGTTATGGCCAATTACATATCACGAGACACAAGAAATTTAGGCAAATTTTTCATTGAATCAAATTTCCGCCAAATTCAAAATCACTAATGATTTCTTCTAGAGCGATCGTTAGTGCATTGTTAGTGCTTCTTAGCGCATCTACACCTAAGGTTAGTGCTTCATTAGTAAATGTGCTACAATTAAAATACCTTTTGAGGCCAGAGTGAACTTAGCGCCCCCACTTCAAGCACTAACTAAAACTTAGTGCCATTCGTTAGTGCATTGGTAGTGCTTCTGGAAAACACTAACAATTTAGTTAGAACTTCAATATTAGTTTACTTATGGCCAATTACATGTAACGAAACACATAATAAATTTATGGGAAATTTTTCATTGCGTCAAATTTCCGTCAAATTCAAGAGTACTAATGATCTATTCTAGTGCAATCGTTACTGCATCGTTAGTGCATCGTTAGTGCTTCTAGAAAACACTAACAGTTTCGTTTGTCCTTCGATATTAGTGTAGTTATGAACAATTACATGTCACTAAACTCCTATAAGACATTTATTGGGAATTTTTAATTGCATCAAATTTCCGCCATATTCAAAAGCACTAATGATATCTTCTAGTGCAATTGTTAGTGGTTCTTAGTGCACCAACCCCTAACGGTAGTACTTCATTAGTGTAGGTGCTACAGGTACAATATCTTTGGAGGGCACGGTGAACTTGCGTCAACTTCAAGCACTAACAAAAAATTAATGCCATTCATTAGTGTATCGTTAGTGCTTCTAGAAAGCACTAAATGTTTGTATGAAATTTGATATTTTTTAAGTTGGTCCCACCAGAAATCTTGAATAAATCCCAAAATATGGTAATGCTAACCTTAATGCTTAGTGCATTTAAATGCACTAACGATGCAATAACGATTGTCTTTAACTGCATGTTTCTACCTCTATTTGTATAGAATTTGATATTTCTGAAGTTGGCCCCCCACCAAAAATCTTGAATAAATTCCAAAATATGATGGCACTAACGTTAGTGCTTAGTGATTATAAGTGCACTAACGATTCCCGTTAACTCAATGTTTCTATCTCTATTTGTATTGAATTTGATGTTTCTGAAGTTTGCCCCCCACTTCAAAACTATTATAACTTCGTACCGGAAGTGGTACAAACGAAAATTTTTGCGGTACATTCCGGCACAAACGTAGCACAAACGATTGGCATAGGTTTTGTTTCGAAATTCCAAGGTAGGGGGTTGCCGTTTCCCCAGCCCCCATTTCAAAACCCTTATAACTTCGTACCGGAAGTGGTACAAACAAAAATTTTTGCGGTACATTCCGGCACAAACGTAGCACAAACGATTGGCTTAGGTTTTGTTTTGAAATTCCAAGTTTGGAGGCTGCCGCTTCTCCAGCCCCCCCCCCCACTTTAAAACCCTTATAACTTCGTACCGGAAGTGGTACAAACGAAAATGTTTACGGTACATTCCGGCACAAACGTAGCACAAACGAATGCCATAGTTTTTGTTTCGAAATTCCAAGTTTTGAGGCTGCCGTTTCTCCAGCCCCCCCCACTTTAAAACCCTTATAACTTCGTACCGGAAGTGGTACGAACGAAAATGTTTACGGTACATTCCGGCACAAACGTAGCACAAACAATTGCCATAGGTTTTGTTTCGAAATTCCAAGTTTGGAGGCTGCCGTTTCTCCAGCTCCCCCACTTTAAAACCCTTTTAAGTTCGTACCGGAAGTGGTACAAACGAAAATTTTTGCGGTACATTCCGGCACAAACGTAGCACAAACGATTGGCATACCTTTTGTTTCGAAATTCCAAGTTTTGAGGCTTCCGTTTCTCCAGCCCCCCCACTTTGAAACCCTTATAACTTCGTACCGGAAGTGGTACAAACGAAAATTTTTGCGGTACATTCCAGCACAAACGTAGCACAAACGATTGGCATAGGTTTAATTTTGAAATTCCTAGGTGGGGGGGCTGCCGTTTCCCCAGCCCCCCCCACTTTAAAACCCTTATAACTTCGTACCGGAAGTGGTACAAACGAAAATTTTTGCGGTACATTCCGGCACAAACGTAGCACAAACGATTGCCATGGGTTTCGTTTCGAAATTCCAAGGTGGGGGGGCTGCCGTTTCTCCAGCTCCCCCACTTTAAAACCCTTTTAAGTTCGTACCGGAAGTGGTACAAACGAAAATTTTTGCGGTACATTCCAGCACAAACGTAGCACAAACGATTGCCATAGGTTTTGTTTCGAAATTCCAAGTTTGGAGGCTACCGTTTCTCCAGCCCCCCCACTTTAAAACCCTTATATCTTCGTACCGGAAGTGGTACAAACGAAAATTTTTGCGGTACATTCCGGCACAAACGTAGCACAAACGATTGCCATGGGTTTCGTTTCGAAATTCCAAGGTGGGGGGGCTGCCGTTTCCCCAGCTCCCCCACTTTAAAACCCTTTTAAGTTCGTACCGGAAGTGGTACAAACGAAAATTTTTGCGGTACATTCCGGCACAAACGTAGCACAAACGATTGCCATAGGTTTTGTTTCGAAATTCCAAGTTTGGAGGCTACCGTTTCTCCAGCCCCCCCACTTTAAAACCCTTATAACTTCGTACCGGAAGTGGTACAAACGAAAATTTTTGCGGTACATTCCGGCACAAACGTAGCACAAACGATTGGCATAGGTTTTGTTTTGAAATTCCTAGGTGGGGGGGCTGCCGTTTCCCCAGCCCCCCCACTTTAAAACCCTTATAACTTCGTACCGGAAGTGGTACAAACGAAAATTTTTGCGGTACATTCCGGCACAAACGTAGCACAAACGATTGCCATGGGTTTCGTTTCGAAATTCCAAGGTGGGGGGGCTGCCGTTTCCCCAGCCCCCCCCACTTTAAAACCCTTATAACTTCGTACCGGAAGTGGTACAAACGAAAATTTTTGCGGTACATTCCGGCACAAACGTAGCACAAACGATTGGCATAGGTTTTTTTTCGAAACTCCAAGGTGGGGGGGCTGGCGAAATGCACCTTGCTACGAGGGCTGATCAACAAAGACTGAGACTGATTATTGTAAAGCAGTTTCCTTTGTTGTCGAATGCCGGCACGTTTGATAGTTGAAAGACTTGTTTCATGTACACTCTCACTAGGTGGCAGCATTGTCGTATCTGTAGGTTGGGAGTAATCCTCTGTGTTTTAGACACTGCTTCCATTTCGCCTCAAAGTGTGCTGCGTATAAGCATACAATGGAGGTTACACGAGAAGAACAGTATGGAGCAATAAAATTTAGTTTTCGCTTGAACCATACAGCTTCTGAAACATACGAAAAGCTCAATCAAGCTTGTTCCGGAGTCACCAGTCGTGGTACCCAACGGACACAAACACGGGACATACGGAGGTGATCGTGCATTATTGAAAAAATACTACCATATGAAATTCCCAACACTTCACTTAGTTTACGTAATGTTATGCTTCGATCCTCAAGGACAATCACAGTAGCAGTATTGATGTTTCTTTCTGTCACAGCAAAGGCTAAAATACCAAATCCACCTTGCTTAATGCATGAAACTCGTCTTTCTTTGAATTTTTTGAACCACCGAAATACTGTTGCTCGAGAAAAGCTTGCTTGAGCTTTCTCGTATGTTTCAGAAGATGTATGGTTCAAGCGAAAACAAAACTTTATTGCTCCATACTGTTCTTCTCGTGTAACCTCCATTGTATGCAAACACACAGCACGTTGTGAGGCGAAATGAAAGCAGTGTCTAAAACAGCGGATTACTCCCAACCTCCTGATACTACAATGCTACCACCTAGTGAGAGTATACATGAAGCACAACCCTTTCAACTATCAAACGTACCGGCATTCGGCAACGTTGATCAGCCCTCGTAGTTTTAAATATAATAAAAATTGTTCGCCCAAGGCAACACTAGTTTAATGAGTGGTAAATGGGAGTATGGAGAAATGAATTGAAGACCTGAATTGCAGAATATCCCAAGTCCGCCGGAATACTTTTTTGTTTTTAGAAGAAAGACGAGAAGATTATACTTGGCATGCTATTCTGTTTACCTGAAATTATTTTGTATTTTTTTTTAAAGTTTTGATTTTGATTTACGTATTATGCAAGTGAATAGCCCTTAAAACATAGATGCTAACATAAGAAAGAAAAAAAAAAATACGAAGAAAAAGAGTTGACTTGGGATGTTATGCAATTCAGGTCTTCAATTGTTGAAAGAAGATTGAAGGTGGCGTGCAATTTAAATTTGTACTGTAACTCGTAGGTCTTCTCTCAAGTACATTATGGTATAGTTTTTGCGTGGGAAATGATAGGCAGGGAGAAATGCGAATATTTGTTGACGGGTAGATGGTGGCAGGGAAGCTTCCATTGTTGAGCTGTTGAAAAAAACGGCGTAATTATAAACATTGTAATACATTGTATACATTGTAATAAACCAAACTCCTTTACGTGGTGGACATTGTGACATTATTATTACCTTTTTATTATTGAAGAAAATAGTATTTCAAAATAATCATAGCATTTATGTATTAAAAATGATGAATGTAAGATGAACCCAAGTTAGCCTCCCCGAAAATGTTATCTTGGCCCCATATTTTAGTGTCCTGGCTACAGTCTTAGAGAGGAGGACACGATTGCTTACTGATAAAGTACTCACCTCTGACCAAAGGAGTCTCTGGTTCGAACCCGGGACAAGTGAATTTGTGATGGAAATAATAGAATCCGTGGATTTTCGTGGGGTTTTCCCGTTTCCTCCCAACACTTTCATCTCATTTCTTTTACAATGATTTACTTTCATTAATCATCCATCTGTAACCATCTGTAACCGTGGAACATTAAATTAAACATTTCAATCCATTTTTTGCACAGAAACCTTCATACATGCTGCGGTACAATGGATTGATATCAATAACCAGATGACTATAAGTAATTGGGATGGTATTGCTGCTCAATGGTAAAGTGCTCACTTCTGTTGCGAGGGGTCCCTGCATCGATCCAACGTAATGTGTGTTAGTGGGGAACAGCATCGTGTAAGAGATTATTCCCGTTTCTTCTCATATTCAAAATTACGGGAGCAACTGGATTGCGCACACTCTAGATCCAAAATTGCGCACAAATCCCTGTTGGCCTTTTTGAACACAGATTTTTTTTTTACAACGTTGCCACAATGATAGCTTTAAAATTTGTGCGCTTACTAGGTTTTCCTTTAGACTAAGACAGAAACAAATTAGAAATAGAGTACACATTACATTGAAGATTAACTAAATATAATTTGATCAGTAAATACAAGTCAAGATAAACCCCAATTTTGATTTGCTCCAAAGATATGAACAATTTTTATATTTACAATTCATATGTTAAAATTTTCTTGGTTGTAATTTTAAGCTTTTTTTTTTTTTTTTTTAAGAAATTTAATAGTTCTTGTCTCATACTCTAAATATGTTAAATTGATAATTTCACATATTCAAATAGGTTTGATATAAATGTTTGTTGCCCTGGATCTTTCTCCACCAGGATTGACTCAAATGAAATCGATATCCAGTGATGTTACATTCTGGAAATATCTCCCTGATGATTTCGTGAACTGCAGTTTCAAAGTCTACATGGATCGATTTCCAATTTATTACAGGTTCCAAACTTCTCATCATTTCCCCCATTTCTTTGTAACCTTGCTCATCCTTCCCTGGCAAAATCGCGTAACATGGAGTCAAATAAAACCTATTTTTGTATGTGTGAATAATAGGACAGCTAATGAAAATGACGAGGAGCATATATAAAAGTATCATCGACGTAAACCTCAGCATCATTTGCCTCACACATAAATCTGAAAAATGAAACAAGAAGAAATGTTACTCCAATTGCATTAAATTTATTAGCACTAATACAGGGTGGCCCAAAAGTAGGTATGCACCCCTGCATTGATCAAGTATAACTTTCTAGTTTCTAGATTTATTTGCTTCGAGTGTTCCGGGCTTAAGTTATTGGTAAAAAGACGTTAAGAACAAATAATAAAGAAACTAGGTCTACCTGTTTGATAACAGTAAGAAATGACATAAAATACGGGACGGGACTGTATATGTAACAATTCTTACTATTCAATCGTTCATTACAGTCAAGCTTAAAATTTCAAGCTTATAGAAGAAAAGGCCACCAATATTGAAATATTGAAACTATCGTAAGATTCATTACATGCAATACGAGTATGTACAGCAAATGCTTTCATTGTACGTACCTAATGTACTTGCACAAGTTAGAACGATAATATTAACTTCTTCATTTACAAATAGAAACTTACAGACTTCTCGTAACTCGTGCCTTTGAACCTTTGAGAAACACAACAGAAGAGAAAATATTTTCCATCTGACAACATTGATTTTTTTTTTTTTTTTTGCATTGACTATTAACATGTATTAACAATGTAATTATATGATATTGTTACATATCGGTTTTGTTTAATTATTCATTGTTATAATTATTATTAGTTAAGAAAAAATTTTACATATGCTATATTACATTTTTCAGTAGGGTTTCATATAATCTCAAAAATATTGTACATTGATTAATTTTTTATGCGCAATTCTGTACATTATGATAGCTTGTCAACGGCTTGATCAGATAAAACTGGAAGTGTGCGTAATTTCATTATAGCCCAAAATTACACTCATTATATCATAGTCATTCTGTCTCCATTATAACCCTAAACTCATAACCGTGCGATACTAAATTTAAAAATTTAGGCCCTATGGAGTAATTATTAGCTTTCCATCAAGAGTTTGGCTATACACAGAGGAAAATAAACGTATATGGCGTACGTTAAAATGTAGGTTACGTGTGTAAACCCTGTACTTTTTAGGTTACATGTATAGCAAACGTATAACTGAAAAAGTATATTTTATACGCACTTTCCGTATAAGGTTTCGAATGAACGCACTTCCCACTATAGAACAAAAGAAACTATATATAGATGGTCGGGATCTTACATGCAGATAGGCGTATGTAACATAGCTGACGTATGTAAAACAGGGAAGACTGGTAGATGGCAGACATCCTGCAACGGCATGATGTAGTATCTAAGCGTGAAAAAGGGCAATGCGTATGTAGCATATGGATTCCGTTTATTTGTACAATATACCGCTAACTAAAAATAAACCACTTAATTCCAACATATGGATTGGTTCATTATCTATCAGGCCATGGACCATACGAACAACACCTCCACAGAATCAAGTTAAGACCCAGCCCAACGTGTGAATGCGGAGAAGAAGGAACTCCTGAGCACCATGTCATGTGGTGTCCATTATTAGAAGAAATTTTAGAACTAAGAACTCAAATAAGAGAAAAATCACTGAAAGAAATAATAGAAGTAGAGGAAGACTGCAAGAAACTGGAAAATTTGACAAACGAATACTCCGAACTAAGACGAAAAACTTACAGAAGAAGAATAGAAGGATGAGTGCAAGTGGAAGAATGTGTGAAGAAGTCCTCGGACCGGAGAAAAGACTCCTGGAATCCAAGCACTGGATCACCGTGCTTTCGCCGAGGACCAGAATGCGTGCTGCACCTCCAGCCTCTCGGTTTGGAAAGGAACTCCGGTGCAAGAGTGAATGTTGCGTGAGTGCATGAGTAGAGGTGAAGCGAGGATAGTGTCTCAGAGATAAATAATAGAGCAACTCTCGCCAATAGGACGGCCCATCCCGGGCGTGCCGGCCGAAGGATAAAACGGACCAGGGCCTGCACTAAGTGCTCTGAGTGGGCCCTGGACCTCAAGCCAGCACAAATGGGTGGAAACTGGCATTGATACGCAACTGAGAACACTAAAGCATCAAAGCAAAAGTAACAGGAAACGCTTATATAGAAGCATCAGAAAATTAAAAGTTTTTGAAAATGTGAAAATTTAGATAAAAGTAAGTGTAGCGTGTGTGTTTCATAGTGTAAGTACTAGTTGGTGAAGGTTAGTGATTTCATCAAAAGCAGTCAGTGTCAATAGTGAGTGTAGTGTAGTGTTGATGCAGGATAGTGAAAAGAGGTAAAATATAAAGGTGAAAAGCCAGTGTAAATAGTGCAAATGTGAAATAGAACACACAGGAGAGAAATGCAGGCAGAAACCAGAGAAACCAAACATACAGAGTGAAAACCTGAAGAAAAGAAGAAAGAAGATGATGACCAATAGGTAAACACGAAAACACAAAACATACGACATTCAAAACAACACACACGTAACAAACTTAAACTCAAACTTAAACTCAATAAAACAAAAAAACACACAAAATCTCACAAGACTAGAAATGAGAGTAGAGTTAAGCAAATATTAAGTTTAGTTATTTTTTTTTGTTTTTTGTTTTTTGTTCGTTTCATCTTTTTTTTTTTGTCCAATCCCTTGTTTAGGTTTCACGTCCTTTTCCCCTTCCCTTTCCTTCTTCAAAATTATGGAATAAATAAACCCAAAAGAGAAATCATTCGCAATGATGATACTTCGCCGGTTTTGAATGCTCAAGGCACCGGCTGACAGTAACGCGGCTGAGCGAATGAAAAAAAAAAAAAAAAAAAAAATACCGCTGTGCGGATGACGGATTTTTCTCCGTGTACGCGAGATGGTGATTTCGGTATTTAGAAATACTTTAATGAAGTTAACCGTATTTTATATCGGAAAGCGCTAGCCACGACTTTTTCGCAGCGTTGTCTAAGCTATAGATGGCCAAAATTTTCCGAAATCCGGATTCGAGAAAATTTATTTTCCCGAAAACGGAAATTTCATTTTCGGGATTTTTTTCCGAAATCCGGAATTTTTCGAAATAGCGGAATTTTTTTGATTTTATTTTCTTTATTCTGGAAAGTAAAAATTTCGGAATTCGCCATCGCTAGTCCAAACACATTAGAAGAAATAAAAATGAAATTACATTTTTCAGCTTAACGTCACACGATAATGTTCTTTAGGCTAAGGGAAATGGATGATTTAGGCAAGTGAATGATTATGGAAGAAATGTTGGAATGAGAATGTGAGAGGAAACAGGAGGAAAACCCACGGACACACACATAAACTTACTTGAGCAGGGATCGAACCAAGAACCCCATGCTCCAGAGGTAAGCGCACTACTACTGAACCATTATGCCTCCCCCCCCAGGAGAAATAAATATAAGAGAGAATAGGTCCTTATAACCTTGATATTTTCTAATGTGTTTAGACAACCCCGCGGAAAAAGACGTGGCTGACTTTTTTCGATATAAATGGTTGGTAAATTCACTTAGGCCTATGTGTTACTAAATACGGAAGTCAAGCACTTAATGAAATGTTAAAAATGACTCTCCAGACTGCCACTCATCTTTTTTTTGAAAACTACACGACTATAATTATCCCTCTTAAAGGCGTTTGCATCAACAATGTCTTGTAACAAATTTTCGATCTTCTTATATAATTAGTATCCGAACAATTTTTGAAGAAGTACTGAAGTAAACACAGCATTTTTTTTAAAAGTTGTCATTGTGTATGTTGAAGATACTCACGGAACTATTACGTGACCATAAGCAATGCTCCTCCTCCTACTCTCTTTCTTGTTTTTTATTTTTTTATGAACAGGATAATTAAAGTAACATGAGGTAACTTTCTACGCAGCTATTGTCTGTGACGTAAACATAATAATGAGAATACATAAAATAAGCTATGATTTGAAAATACAATGCTTGAACTTGAATAATCTCATGCACCCTATTGTGTATGCGCAAAAGAACGCTTGTTGAGGAGAACCTGAGCCTCCACTACTATATAAATGAATGATTGGGAAGATTCATCTTATTTCCGGCCAAATTCCCTCCCCAACAGTGTTCTCATCATCCTATTCAGTGTGGTTCTGCTGCTTTGTGAGTGTTTAGTGGGTGAAAACAGAACAATTTACAAAATTAAGCTATTCTTTCACGTTCTTATCAGTGAAGTTTAGGACTTTGTTTCCTGTAACCCAAAGGTAAGAATAATTAAACAGATGGGATATGATAATATTTTTATCCATAATCAACTAACAGTAATTAAAAACTACGTAAAATTACGCTTTTCAGAGAAACAATCAATGGCTAACCAAAAGAAATTTCGGCGTGGAAGACCCGGGTTCGATTCCCCGGCGCAAGCTCAATGTGGTTCGGATTCCATGTTAATCAGTAGGTCCATGTCTTATAGAGCCTCGGTGCTGAAAGGGATGCTAAACTGAAAGCAAATCAAATCAATTAAACCGAAAGAAATTTCATTGTGGATCAGTGCAATAGCGGATGGATCTTTCCTTCGAAGTTACAAAAATATGTGGTTCGGTACATGGAGTTGATATTACTACATTACTATTATTGATATAATTCATACATAAGGCCAGCCAACATTTGATTAATTGCCTTCCCAAAATATCTCTATTTATGGTTCTCAATTTATGGAGCGCGTTCCCTGTTAAGGGGTAAGGAGCGAGCGAGGAGAGTGCAAGCTACTGACACAAATATATATACTACATTCGTAATTACATACACTACGAATGTTGTAACAAAGAGACACGTTAAGGCGGATTTTCATGTAAGGTCCGTTCCCTCAGTAGATTTTTATACAATTGCGTCGTCAATTTCCAAGAGGGTCCTTGTCCACATCACAAATTTTTTCAGAAACTGAAAAAAAAAAAGTTTGGACATAAGTCGTTTTCGAACTGTGAAGCACCAACTTTTGGAAGTGAAGTAAACGAGTGTAACTTATGACAAAGTTGCAAATATTTGAAACTAATTTTCGCTGCATTTCCGATTATTTTTTTTTTATAACTGTAAAGGAACTTTTATGAAAGTTATGAATATGATAGATCAATAAGTGCCAAAACCTTAAAATCAAATTTTGGGGGACAAGGTACTATTTTGGAAATGAACTCAATTACAGCCTATTGCTGATACGCAACAATAATTTGGAGTTGACTATTCCGTGAAGATATACGCACATCTTTCCATGAAATACTGTAATACATCCAACAATTGATTGCAGATTTGCAGTTAACAGGCAGAATTTCTCGAAAGAAAGTAGCACCTTACTAACAGGAAGGGGAATATTCTGTTCTAACCCGTTTTCTTGTTCAAGCCCGTACTTCCCTACATGTGCATATCAAAGATGTAATTAATATGAATTACCTTATAATCATCTCTATAGGGTATTACTTGGAAACCTACAGATATGAAAAAACGGGCTTCCATTTAAAATAGTTTAAGTTTTCTGTAAATTTCTAATACCATTCGAGTTAGATTGTCGCAAGCTTCAATACGAAATCTCTACTAGAAAATTCTTGAGGCAAACTTACCTAGGAAAGTAAAAGGAAAGTTTAATGAAATGGAGAGCTATAAGGAAAGGCAAGGTTCGCACTTTCCGGACGAGTGACGGATTACGCCCATCGACAGATGGTGGGCATAGCCCTCTCTTTGCTTTAAGTTTTTATTGCGAATGAACTACAGGCTGTCTCCTGTGCACTTCCTTCTACTTTTCAACGATTACATGAGACATACATTGTTTTCATCACATGAGGAAGATTACTTGAACACACGTACTGTGTTCACGTTAATGCTGTTGAAAATGGACTACGAGCAATGATGACTTCAAAGGGTGGCCAGCGGGAAATTTCCTTGGGAAATTTCTCCCATTAGGCTCAATCTGGGTTACCAGTACTATTTGCACAGTACTAGTTTCACTCCTCGTTTTTTCAAAAACCCTGCCAGAAAAATCTTCTAAAACCATAACTGTTAACGAGGATTCCGATTCTGATTTTGAATTTAGTCTTATTTTGATTCTGAAGAGGAGATAGGAGACATACAAAGTATCCTTTGTATGAACAGCTAAATAGCTTGATTTTTTTAAAAAACATATTTACTAAATCGATAATTTAAATACCTCGTTTATATTGGAATGGGTTATTCTTACCAAAGAATTTCCTTTTTCAATATTACATAACTATGCGTAGCGTCCAATAGGTTCCATAAGTAACTACCTATTCTTTGTAGTTTTATGTATCCTATAATGATATACCAATCAAATTCAAGCTAATCATTACAAATAATACTTTCCGATTGAAGTTAAGTATGGGAAATAAAATGCAATCCATGTAGATACAGATTATGAAATTATTGAGAAAAATATAAAACTTAAGAACCACCCAAATGCAGATTTCTGACAACAAAATTCCCAAGTGGGTAAATGGTACTGTATTTGCGAAATGTTTCCAAAGTACATCGTTAATTCTCTCTCTCTCCTCTTTTTAACCGATTCCAAAAAAAAAAAAAAAAAAAAAAAAAGGTTCTCAATTCGATCCCGAGGATAAAATATTGATATGAGAAGGGGGGGAGGCATGGTGGTTCAGTGGTAGAGCGCTTACCTCTGGTGAATAAAGTCCATGGTTCGATCCCAGGCCAAATAAGTTTGTGGTGAAAAACATCGTTTCCAGGGATTTTCTGAGGGGTAGTTCCGTTTCTTCCCACATTTTATTCCACCAATTGTTCCATCATCATTCACTTGCTTTAATCATCGGTCTATCTTAGCCTAGAGGACTTTCATTTCTTTTCATTTCTATCTTGATACACCCTTGTAACATTTATACAAGTACTAATAATAAAAAATGCATTGAAATTTCGTATCATGCAAATATTCCAGACATTATTTGTCATACTTTGCGATACGATGAAGTTAACAGCGTTGCCATCTCAAAAGTTATATTTTTTTCCAAATAACACAACGTCGGGTTATTACATACTTCAAATCTACATGTTAAACGGAAACTTACAATATAACATTTATTATATAGTGTTAGAAACTGAGGACGCTACAGTACTGCAAATGTTCATATTTTGGAAACCTCAATAACAGTAATAATGCAATTGAAACGGGTGGGGCAATGCACATCCGAAGTACGTTAGAAATCATATATCTGGGCGTTCTGCTTCTATGGCCATTTTAGCTCGGTGTGCATGAAGGATGACCCCTTGGCGATCACACTGCTCAGTGAAGGAAGAAAGGAATGGGGAAGGAAGGAAGCAACCTGAGATTGTCATGTTGCTACATTTGTCACGCCAGACAAATGTAGGCGCCAGACAAATGTAGGTCCTATTCCTACATTTGTCTGGTGTGAATGAGAAAACCTAGGAAAAACCTCCGTCAAGATGATTGATCGGAAAAGGCTTTTACACCTTTCTGACCGAGTGTCCCCACCGGGAATCGAACCCAAGACCACTTGTGAAGCAGGGGCGGATCCAGGACGGACTTCTGTGGGGGCAGTGGGTTGTAATACTGCTACATAGAGCTATTTTTAAGAGCTCTATGTATGATATGTTTTATGATATATCATATTTCACTGTAGGATATGTTTTATTTATATATAAAATAAGAAAGGTTCCTCTTCTGGGGGGTGCGATCGCCCCCCCCCCCTGGATCCGCCCCAGTTGTGAAGTATCTTCATGAAATGAAATGAAATCTTCAAGTTTTACGTTTCACGATTATGTCAGCTAAGTTAAAGGAGACGCTGATGATGAGAAATGAATTAAATTGTGCAATGAAGAAAGTGGGAGGAAACGGGAGAACCCCGAGAAAACCCACGCACACGATGTTTATCCACAACATAGCTCACTTGGCGCGAGCTGGGTGAAGTACCTTTATGTTCAATACTATAATCATGACATGACGTATTCTAAATGAATAGAAGCAAAGTTATAAGGGATTGAAAACTATTTTCTAAAGTGTTTATTTATAAAAACTGCATAGATAATAAGTACCACTTAAAATAGATATAAGGTCACAGTGTCATCGCATCTTGATATCTAAAACCTTTCCTGATATATGATAAATGTTTTGCAGTTTGCAACTCTGGTTAAAACTATGTAATTCCGAGATCTTGTCGTGATTATCTATCTATTAAAATGCTACAATATCATCAAAACCGACTGAGCTCCAACCTATAACTTTGGATTTCAAACCTTTGATTTACGGTTATTTGTGATTTCAAGTTTAATAAAGACAAATGTTTTAAAGTGTGTGTACTTTAAATAAATTATTTAAATAGACTTTTTTTCATGAAGTTTATTTTTTTTAATTATTGTTCAAAGTCTTTGTATTTTAATAAGCATTTTCCAAAATCAATGCAAATGAATTGTGCTGCCATGTTTGGAGTTCTTTCAAACTATACGTTTGTGGACGTTTATATGTTTGTGGCCAATGCTTTCGACAATGAGATTTCGGAAACTACAGGCTCTAGAAAGATGACGTTTTCACTAATCGATTGCAAATTTTATGTAGATTGTCCAGTTCTAATTGAATATTTAAAAACCGTGGCCATTATTTCTTTATATTACATTTTTACGGGTACACTGAAAGGGAAAAAAAAGTATCATATCCCACGCATTATACATTCCAACACAGCACAATTGTATACGGAGGTTGCATAACTCTCAGGCGTTTATTTCATGGTCAAATGATAATGAAAAACGAAGGATAACCATTTCTCCACGTTAAGTTGAATCTTTATTGTTCGGAATGTTTTGCCCAATAAGCACCATATATTACTGACATTTTAATTAATTGTGTGTGCAATGTATTTGCTTATTACATACTGCATACAAGAAGAAAGAAAATACTGATCATACATGAATTAAAAACTCCAACCGCAAGTAGGCTCAAATCTCGCAAATGGTGAGAGATATGGAAAAAGTAATCGAAAAAATCTCTCCTTTATGGTATCTCTTGCCAATTTTTATCAAGACGTCTTTCACTTGTATCTGTAAAGGGACATGTACAGATGTGAGGAATAACAAGGAGATTCATGCTCATAAGTGAATGGTTCGCTGTATAGAGAGCACAGGTTCAGCTAGAATATATATTAAAATGCTAGGTTTATAAGTTTGTCCCCAGTCCTTTCGACAATGAAATCTCGAAAACCACACATGCTAGAAACGATTCCTGGTCGATTCCAAATTTTGTGTAGATTGTCCAGTTCTCATTCAAATGTTCAAAAGCCGTGTCGTTATTGTTCTATTCAACATTTTAGGAGCCATTTTGAACTCATATGATTAACATTGTTGCAGGCCGAAGCTACGGTTAGGCAATCAGTAGAGAAGTTACGTATGGCGGGCTGACGGACATTGCAGGCGCTTTGCTTAAATTGAATGGCAAAACCTATTGCATGCTGGCAACTTCAAAGGCCTCAAGAGGCACAATAAGGTGTATTCGGACAGATATGAATTTATTGGAAAAAATGTTCCCACTTGATATCGTGTTACTGCTACATATTTGCTGCAAAATCACTCCAATATCTATACATAGTAATTCACTTCCTTTGTGAGTCTCCTATGCTTTACTTGTGTGAGTAAGGAGACATGCACAGTGGGAAGAAGATTCATAGTCATAACAGAACGATGCGCTGAATAGACAGCGCAGGTTCAGTTAGTATCAACCAAAAACTATTGATGTAATGTTATAGAACCAAAAGAAAGTAGTGATGAGCAAATGCAAGACCAAGACAAAAACCCGGGTGGTTTTGGTCTTGACTTGGTCTTGGTCTTGGTCTTGCACATCTAGTCTTGGTCTTAGTCTTGCACTGGAACCCTTGGTCTTGGTCTTGCACACCCAGTCTTGGTCTTGTTCTTTGTCTTGCTTGCAAGAGTCTTGCAAGTCTTGCTTTTAAAAAATCTTATGCTTATCATAGGTAAATTTTACTCTGGATATAAGGGATAATAAACAACGCGCCAATAGTAACGGAAATACAACGTATGTTTCTAAGTGTAATATAGTTTACCTTCATGTAAGTGTGATGATAGTGTACAAGATAGGCGATGATCTTTATTTTTTTTTCAATAGGTGTCCACGCTTCATTACTTATAAGATAAATCACAACATTTCTCAATCTTTTTATATTTTTTAACAGATGCAATACTCTACTGGTTACCAAACTGGGGAGGCTACCCCTGAGACGCATGAAAGAAAATCAAGACGGCACAGATTACTGAAATACCATGAATTGCAAAAATATTTTTACACTCTAAAGGCGCCAGATTTTTTTTTCTTTTCAACCACGATTAGCTAATCTTTGTATTGAACAAATTAAATATTGTGATTTTGTTTCATTGATTCTAATATGTACTCTATGGGGCAGAAACATGGAAATTACGTAAAAGCGATGAAAAAATTGGAGACTTTCGAAACGTGGACATGGCGAAGAAAGGAGAGAATTAGCTGGGTTGAACGGAAAACAAATGAGAAAGTGTAAAAATAGTAGCAGTAGGGGAGAAAAGAAGAATTTTAGATGTAATTAAGAGGAGGAAATGAAACTGGTTTAGACATTGGCTGAGGAGGAACTGTATTATGAGGGACGTGCTAGAGAGTATGGTGGAAGGAAAGAGAAGGAGGGAGCGAAGGAAACTGTAGTTGAAGGAAGGTATTAAAACAGAAAATTGCGGCCACAACATGTTTTAGTTTACTTCTCGCTTATCTGCTTCTTATGGATACAACTATTCTTCATATGATTTCTCAAAATCCAATCATGGGCCGTCCTAAATGATGGACGAAGTAAGTCAGACACTGAAGTTCCTATACCTTATAACAATTCATAGAATTATGCTTTCGGTCGTCTTGCGAACAACCAATTCAGAAAACGACATACTATAGCTATATGTTACAGAGGCAGATCGACTCACACGGATTGCATAAACTACTGGGAACACATTCACTTCAGCGGCATTTTTACTGAAGCCAAGAAGTTCAAGTGAAAGATGTGATGATTTTTCCCCTTCCTTTTTACATTCTATAAAAAAGATCAAGTAGTACAATACTTGTGCAAGACTCTTGCGCAAGAGTCTTGGTCTTGGTCTTGCATCGAGATTCGAGGTCTTGGTCTTGCATCGAGATTCGAGGTCTTGGTCTTGGTCTTGCATGCAAGACTCTTGCAAAAACTGCAAGACCAAGACTCTTGCGCTCATCACTAAAAGAAAGCAACAATTGTTTTAGAAAGTTCCCTTAGTGGGTAATCTATTTTAAGCAGCATACTATAGGAATCTTAACTAACTTCTTCATATGTCCGGAACGGTTTGAGATATCAAATTGCAATAAACGGCATTGTGATCTTTATGTCTATTGAAAACCGTATATGAGACTGGATGTGATATTTATCTAAGCACTTTTAAAAAAATAAAGTTCTTTGAAACAAATCAAATTTTCAATTGCTTGTTACATTGTTTCTAGTTGTTCGAAATACCTCACATGATGATCGTAGTATTCGACAATAAGGTAATTTGGATGTGCATTGCCCCGACAGCCTCATTTGCGTTATTACCATTGTAGAAGCCTCCAAAGTTTGGCTTTTTTCGATATTTATAATACTATATCGAGTTTGTAATTCGAATAGTAAGTCTGGTATTGTAAGTTTTCCTTTAACATGTCGATTTGAAATATGAAATAACCTGGGGTCGTGGTATTATAAAAGAATGTAGCTTTATGTTGGGTTGGCAATATTGTTAATCTGGTGGTATTGTAGAGTATGTCAAACAATGTATCCCTATCGAATTTACATGGTATAAAAATTCAGTGGTTTTATCTATTAGTTTCAAAGCTACAAGAGAGTTTTAAGATTGCTATTAATGATCAAACCCTCACTGAAAGTCAAGAAAACTCACCGAGACGTTACAAAAAAATCACGCATGGCGATAGAAGGAAGATGCTCGTTCGGAAGAACGTTATATACGAGCGCTAGCAGCTGAAATGGGCGATCGGACAAAATTGAGCGCTACTGAAAGGGACAAATTAATTTTATTGGACCCCACCAATTTGACCATTGAATGCCTGAGGTCTCCGGTGAGTGTTAGATCTCACGTACCACAATGATTAACATTGTGGTGAAATCAGGGGCGGATGATCGGGGCGATCGCCCCCCTTCCAGAAGAGGAAACTTTCTTATTTTATATATATAAGTAAAACCCATCCCAAAGTTTGGAGCCCTTAAAAGTAGCAGTATGACAACCTACCGCCCCCCCAGAAGTCGGTCCTGGATTCGCCCCTGGGTGAAATAGGAGCGAAGAGTTGTAATAAAACCGGAACTCCCAACTAGGGAAGCTACGTGAATTGTCTCGTAGGAAGAAGTTATGTATGAGGTATGTAGTGAAAGCACACCGGTAAAATTCGTTGGGTACCATAGATGTTGAGTTCCAGTCAGTACCTGGGAGTGATGCAAGTACACGTACTATTTTTCAGGAGATGTTTGTGTTGGGGTTCCATGGGCTAACTGCTGATCATAAGTAAAGGATCACACTCATACAGTCAGCGATAAAAGTTCTTTCGGTTTGGTAAAATTTATGTATTTTGGGAATACCACCGTTTCACCGAGTTTCAAGGCTGGAACGTACAAAAAATTACATTCTTTTAATTTACCGAAAACTGTACTCAAATTGTTCTTCCATTCCGAAGTTATTTACGAAACTAATAACAGCGAAAAGAACTTTTGACGCTGACTCTACAAGTAAACGTGCGTCGCTTTTTACAGTTGTACAAAACACGTGAACAGTGAAACAGTGGAAGAGTATCATATAGAGTACGAATCACATTACACGTCGTGGTGGTCTGACAGACGCATGTGGACCTGATGGCTTCCAGATGAATGCTACTAATCGGAGTGCATTGTTCTCAGTTTCAAATTGGGAATTTCGCAACAATTTTTATGGGGGTAGTTGGTGAGTACTTCAAATTAGATGCCCGCAGCCAAACTCCCTCTCTATAAAATTGTTTCGTGAGTACCTAAGGATTCTGAAACATGGTGTTTTGTATAGTGCTCATATTGGTTCCTAAGTGAAGTCTTGGCCCGACTACGATAGGTCCCATAGTTTTGAAGCTATGGACCTTTAAAATTCATTTCTTTTTCATGTTTTCGGCAGCCTATAACTCCGAAAGGAAGCATTTGTGCATCCAGGTTGGTCTATACCTTTTGTCTTATCTTGGTGTCAGGAATCACCTCCCAAATGATGTCGGTGTTGTTTTGAAACACCCTGTATAGTAATTAACGTAAAAATCAAAATTGGTTGATTCCCATCAGTTCCGTTTTTAATATGAACTCCATCAACACACTCGATCCTTAACTTGTAACATTCTACACCCTGATAAAGTTTGGTAGTAATTCATCAGGTAGTTCTTCAGATTTTTCTCATGGGCGGACGGGTGAACAGGATAAACCAAAATCCCCAATAAAAGTAGCACCTTACGAAGTTGAGTCATAAGAATTCTGACTGAATAGCTACGACACATAATTTGATTTAATGGTAAAGTTGCGTTTCTACGAGGATAATCTTCGTGTTATTGAGTTATCTAAGTGGACAAGAAGTGCTGTGCCCTTCCTTGGACTATGGTAACTTCTTAAATAACCATTTAATAATATCTCGTTGCGTAACAAAAAACTTTCGTGCCTGCTGTGGAAGGCAAACACACATCGGTGAATAATTATGCATTGTGGAAAATCACCAGCTCCGAAGTATTCTCACATTGTTGTCTTCAGATGCATCCGTAACTTGGACAACGTAAGACATCTTAATTAAATTTAACTATGGTTTAAGTGGCGTGAGAAGTTGACACAAGTTGTTATTTAAAAAAAAAATCCTCATTGCCCCCTTACGACCTTGAAATTTGGATTCCTATTCAATGAAAATAATCAACTGTGTTGATCAAGAATCATTAATTTTCCTATTTGGGTTTACCGTTATTCACATTGCTTTCTCCATTTTTTTTTTTTTTTTTTTGTTTATTTCATTTCCTGATTTTGTATCTACTTTTCTTTCTTTGTTACACCAGAACTTTTTTCTTATCATTTTTATCTTAACATGAAAGCTTTCAGCAGATAGGATACGCTTTTTTTGTGCCATTCACTTAAAAACCTTCCACCCTCTTCCTATTCTTAAACATTAAGACCGGCTGCACCTTGACTATGGGGCAGAACGGTTTAGACGAAGTACAGGACTTTGAGCAATGGAACAAAGCCTCATAGCTCATATTTACTCAAGCATGTAGTAGACAAAGGTCTCTCCAGGGCCGTAACTTGTGGGGGTCAAGGTGGCAACTGCTCCCCAGGGAAGCTCCCGAAGGTTCGAGGGGGGGCTACTTTAAGGCAACATTGAAATTATAAATGAAGCATCAAACAGGTTCACTACATTACATAAACATAACAGCACACAAAAGGCAAATAAAACAAAAATGTCTCGTAGGCTCATTTCAGTAAAAAAAAAATGTCTACTATTAGGGGCCCGAGAAATAATATTTATTAGTATGGCTTTGAGATTTGTCAATATTGTTCCCTTAATTAATTTGTCATATATGGAATGGGCCCAGGGGTGTAATTAACGGCCCCGCAGACCTTGCCGTGCGGGAGGACCCACAAGGAGTAAGATTGAAAGAAGGGTCCTATTTTCGAATTTTGCGGGAGGGTCCAACTGCGATCTTAGTTTTAGGGAGGTCAAATATTAATAACTTTTTCTAGGGGTCCAAATATTAATACTTGTCCCCCCAGAAGAAAATTAAGTTACGGCACTGGGTCTCTCTCTTGAACATTTTCATTAAGTCACTGTCCATGGTATCATTCCTCTATCTCTGCATCTTTTCCTGCATCCCTCTGCCTCAGTCGGCTATCTTGCCTCTGGTCAATGTACCGCTGGTGCATTGGTAAAGAATACACAAGTGGATACATGAGATTGGGATTAGAATTTCTTAGCTTCTTTAATAAGCTTTCAGTAAATCAAGAAGCATTCAAGAAAATAAAAAATAAATCCGGTTGATACAGCCCAGAATTAATTATTTTTCTAAAAGCAGATATTTAACAAAAATTAGTCGTAAAATTCTGTGCTAGGTGTTCTTGTGTGCTGATTTGTGCATCTGAAAGCTGTACCACTGAAATCTCGGTCAGTATCTGTCGGGATCCAACACGTAGCAGATCATTGGTGCTTATATAACTCTCAGAAGACGAAGAGAAGCTATGCAATTAAACGTCTAAGGTCACGCTATACCTAAGTAGTGACGTGTGCATATGCTGTAGCGATTCGTGCACTAACAAAATTCAAAAATCTTATTTTTAAAATAAGAAACACTGCAAGCGGAAAGTCTAAAATCAAGTGGATTTTATCTTCATGCTTCTACTTTGGGGTTGAGAACTCTGGATGTGGGGAGTAGAAACAGTGCCACCTGGTGCGAATCTTCTGGAAACACATAATTGACTAGTTCCGTAAAAAAATAAATTATAAAGGCTATAACGTAATCGAAAAGCCTAATTATAAGTTTTTGATCAAATGTAATACTGTATTGAGGTTTTGCTCACAAATTTTGAATTTGATAAAGAAAATCCTGTCCTATTTAAAAGAATCCTCACAAAGCTAATAAGAAATTCAGAAACTTTACACGTTTTTTGTGGAATGCGTTATCTCTTTTTTATGTTTTTTGAAACGTGAATGACATAAAATATAAGCCTTATTTTGACTGACGAAAAAAAAAAAAATTATTTTATCTTTAAGAAGCGAAAATAGGGGGAAGGAAGATAGGGGAGAACTGCTCTCAAGGAATCGATTTTATAAAAACACTGAATATGTGCATGTGAAGAGCAACATCTTTTTCTAGAGATAAAAATACCGATACACTTAGGTTCATAATTTAATGAAGAAGTCAACATTATAGTCTACAGGTATGCTAAATTGATTGAACTGAAACACTAAATTGAAACACGCTAAATTGATTGAATCAAGATATTAATTTATTTCTTCATTAAATGTAAAGTATAAAACTTAGGACTAAGTATAGACCTCAGAAAAGCCCCAGTAGGAAGTATCATTGCATACCATTAGAAAAAAAAAAAAACAACAACAACAAGAATTTTAGGAATGATTAAAAATGGATCAAAAGATTTCGATCTTGGTCAATAATTAGTTTGTAGATCAGGGGCCACAAAATTTTTGAATGGTCCTAAATCAAGTTTTCGTATTTTTGTTACGGATATCATACTGAGTTAAGTGACAGTTTGCATTTGCCTACACTATATGTAGCTCTACAAGAAAATTTTTGCCTGAAATATATTGGATCTTTTGAGATAAGAAATAATAATTCTTTTTAATGGTTTCGTTGCCTTAATACAGCGTTTCCCAACCTTTTTCAACTTGCGGCACACTACGGGTGTTACTTAGATTCTCGCGGCACACTTATAGATATTATTATTTGTAAATATAAAACAGAATTTTATTTTTCTGTAATTATTGATCTCTTTCTTACAGAGAAGAAAGCTCGATCATTGGTTCTTCCCCGTGGTAAATCATTATGCTTATTTTTCATTCTAGTTTAAGAATAGAAAACAACTGTAAGGAAATATTGGACTCAGGTTTTTAAAAATACGCTTTCTTTTTAAAAACTGTACCCAACCTTTAGTACCTTTTACTAAGAAGGAAGATCACTAAATAACGAACGAACAAACAAATCTGTTTTACTTTTAAAACACAAATATAGGTAATTTGTCGAAAGGATTGAATGATATTTTTATTTTCAAGTTACGAAATAGTCTGCAATAATAAAGAAGCAATAATGGTCATAACAATGATAACAATTTTTTTCAATATTAGAAATATACAGAACAGTAGCCTGGTATGAAACTTAAAGTTGTAGATTCATAGTAGAGGTTCATAGTAATGTGAAATACATATATACATTTTTCATTACGTTTTGCAATTTGATTACTATAAAATTAATAATCTTGTTTCGATTCCTCGCGGCACACCAGCGGCCCATTGACGGCACACCAGTGTGCCGCGGCACACCGGTTGGGAAACGCTGCCTTAATAGATATTGCGAAAATGATTTAAACAAGAGTTTGCTCGATATATTCTAGTCCTTTTGTGAACGTTAAAAAATTCGAAGTGATTTTATACTAAGATGGTGAACGATGTTGAGCGTGCAACCTATAACATTTTCTCCAACTACTATATATATAAAACTTTGGCTTTGATGTATTGATGCTTTATTTTCCAGGGGGAGAGGCCGGGAAAATCCTACTTCATAAACAGAGCTAAAATACCCATCATGAAGAAGGAAGAAGTGGTTATATCCGGTTTCTCCGGAAGATTTCCCAACTGCAATAACATGGAAGAACTTCGAGAGAAACTGATGAATAAGGAAGATCTCATAACAGATGACGAAAGAAGGTGGAAAGGAAGTAAGTGCTAATATGTTTCGTTATATTTTTTTATATCACTTTTCGTAAATACGAGGTGTAATCAAAAAATACGTTGAATAATTTTATTTGAAACAAAGTAATAAGTTTAGCCTATATGGAATTTGATTTAATCTCCTTCAAAGTACTGTCCTTCACTAGCAATGCATATTATCTCAACGATGAATCCACAACTGGAAGCATTTCTGAAAGGCTTCTTTCGACATTGCGTTCAGCTGCTCTGTTGTGGTCCTCTCAATGCTAGAAATGGTATTAAAACGTTTCCTTTTAAGCACAGTTTAAGTTTTTGGGAAGAGGCCAGAAGTCGCATGGTGCTATATCTGGAGAGCACAGCGAATGTGGATAGAAAGGAATATTTTTTCGGCCGAAAACTCGCACGGATGAGAAACAAAGTGTGGCACGGCGCGTTTTCGTCGTGAAGAAAGGAAACCATTTGCCCATTTAATCGGCTGTTAAAATGCTTTTCACGTACCCATACAAGATACCTTCGGAAAGATCTCGAATAGTGATTCGCCTGTTTGAACAAATCATTGTGACACTTTTTAGCACTTTTTCGTCTGATTTTCACGTCGAAGGACGTCCGGATTGTTGCTCGTTTCCAACAGACTCCTTGTCGCTTTTGAATCGCCCATACCATTTGTAAACAATCTTCAGTGCCACTGCTTCATCACCATACACTGATTTTGACATTTCGTGAGCTTTATTGGCACTTTTTTTGCAGTTTAGAACAAAACTTAATGTTAATGACCGACAGACACTCTTAACACGTCCTTACTCTTCTGTCTCTGGTAGCCAACTAACATGTCACAACTCGTTGAAACTCGACACTGATTGTACTAAAGATTAGGGCTACCGGACGTACTAGTTGAAAAGGATACAATATCGATAGATGGCACTGTGCAACTACATTCATCGTACTTTTTGATCACACCTTGTACGTAAGTAGTAAATTATTTTCGAAGCTAAATCATAAATTTGAAGAGGTGTAATGTTAAAACATAATATAAACATACACTTTCCGTTTAGGCAATCTTTTTTTTTTTCTTAAATTAAATTTAAAACTTTAAGAAAAGAATATAATGAAAATATATGTAGGCTTACGGAAGAACAAGCTGCAGAGAAAAAGGGAGGCCTCGTACAATATGAAGCTTATTAAGGCAAGCAGTATAGGCTTTCGGACAAATTATAACAAAAAATATTCATTTAAGAAGTAAAAGCTTATTTTAATATTAACTTGTACGTATGTATTACCAACAATATGTGAAGTTAGGCATTATACAGAATGGTTATGTAATTTATAGATTGCCGAAAGTGAAACGGTAAAGTTTGAAATACGAGGGCCTAGACAGTTGCAGATGCAGATCGAAAGTAGTTTGTTTGCATTTGTTTGCATAGGTTAGTACAAGTTCAAATTTCTTTAAATAATCCACTAACCAAGTCTTCCTTTGATAGCTTTCTAATTGATAGCTTCAAGCTTCCCAATTAGTCAAAATGGAACCACTAGTGAAGAATGATCTCTCACTGGCTTCAGTCTGTCCCTGAAGTTTCCTTGAAACAAATTGCAATTCATATGCAAGCTCTTGAAAGACTCTATACTAGATATAAGTTCTCTTTCGTCTACCTTCGTTTTCTTTCGAGTTATCTAGTTTTGAAAAAAAATCTTCAACCTATCATCCATGCCGATATCTCAGCTAAGCGCTATCCTCTATGGATACCGGTACTTCTCACATATGCTAAATGCGGTTTCAACATACTGATCTTACTCCTATATTGTTTCATACCTAAAACCTTTCAGTTTCTATAAATCACCAATGACCCCCCTTATCTTTGCTGCCCTTTTTGACCAACTTCCTGAGGCTTTAGGGCCAAAATAACAGTACTTCTAGATAGGGCTTGACGAGTACTTCCTATTACGTCTATTGGTCAACGTCTACCTTCTGGGGTCGTTGGCAATGGAACTATGAGTAAACTCTTTATACGTTTTTGAAAGGTCTTGAAAACAATTAGACCCACCACTTATGCAACATTATTTTGCGGACATTACCTTGCTCACTTTGTAAGTACTTAGTGTTCTACTTCGTCGTTAACTTGTTCAGTAATTTTAAAAAAAAAGTTGAGGTGAACTTAGCGCGCGCGAGAGAGAGAGAGAGAGAAAAAAGAGAGAGAATGAAAACTAGAAACATTTTTTAAATATACGTAGACTCTATTTACATGTAATAGTATAAATCTTCACAGTACGATTCTTTCATTTCCGCAGAATATATGTAGAGATGAAACTTTTTCGCTAATGCGATATGCAGGGACGGATCCGGGGGGGGGGGGCGATCGGGGCGATCGACCCCCCAGAAGAGGAAACTTTCTTATTTTATATATATAAATAAAACTCATCCCAAAGTTTGGGTCCCTTAAAAGTAGCAGTATGACAACCCACCGCCCCCCCCAGAAGTCGGTCCTGGATCCGCCCCTGGCGATATGTGCGAAACATTAAAAAAATGCGTACATGTTTCAGAAAACCTCAAACTTTCCGTTTCAGAGCCAGAAATCACGTTTATATTATAGCATTTTTTTTTGGGGGGGGGGGAAGGGAAATTCGGCATTACTTATGAAAAATGGGAATAAAAACGAAAAAAGTGGAATTCTTGCTAATAATAACTAAAAAGCACATTTCCAATGTGATTAAACTTCTCAATCGTTGCACTTAACCGAAAACATACACGACGCTAAATTAAGTTTTCCATAAAAATATCTGTAAACTTACATGGAGTGATGAGACTTTCTGGGATTTTCAACGCCTCTTTGTGCGTCATTAACGCCAGTTCGGATCTTCATGCTCATCTTATTGTCGGGAAAACGAAAAGCTTGCGAAACAAATTAGAGTTTGCTCAGGCAGGAAAAGTTTTAGTCTGCTACTGCAGAGTTAATTAGAAAGGTAGTGCTTCTAACCAGGCTGAACTTATAGTGAAGTTGAAAACCTGCGTGTCAAAAATGTTGATGAAGCTGAAAAATTATACGCAAGCAAGTGACGATCATTTCTGTGTGGAGTTTACGAAAAACTGTGCAAGTTATTTGATCCAGAAACTTTTTCATTTATAAAGACGTAGATATCAACAAAACTGAAATGATGCTTAAATCGTTGACTGTGCTTTGTGGTAAAAAAAACAGTAGCGTAGCGTGATATTCCGAAATGGGGATGCCAAAGTTAGTCACTTGTGCGATACAATACTGCTGCAATCAGCAATACGAGGGAAATATATGATACCGAGGAAATAAGGGATTATAAAAAAAATACGGGGCCAGGCCACCCTAATTGGTGGCCTAGTGGGGCATACAGAAGCAAATGCGTGGATTACGTTAGAAGCTAACAAGCAATTATCTCAGCTCCTTCTTGCCACTACCGTTGTGACGAGAAAACTTGCCCCATTGTTGAATGAACATTGTTTTCAGTATAGTTAGTTCCCTTCATTTCTTTTTCGTGGGAAGCTTCTTTCTCTTTCTTCACATACCACCCCTCAATCTCGTTATATATATATATATATATAATGTAGCCTCTAGAAATTTGTCATCTTGAGTCCGGAATTCAGTGTATACGTATATCATTTGAAGATGTAGAAAGCACTTAAAACAACTCAGGGGTCCTGTTTCTGTATGCCTATTTTGCTGTCAGATATCCAGACTTGAAGGGTCCAAGCAATCTTTGCGAGGAGCGGGGAGTGCTGGCTCTCTTGGCCTACCAGATCGGTGACCGTGATTCTATATAATGCTTTATATCTATGCTTGTGTGTGAGCTCCCTTAGAGTTTCTTGCTACGCCACTGGGCATACTATGTATTTGTGATGAAGATTAAAAGTTTGCATTTAATTACGATTACCATTACGATGCATTTAATTAGGACTAAGGCATAACTCTTTTTATACTATTATTTACATAACCGACGTGCTTCAAAAAGGCCATTTCTGTTTTGTTCTATTTCCTTGCAGTTCTCTCTCGTACGTTCTGTATAGCTTAGTTCAAAATAGATAGAGTTGGAAATACTTGAGAATATGCCAGCTTATATCTGAAGCAAAATGTAGAGTTGCGAGGGGTGAAGAGGGGTGAGAAAGCAAGTAGTTGAGCATGCGCATTCGACAGAAAGCAGACGAAAACCCCGATGCTTGTAGTAGGCCTGGATGCCCAAGGAACATAGCATACAAGAGGAAAGAATGAATGTGCATTTGAGTGACGCGCATGCGTAGGTTCCGCTTGTCAAAGTAAAGCGAGAGAGCGCATTCAGAAGATTGTAGTGGAAATATCTATATTATAAAAGAGAACGTACAAATCCTTTGTTCCCTCATCACGCTAATACGGCTGAACCAATTTCTTTTATTTTTGGGGGGTTATTAGGATTTGGACCCTAGATGGTTTTTATCATATCACTTTAATTTTTAATTACCAGTGTCTTCAGATAATTGACCATTCAAGTGTCCATAACGTACAAATCCTTTGTTAGTTCATCATAGGTAAAAATAAACGTATTTATATGCAACCCGCATGACCGTGTCACTCGGCGGGTTAACATAAATGACAGGCGCTATAATGTTAACATTTACTGCAATTTGAAAGCGAAAAAGTAAAAATTATCTAAGTAACAAAGTTTATTGCGTTCCGGGGTGACCGCAGCGAAGCGGGGTGAACGCTGCTAGTTTGTGATAATTACAAGCAAACAATTTATATATAATGAAATACGTACTTTTTTAACAGGGAATGCCGGGCGTACAGGCGTTCCCTTATGCTACGCCGCTGGTAAAAAATGTTCATGATCTGTTGGTTGCTTACGGTCAATTTAAAAGTAAGGTTATTGAAGTTCTCAACAGTGAGGAGAATAAGGAAGTTGACATTGTATCATTGTTAAACAGTTTATAAGTTATCCACAGGTTATTTGCTGTCAGCTCGTTACACTCAATATGGCCGCCAGTTTCGAGTGTTGATGGCGAGAGATTCTTTTTCAAGTATAATAAGATTATTATTGACAGGAAAACAAACTTTAAAAAAGAATTGGTAATGTCTTGCTGCATATTATCCTTTAACTAAGGATGAGGATAGAGAAAGTGTTTAAAAGTTTGCAATAATTTCTATATTTCAGTGAATAAGTTAGCTAGAATGTGCACCTAATCAAGGTATATGCTCATTTTTGTATTAGATACACCTTACTACCAAAAATATATTGTTTACAAGTACCATATGTTTTTTTTTTAACTTGTGCTGCATTTAAAGAAGTAAATACGACATAAATGCAAACAAATGTGATAATTAATGCTAGAAAATATCAAAAATTGATGCGAAAAAGTTTCGTCTCTAAATATCTGTTATGGATTATTAAGACATTATTATTTTTTGTCTTCCAGCAAATCCAGATATACCCCAAAGAACAGGAAAGATGAATAACATTGAAAAGTTTGATGCACCATTCTTTGGCCTTTCTCTCAACTACGCAAATAGATATGATCCACAATTACGAATACTTCATGAGGTAGTGTTCGAGACGATCGTAGACGCAGGTAATGTAAATATATATACTCTTGACTTTCCTTTGTAAAATCCAAGGCTTATTTAAGTTATTAATGTCTTTACTTATTCAGGGATGGAAGGGAAGGAGAAATTAATATGAAGGAAAACGGAGATGTGTTCATTTGTCGCGTAAAGCTCTGTTTTTATTGATTTGATTTGGTCACACGGCTAATTAGTACAGTCAATTTAGACTTTAAAAAATAGCTTCTCCGGGGAAAAATTCCCAGAATGTTGATTTTTTTTAACTCTGCTAAAAATTTTATAACGGGTCAAAGTTAAAGAAAAAAAAAATTAAGAGAAAATCTCGTAACGTATTGGTCCTACGACCAAAAAAATATTAGAAAATTTGTACAAGAATGGTTCTGTTAGTGGCTTTTTTTTAAAAAAAAGTAACCGTTTATGTAAGATGGTATATAGACTATATATACGGTGTGGACCGGGCTGAATATTTTACAAACTGTATATGGGTTGAATCTAAAGACAAATAGCATCAGTATTAAAATTGCAGATGGTGATACACCAACAAGCACCCTTCTTCGCTTACTAGCACTGATGCTCATCGACATTAATTAACAGTTAAATTAAACATTACATTACTATATGGGAGACATTTAAAATGTGAGGTTGTGAATATGGCAGTTTAGAGAAGGTAAGATGTTCTTTAAGTAGTCACCGAAACAATATTAAACACTCATTAACTATTCTGTTGCTACAATATGGTATGTAAAAGAACTGGTGATGATATATATATATATCGGAAGATAGCAGGAGATACCTTCTAACAACTAATAAGATTCTTCCTTTCACTTTTACTGTTTTCTAAATTTTTAATTAGGCACAGACCTTAATTTTTAATTAAATTCATCTGAACCTCCTTTAATTTTTTGAGATTTATATACGCAGCCTTAAATGGCACCATACTGAAAGCAATAACATATTGCTGTAACTGTAACAGAGGTTTGTATCATACAAGTGTTTGCTTTGGTCACATTTTACTTCCAGTTAAGTTGTGCATGATTGGAAACATAGAATCAGCAGTTTTTACATACTTATACAGTATTTTAATGAATGTTTCCCAATAAATTAGAGTATTTACGTTACTAGTTACTAGTGAGTATATTATTTTATCTGACCTAAATAACCCTATTTGAATGTTTATTTAAAAAGAAAGTAATTATGTAGTAATTCACCATAAAAAACGTACGTATTAATATGTTAATTGTTTTATTTTTATTCTTAAGGATTCAATCCAACGAGTTTGAGAGGCTCAAAGATAGGAGTGTTTTCTGGGTGCTGTTTTGCAGAAGCTCTAACTAGCAGAATATTTAACGATGACTTGGAACCTATGGGCATAGATCTTGTTGGTTCATCCAACTCGATGTTGGCCAACAGAATTTCTTTCATATTTGGATTTACTGGTATGTATTTCTGTACAATGCGTGGTACATAAGCATTTTTTTGGTATAAGATTCAAAACTTTTGTTTTTAAAATCTACTGTTTGCTTCACTTATGCATACTCTTTTGCTCCTAAGGATTCATATAATCTTAGGCTGGTGCGAATGAAATGTCCAGCCTGACGTCTGGTGGGAAACTCGCCTCAGCAACACAACACAGTGATTACACATCTATCGTCACAAACTCAGTACGTGTCCAGCAAACAAGATTGTGTACTCAGAGAAGACTGTCAGGAAGCAGTGCATTGCTGAATAGAGTATTATGAAAGTGCATCATAGAGAACGTACAATTGTGATTTTTTTACGAATTCATAGTGGGTTCCCTCTTCATATTAAGCCATAAAATAACACTAACGATGCATTTGAATCAAGAGTGGCGAATAAACGAACCATTCATAGCTGTTGTCAAATTTCATTCTTATCACAACACTGCGAAATGAACTTCGTACGCATCGACCAACGATTATTTTCAAATGAGTTCCTCAGGAACGCCTTGGAGACAGACCCTTGGAAAAGTGTTCGTATCATTGCAAACAAATTAGGCATTCACTCTCCATTGTCGTTCGGCATTTCATGCAATCGTTTAGGTGAAAAAGTTGGACTCATGGATGACCTATGAGTTGACAAAAATCAATAAGAATTGTCGTCTGGAAGTGTGCAGTTCTCTGAGTGTACGGAATAACCGGTAAAGTTTCCTGCGTTCATAAGACAGTCATTTTGGATGAAAAATGGGTCTTCCACGACAGCTGTAAATGGTTAGGACTAGCGACCATTTCAGTTTTTCTCCGGCGGGAAACTTAAACACATTGGGGTTGAAACGTAGTATTACGAAAATACTTGGAATTCATATTGAGCACGATAGGACATATGATCCGCTGCGGAAATTTCGCGGCTTCGGTGGGGGTAGACGGTTTCCAAAACCCTCCGAGAAGTTGTTTTCGCCGGTATTGGTAAACTTATCAAGTTTCTCCGTTTAAGCAAAACCATTACTGTGGATCGTTAGTCCTGAACTCCATGAAATGCAGCCCAAACTTGCCCCCAAGCATCCAACAATAGTCAACAGACATTCTCGTGTTGCATGACAATTGATGCCCACATACCACTCAAAGCATGGCGCAAACTCCCATAAGTTAACAGTATGAAACTCCTCCTTACCTAAAGTATACTATTGATACCTCTCCCTCGGAGTACCACTTCTTCCGGTATCTTGATGAGTTCTTGGGAGGGAAGACGTTTCCTCATGACTGAATGGTGCAACACCAGGTTGAGGACTTCTTAGTGTCATAGACTTATTTCGCCACCGTTCCTAATCGCTAGCTGAGCTATAGTAAAACTGTGGGATTATAGGCAGCGACTATTTCACTTAGCCAGGCACTGTAGTTTTTTTTTTTTTTTTTTTTTTTAGTCTTTGAAAATGACACATGAGGCGGACATTTCATTCATACCGATCTAATATATATATAATCATTATTGGAAAACCATTCAGATAGTTTAAAAATGGAGACAATTTAGTTTCATTGAGTACCAATAGCAAGGTAGACAGGAATAGAATTTGAGTAGTATTTGGAATATTACGTTTGAACCATCGTCCGCTGAACCCGCTCATTGTGGGCTGCTTAATTTACCTGCTGGCCAAAAGCCCATTTTCTAGCGCACAAGACAAACAAGAATAGGACGTTAGGTGATAGAATAAACCATTTTTTTAATAAGCGAAATGAGTAACTAGTACACTTTATAGACTTTCTAACTATGGTATGCGTAAAATATGAGAGTTCTTTGTATAAAAAGTACCGGAGTGAAAAGAGATAATGAGAAGCTCGTTTTTTTTTGTTTTTTTTAATCGATTCACCGTCCGAAGAATAGGTTTCATCTCTTCCCCTCTGATTTCAATTCTAATCAGTACAATCAAAAAAATAGCTAGAAGGAGTTTTCTACTATATATGTATGAATTGTTTACCACAAAAATAGATTTAATCTCCAATTTTATTCCGCTTTTGCAATGGCGGGTCTAGAAAGTAAAAACTGGGGTGTCTGTGCCTACCAGAACCCAGACTATGTTAGGTACACTATAAGTTTACTATAAACTTTCAAAAAATATATAAATAAGTGTTGAAATTATTTGTCACTCAAAAAATTGGGAAGACCCCCTTTTCCGGGCTAGATCCGCCACCCCGGGCTAGAACTTTACTACCAATTCAGATTCCAAGATGGATTCCTATAGAGTAAGAATGGTATTAAGAGGCGACAAACTTTTTTTTGTGTGTGTGTGTGATTCAGAATTCCAAAAATAGATTTAACCTCAGTTCTTATTCTTCTACTGCACAACCAGAAGTAGTGAAAACTTTCTTCAGCACCAAGGCTATATGAGACATAAACCCTGAGCTTGACCTTCGATCCGAACCGTATGAATTCCCACTGGGAGTCGAGCTGAGTCTCACGCACCAAAGATGTGAAAGTAAACAATATAACCATTATAGAGAGCTCTGTACGGTAGACGTATATGGGGGAAATCATAAATGATCACAACAATTTAAGTCAATATGTTATTATGTTACACAAATACCTCTTCCTTAGCAAACGAAATTCGATTCTGCAACTTCGTCGTGTACTTTGCCAGCCAAAGCCTAAGCAGATCACTTGATCAAGCCACGTTACAGTTTTTGAGAATTGAGAAAATAGTGCACAACAATTTTACCTATCGAATTACTATTAGAACACATAAAGATGTTTAAAAAAACATTTTGTTACCATCTTTTTAAATGTAATACTCACTTTTTACAGTTTTGTGAACAATATTTACAGGTCCCGGTGGGGTCACTCGGTCGAAAAAGTGTAACAGCTTTTTCGGGCCAGCCACCTTGAATGAGGTTTTCCTGGGTTTTCCTCATTCACACCAGGCAAATGCCGGGATGGTACCTAACGTATAGGTCCCAGGCCGTTTCCTTCCTTCCCCAATCCTTTCTTCCTTCCCTTTCCCCGGATAGTGTGCTCGTCGAGGGACGTCATCCCTCAAAACGTGACGGGCTAAATGACCATAAGATGCCGAGAGCCCAGAAATTTAAATTCTAAATCCTGAATTTTTACAGGAACTGTATGCTTCGGCCTTCACCTTGGAAGCAAGTGTTGGTGACGTCACAGAGAACTTTCCTGGTGGATACTAAACTAATAATAATAATTTATTTACAGGACCAAGTATGACCGTGGATTCGGCGTGTTCTTCGAGCAGCTCTGCTTTCCACTTGGCTGTGAAAGCTATTCAAAATGACGAGTGTGAAGCTGCAATAGCCATTGGATGTAATATAACTCTTCTCCCACAAACAAGTTATCGATTCAATCTTCTTGGAGTACTTAGTCAGGATGGGCGGTGTAAAACTTTCGACGAACAAGGTATATTATAGTTTATAACTTTTTTTTTTTTTACAACTGCCACCGCATACAATAAAGCATAAATGGTTTCAGAACCGAATTACATGTATTTGCACTAAGATATAAGAAAGATATGCAAATACATATAACACCAGAAGATTGTAATATTAAAACCTGAAGTCTTTTTTTTCTTCTTTCTTTTAATGAGTATTCAAGATTGTGGGTATCATACATCATTATAGCCATTTTGATGTGATATACGTATATAGTAGCTAAATAAATATTTTACAATATACGTACTTCAAGAAGGCATGCAAAAACTAAATTATTAACATAGAACCAACAAACATAGAATCACTATATATATTTATACGACTAACCAATATATATTTATACGCTTGTAATCCTATACCAACGAACATAGGACTACAAGCCTGCAAACAAGTTTTCTTAAGAAGAAATGTATAGTGTCCTTTGATTCCCAAAATACTAATACTACTACTACTAATAATAATAATAGTCAGTGGTTCCCAACCAGTTTTGATTGACAACATACTTCGCTGAACGCCTACGAAACAGGGGCGTCATTTAGGGGGCAGGGAGGGGCAATTGCTCCCCCTGAGCTTGAGATTTATTTAATTTTATCAATAGAATAGTAGTAAATCAGTGAGAAACGCGAAATTTTACTTATATAAAGGGGTCTTGCCCCGTCTTGCCCCCCCAAGCAAAATCTGAAATGACGCTCCTGCTACGAAATAGCGACAGTCGTTAGATTTTTTTTTATTACTAATAATATAATAGTGTGTAATACCAGGGTCACACACATGGGTGGGTCCTGGGAGTCCAGAATCTTCTTTCTGAAGTCCCGACTTTTCTGTAAAATTAGTCTAATTTTAGGGGTGGTTTTATAAATTTAAATATAACATATCCTTGTATTGAATTTGGACTCCCCCAGAAAACTTTGAACTCTTCCTGAAATAAATTCTTGCATATATGTCAGTGTAGGACTGTAAGTTCCTGTAAGAGTGAACCTATGTAGTATTCAGCATTGCTGCTATCTCTGTGGCATTTATTGGTACAGTTTGTCTCAAGATTGATTTTAACTATGTTTCATGATTTTTTTTAATTTCTAAAATTTCGTGACACTCTATGAGACTGCGTTTCACATTAGTATGTCGGAACACACAGGTTGGGAACCACTACTCTAAATCAATATAAAAATAGGGTAATAATGGATGTTTTAAATAATTCCTGGAGATAATATAGCCTAATAATAATAATAAAAAAATTAGTCACTTGCATATTATCTGCTGTATTATAGCATAACTACCGTTACTCATTTAGTTCTTTAAGCTTTTATTGTATTTTTAGGGATCCAGAAACTTATTTTCCTAGGCGGACTGGCGTAGTTATTGTTACGTCACTGAGTAGACTATTCCTATCGATTGAGTATCGATGAATAATAAAAGCGACTGTTGTTTCAATGTCGCATAAGCGATATTAACTTAAGTTTTACTTTTGATGGGGAACCGGGGAGTAGGGATGGTACCGAGACCGAGAC
This sequence comes from Thermobia domestica, assembly GCF_964235325.1. NCBI lineage: Eukaryota > Metazoa > Arthropoda > Insecta > Zygentoma > Lepismatidae > Thermobia > Thermobia domestica. The sequence goes on along the minus strand of NC_137455.1, from coordinate 57,762,506 downwards.
TAGTCTCGGTCTCGTCTCGGTCTCGTCTCGAATTATCGAGACGAGACCGAGACGAGACGGACTTTTTTATACCGAGACGAGACCGAGACCGAGACGGACTTTTAAATACCGAGACGAGACCGAGACCGAGACAGACCTCTATAAATCGAGACGAGACCGAGACGAGACTTAGGTCAGTCTCGAAAGTCTCGGTCCCGTCTCGAACATTGATATTGATAGATACTAAAATTGCCTTCACTCAAAATTTGTTTCGTTGCTGTGTTAGATAATATGAGAACGGTTGACTGATGTACATTGGCGTATTTAGGGGGTGGTTATCGGGCTCAAACCCCTCCCGAAATAAATTTGTGATAATTTTTTGCATTGCACGTACAACGCAAATGTTTCTTACTGGTTCCTCAAGCCTCTCCAGAAACTAAATCCACTGCTGATGCAAATAGAATTCTCTCTCTCTCTCTCTCTGTATATATATATATATATATATATATATATATATATATATATATATATGGTCACGGTGCCACCCAGGTCCGCCCTGCATAGGTCCCGGGGCTCAACTTTAATTTTAAATGGAAGCAAGGAGTGAGTGGTACCTCGTTCGATAGATCTTTAAAAACTAAAAAGCGTTGTGGCAAAAGATCTTTCATATCGGGCACTGTATTCAAAATGGCCGACAAGACATGTTGCCTCTATCAGATACAGTTAAAACGTGCAGTACCACTAATATGAAAACGGTTGAACATAAATGAACCGAACAAAAACTCAAATAGAAAATGTCATGTGGCACATCGATTGATATTGTCGCGGAGGCTTCCAGGGCCACCCATCATGGGGCCCCAGGGCGCAACCTCAAAATTGTAAATGGAAACATGGGGTGAGTGATACATCGTTCAACATATCTTTAAAAACTGAATAGTGCTGTTGTAAAAGATTGTTCATATGGGACACCGTTTTCAAAATGACCACCAAGACATGGTACCTGCATCAGGTAAAACGTCCAGTATCACTAATATGAAAACACCAGAACAAATATTCGAATAGGAAATCACAGAGGGTATTTATCATTCTATATCTCGGGAATGTTGCAACAGTCAAAAAGATGATTAGAGTGAAAGTGCCATAATGGAAAGGAAGAAATCTAACTCCTAGAAATTTATCCTAACCTCACTCCGTAAGTGAGTGAAGCGGGAAGGATCGGTGAAATTGCAAATGAGAGCCTTAATTTTTGCAAATTGTATCTACGAAACAAAGTTATTTGAAATGTGTTTTAATAAGAGATAAATGTCTCTGTAATAGGATAAAGTATGTAAAATTCTTGTTAAATGGTACTTTCCATTTGATTGCAGACAATGGTTTGATGGAAAAATGAACTAACTGAAATGCGAAACCAATTTGTCGAACAATGCAATTTTAGAACAATGTTTACAAACGTTGGTTTTGTTCAACAGTCGTCTGCATGATATTGGTTCGCTTGTTTTCCTTCTGTCTTCTTGCATGTGATAGAATATGAGTTTCACTGAGATGTCCACAGTTACATTCCGAATAACTTTCAACGGTAATTTCAGTTGTGATCCTTAGTAACGAAACGGTACATACTGATGCAGATATGTCCCAAAAATCTTGCACGCATTGCGTTAAATTATCAGGGGCGAAGGGGCGGGCAAAATGTTGTTAAACTTGAATTTCACCTTATTTTTTCACCTTATTTCACTTTATTTTTATTCATTATAGTACCAGTCATTTGTACACACAAGTGTTTCAGACAAACCATATCTATTGCAAATAAAAGTGAGGTTCTCATTTGAGATTTTACCATTCATTACCGCTTCACCCACTTACGGACAGAGATCGGAAAGATAATTTTCTATCATTTCCTCTTTTGCATCATGTTAATTATACTTTAATAATCTTTTTCTCCGTTGCATTATACTCGAGCCGTGGAATGATAAATACCCTCTGTGCTTTCCTATACGAGTTTTATTCTGTTCATTTATCTCCAACTATTTTCATATTAGGGGGCTAGTGGTACTGGACGTTTTATCTGATACAGGTACCATGTCTTGGCGGCCATTTTGAATACGGTGACCAATATGAAAAATCTTTTGATACAATACTATTTAGTGTTTCAAAATTTATCCAACAACGTATCACTTGACCCATATTTCGGTTCAAAATTTCTAAGTTTGGCCCCCTTGAAAGGCAGCCGTGGAGCACTGCGAGAACATTACTCGACGCGCCCCATGCCTTTCCTCTTTCACTTTCTGACTGTTCGTTTATCTCCAACTGTTTTCATATTAGAGGGCTAGTGGTACTGGACGTTTTATCAGATACAGGCATCATGTCATGGCGACCATCTTGAATACGGTGACCAATATGAAAAATCTTTTGCCACATCGCTTTTTACTTTTTAAAGATCTATGGAACGAGGTATTACTCGCCCCATGTTTCCATTTAAAATTTTAAAGCTTGACCCTGGTACCCCATGAAGGGTGGCTCCGGGAGGCGCCGCGACACCAATCGGTGTACCCCATGGCATTTCCTATTTGAGTTTTTCTTCGGTTCATTTATGTTCAACCGTTTTCGAGATATCTCCGTGGAAAGATTAAATATATATATCCGTGGACCCAGTATATGATCAAGGGAAGGGCTAAACCATAGTTTGCCGCTTTATCCAGTGTAAAGAAAGTAGGATTGAAACTCATTTTATCCAGTGTATACCTGAGCGTTAAGGGGGGCTATAGTCCCTATAGCCCTCCCTATGATCTGCGATATATATATTAAAAATTCTGAAATTTTGTACCAAGTTGGGAAATTCTCTTACATACTCTGCAATATCACTAGATAAACAATGTTGCTAAAAGCAAAATAAAGTTGTATTTTCTCAAATTGCGCTACGTAAAGTATTACATATTTCTAATTTAGTTATTTAACAAAACCACAATAGCCCATACATTATTTAGTGTAACAAAGGACAACACAGTATCATTAACATCAACATTTTGGAAATATCTAATAACACAAACGGCATGGACGGTGCAATGCGCATCAACTGTATCTTAGCGTCAAATACTGTGATCATGGTATAATATATTTCGAATGAATGAGGGAACAAAGTTACAAGAAACGAAAAATTTTAATGTTTCTAAAGACTTTACTTCGAAAACGCGCTGACATATCACGCCTCATCATGCAGATGCTTCCAAAAGACTTAAATGCTTATAACGCCATTTACAACAACTGTTATTTCAAATCGTTTCAGAGATACCAAACACATTGGTAGTGATTGTTATACTGCTTAAAATGACGTAGGCCCTATTTGTATTAAATTTTTATAATGATTATTGCTTTCCTTTGCTTCTATAACATTACAACAATAGTTTTTGATGGTTTTAATTACAACAAGTGTCAGTTACATTATTTTAAGCAGCGTTGCCCTCTTAAATAAATTGCTAAATATTATTCTAAATATAGTGCAAATAACGTAGATGAACTGCAAGATATTTTAAAATTACTCGTAGTTTGTTTTATGGTGCAAGAATGCTTTCAAGAGAAGACGTTTTTCATAGTCTTTGGGCTACTTATAATGTTAATGCTCCAGCAATATGTGTAAAAGCAAATTGTAACTGAAATTAAATGTAACTGATACATTTTCAGTAACACTAGTTGTTCCCCGTAAGCCTTAGGCCTGGTGTACACTTCAGATTAAGACCGTGTTTAATTAAAATTTCTAATTACACACTAATTACATTTCACTTGCATTAGTTTGACCACCGATCACATCAAACTCGACCCACACCATATAGCTATATGCAATTATTCAAGGACATACAGTTAGTAATACACAGTGTTCACTTTTGTTTTGTTTTGTTTTAGTTTAACGTCCCACAGTTATGCTAGGGCGGCTAAAGGAGACGTGGAGCTAATAATTATAGTGGAATCCGAACCACTTTGGTCGTTCAACTTTACCCCTACCGGAAAGCGAACTCGAGACCACGCGAACCGAAATCAAGAGTGCTAGCCGCTAGACCAAATGGGGGTTCTCACATTATGTTGATTTAAATCATTCAGTCAGTGTTGCCAGATCCGAAGATTAAAAAATAGCGTGTCTGTACTCCGAAAGTAGTGAATTCGAACTATTTGTAGCCCAAATATATAGAAATGAATACTGATGATGCTAATGAAATAATTTAATATGAGCTGGAAAATGTGCTGGACGTATTGCAAGAAGAAATTATGATCGACGGACGAAAACAATTCTAGACTGGACACCACAAGACAAAAACAGCCTAGGAAACCCCCGCATACAAGAAGGTGTGACGAAATCAAGAGCCACTGAGGAGTAACCTGGAAAAGAATTGCCCAAGTTAGATAGTTGTGAAGACTTGGAAAGACTTCATCCAGCAATGGATTGATAATGGTTGATTATGATGGTAGTGATGATTTTATTATATCTGAACCTCGGAGGTAAACTAAACCAAGTCATAATTTCGTAATTTTACAGAAGCGAAAAACTGGTTCCTCAACTAAGACTATATATATAACTTTTACCAGGTAAGGTAGAGTAAAAATGGATCCAAAATTTAATGAAAGTCGTAGAACGAAGAAAGTATTTTTGACTATTCAATCCATCATGTTGCAGCAAAACTACGAAAATTAACACAAAAGAAAACTAGAAACCTAAGAATCACTTGTTTTGGCGAGTGAGAAAAAAAAATAGATACAGATAATTCGAATTACCTATATACATATATAATATGTATGTCCATGTTTCGCAAGTAATTTTTAATAAATATAAAATTTCAATGTAATGAAAGCAAAATTAGTTTTCTCGAATAAAGATTGCATGCACCGTTGAGAGCTCAGGAATAAGATTATTCTATGTTACGGCACTGGATATGTGCTTACGTAATGCATTACGACCTTATGAACTTGTATAAGAAACAGAATGCACTTAAAATGAGACGCGAATTATACGAAACATCGGGGTTTGAATCTAACTTGTTTTGTGATCCAACTCGAGACCTCACGTAGCAAAGATGAGTGTAGTAGCTCCCACCACAAGGTTCAGGACATTCGTGTTATAAAGTGTCAATTAAACACGGAGATGTTAAATGGTAATAAAGCATTTCATCAATTTCAAACAAAATACGTATATTGTAGTAATAATTTACCCTATTAATAATTTACCCTATTTGTTAAGATAATGAACGTTATATTCTGTTTTTAAAATGACAGTCACAGCAGAATGTATTGAATAATAAATGAGAAATTGTAAAGTTTCAATATTTGTACGATTAAATACATTCGTGCTGCTATGTGTTGCGTTATCCGTTAGGAGGTATTGAACAATTCTGATTCAGAGGAAGGAAATAAACTACTGTATAGTACTGGAGTTAATTTAATAGAGTTTAATTGTATAGGCAGTTCTGAGGCTATATGAGACAAAGTCTATTGCTGAAAGTGAAATATCGGTTCTATTAGAATTATGGTATGGTGTACCTCTTCATAGCTAATTTGCTAGTGCTAATGCTTTCCATGCGCATATTCCAGGTTCAATGATCAGTGGGTATATCACCCTAAAACCCTAAGTCAAAATGAAAGGAAAAAATAAGCGGAAACGACAGACTGTACGAGAATAATACTTTCACTATTTTAATTTCACATTATTTATTTCGAGACTTTCGAGACTTTCGAGACGAGACCGAGACTTGGTACTCGAGACCGAGACCGAGATCGAGACAAGCATCTGTTGACCGAGACGAGACCGAGACCGAGACGGTGATTTTTTACTCGAGACGAGACCGAGACCGAGACCGTTATTTATCAACCGAGACGAGACCGAGACTGTACAAAGTCTCGTCTCGTCTCGTCTCGATACCATCCCTACCGGGGAGTGATGATTTCAGGATGTGGCTCGAGGAAAATCTCCGATCGTCCTCAACGCGGATTAATAGTAATTTTTGCGGTACTACTTTAATCTCATGTGTTTTGAAATTTTCACTTCCCCTCAGAGGATGAATTACCACTGAAATCGAAACTTTTGGATTTTCGTATAATTCCTGGGAAGGATGACAGATATGGAAATTCGGAGCTATTCCGGGTAAATCGGGACATTTAGAATCCTTACCTAAGATAATAAATAGTTGTAATTTAATGTTAATTGGTATATATGTTACTCCTAAAAGTATAGAAATAATTACTAAAAGAAATTTAATTTTTGTAGATCTGTTGTAATGGATGCTGCATATTGTTCTATGTGGCATCACGTAATTGTATTTCATTTTTGTTATTATCATTTAAGGTTAGTGTAAAGGGACAAGTTTTGCCGATAGATGTCACTACTGTCTTCGTATCTGTCCCATGTATTTTTTACCTTTCACGAAAATTTACAATTTCTTCTATAAATTTCAACCTAGAGACTTCAAATTTCTAAAGAAGGAACTTCATAACCTATTAAAGGGAACAATCCGTGCTGACTTTTTATTTAGAATTTTATTCATTGTTGAAACAGTTCCATTGTTAAAGGTTTGGATATCCATTTCAACAATCAAGCCATTTCAACAATGAAGAAAATTCTAAATAAAAAATCGGCACGGACTATAGCCTTCGATAGGTTATGAAGTTCCTTTTCTAAAAATTTGAAGTCTGTAGGTTGAAATTTGTAAGAGAAACCGTGAATTTTCGTGAAAGACAAAAAATACATGGGAGAGATACGAAGACTGTGGTGTCATCTATCGGCAGAACTTGTCTCTTTAAACCAACCTTAATGTTTATTTCTGTTTTCTACATTTTTCCCTATAAATGTAACCTTCTAGATTGAGTGCTCAATTTTATCTGTATACTTTCCAAAAATATGGTGAATTTAAACTTGACCTGTACACTTGTGGCAATTCAAAATAAACTTATTTTGTTGGTTAATCATTTTTCGTTAAAATCACTAATTGTGAATATGGTGGTTCTTCAATGGTTTATTTTCAATCTTAAGTTGGGTGAGAAATGTACCTATGTGCTCAATTCTTTTGCTGTGCTTGACTACAAATCATTTTAGTGGCGTAACGTCTTATTTCATAGATAGATTATAAGGCATTATTTTGAATCTTACATTAGAAACCATTATAGAACATTTTTATACTATCTTGTTTTAAAATAGCAAATGGCTACGCAAGAAGTGAAGCATGTGTTGCAGCATTTATCCAAAAATCTAAAGATGCCAGAAGAATTTATTGCCACGTAGTACACACGAAGACAAACTGTGATGGGTTTAAAAGCGACGGAATAAATTTCCCCTCCAGACACCTACAGAAGAAACTGCTGGATGAAGTGTACGATGAATGTGGTGTTGATCCATCCACTGTAGATTATATTGAAGCACACGGAACAGGAACCAGGGTATGTATATGCTAGTAAACACTTAACTTAATTTAATCCAGTGATCGATTTCGGCGGTTTGGCCTTGTAATATCTCTTGAAAATATTGGCTTCACAGATTAGCGCCGAAACATCAAAATATGATATTCCTAAATTTAGAAAGAATGTGTATGAGTGTAATAACTGAAGCTGCCTAAAATCATAACAGTTGCAAAAATTCAAAAAGAAACTGTACGATATTAAAGTATACCTACCTCAGATAAGTCTATGCATATGAGGAGCATACCGGTCCAAATTTATCAACATGTAGCTGAAATGCCTGTGCTTCGCACGGGAGAATAGGTTTATGCGAAGCGTATAAACCTCTCCCACCCTTTAGAATTCACCCACATATTTCTATAGATATGTTGATGACACCTTTACTATCTAGCCACATGGACGCAACTTCTTACAGAAATTCCTGTAGCATCTTATATATGCTTACGTCGGAAAAGGACAGCAATGTTTTGACCATGTGACTTGAAGCTTTGTCCTGGTGCAGTTCCATATCGTGGCCATACAATGTTGAGTTTCATCAGAATAGAACATGTTCTTGGTAATAAGCAGAATTGATATTTATTTATATTTTGACTATATGAAGTTTGGTGAATCCCGTGGAAATATGTCTGGGAGAAACACACTGTATGGAGAACTAAACTTTAAACAAATACACGGTAAACTGTGTATACGTGCGTACAATTGAATTAACTCTTTATCCAATTAGTTTACATTGAGTACAACATACAGAAGATCTAATATGACATACTCCTTAAGTAAGAAACAAACATTATGCCTAATCTTTATTTCATCAAACGGATCATAGTAACTCAGGTGTGACGAAAAACAAAGGGGAGAAAAAAAAGGGAAAAGAAAAACTTGCAAGGTCAGATAATAACAATATGAGAAAGGTAACTTGACCTACGACAAGAAGATGAAAAAAAAAATGATTCAAACATTGAGGGAGGAAGTGAATCAAATGGAACACTACTCTACCTCAATTATCAAGACCATCTCTTTGTTATCTTCATAAAATGCCATGAGTGACCTTGACATTGCGAGCGGGATTGTTTATTAGAGGAAACAATTGAAACAAAAGTAAATAGAAGGAGTTTGAAGAAGTCGTCTTTTCGACGGAAGTAACGGTAAATAAGTATTGTTTCCCTACTCTTTTTCTTCTTTTTAAAGTTAAAAGAGGCTACACACATTTCTTGGCTCATATTATAGATTGAAATAGTCATCATTAACAGTATACGCTGATGCAGAATACGTCATTTTCGTTTCTGGTTTAGGTAACTCATTACAAAGAAATTAAGAGTTAGGTGGCTTGTATGAATGTGGCATTTGTTATTTTACATATTTTCATTAGAAGTTGAGATTTAGGATACATTATACAGTATATGAGAAAAATTAAGGACAGTCGATTTTTGCAATTGATTCATTGTTTCAAATTAGATATAATCTAATCCATTAACCCTCTATTCAAACCGAAAATGGTTCAAACTAGCAATTTACGGTTTCAATGTTTATTGTTAGAATGAAAACTCTAACAGGTAACGAGAAGCGGTTTCTTGCAAATGATTAAGCGTCTCAAGGCAACATACAGGGTGTGGCACGCAAAACCGGCCCGTCGTAATATTCTGATATATTGTGTTTTTGGCAACACTTAAATAATCTACCTTCCTACCAAGAGATGGCGTGTCGAGGTCGGGTCGACTTACGTGACCTGCAGCAATCACGTGCAGCCGCAGCCAGTGAAACTTGTCGAAACCAGTTGAGAAAAAGGCCTCGTTGTGTTAAGCCTGGTGAGTGTCAGTGTGTGATAATGCCGTATTCGATACCCGAGCGTGTTGCCATTGTTGAAGGGTTCATTCTCACTGGATCTTTTGTGAAAACAAAGAATTTGTTTCTGGAGAATTTTCCAGGACGTTCTGTGCCAGCAAAAAGCACCATTCAGGAATTGATTGAAAAATGGCGGCGTACAGGATCGGTTCAAAATGCTCCCAGGAACAGACGACCATCTGTCTGCACACCTGAATTAAAGATGCAGGTGGAGGAGATAATGACAAGAAGTCCTCGAAAGTCAACCAGGAGATTGAGTCAACAGGTTCATGTGAGTGAGAGAAGTTGCAGACGTGTTTTAAGGGGACGTGCAGCATGCCACACATCAGCTGCATCATTGTCCCTTGTGCATGAGATGTTTACACCAGAGAGGACAATCAGCAAAGGCTTGTGGCCTCCTCGGTCACCAGACTTGTCCACGTGTGACTTTTACTTATGGGGACTGTTAAAGGGAAGAGTATACGAAACAAATCCACACACAATTGAAGAACTCAAGACCAGGATCCAGGATGTCACCAATAGCATTACAACACAAGAACTGACAAGGGTATATATGCATCTCCTCAATCGTGCTCACATGTGTGTTGAAGTGGGCGGAGGACACTATCAGCACCTGCTGTGAAGGCTGCTGTGAAGGTGAGTAGTCATATTCAATACATTACATTTCATTTATGTGTTGTAGTTAATCATATTCAATACATTACATTTAATTTTATGTGTTCACTTTACGGGCCGGTTTTACGTGCCGCACCCTGTACCATGGCTATTCGGAACATTCTACGAAAGTCAGAAGTGGTTGAAATATACTATTACTTCCGATTTAAATTGAGGTTTCCGTAAAGCAAAAACGATAAGAAATATTGAGATGCGATCTTTTGTAATCAATTCAGTTTCCCAAGAATTGGTACCGCCGTCTCTGTTAAGTTCTATTCAAACCGGAAGTGGTTCAAATTAAATATTACCGGTTTCAAAATTTATCGCCATAAAACCGCAAAGTAGTAATATATAGTAGGAATCTGTTCTCTGCAATCGATTCAGAATGTTAAGGGAACATATAATCACAAGCCGCAACACTCTACCAAACCGGAAGTGGTTAAAATTTACTACTACTACTTCTGGTTTCAATATTGATTTCCATAGAACAAAAATTGTAAGAGATATCGAGATGCGGTTTTTGAAATCGAATCAGCTTCCCAAGAGTAGTTCCATATCCTTCCGTAATTCTACATTCAAACCGGAAGTGATTAAATTAACGACTTTTGGTTCCAATCTTTACCATCGAAGAACAAAAACAGAAAGACATAGCAAGTAATGGCTTTTTGATATGGATTAAGCGTTCGAGGAACAGGTTCTATCTTTGATCTTATTAATCTGTTGCAAACCAGTAGCTGTATTACTTCAAGTTTAAGTACTGAATTCACATAGTTTGGAAGTTTACCGTAGTTTCATACTGTGAAGCGACATTCTCTTGTCGCACTTGTACTCCTTTATGTACACTCATGTCCAAAATGATTGTCGCATATCTATAACTGTCTTCTTGTAAGAATATAATTTGATAATGATTTTCCAGGTTCCTTTTAATACTGATACTATGCGTATAATCGGGAAAAGTATATTTGTGGTAAATTTCGTAGGAAAAGAATTATAAATACGAAAATTAGAATGAGTAAAACAAAATATTGCTAAATGGACAACAAAGTTTTATTTTCGTTTTATTGTTCTTATTTACTGCTCTTTTGACATGAAATTTGCCACATACATGTCTGCCGATTATACACATACTAACATTATAAGAAATACCGGGCGAATTCGTTATCAAATTATATTCCTACAACAACATATTTATAGACATGCGACAATAAATTTGGACATGAGTGTACATATCCATACTCGTTTGCGTGCTCCTCCTCTGGATGTACCTCTGCACAAGATCTCCAGTTTCATCCGGTCCAGAACCAAAATAAATGCCAAGCTGGTTTGTAGTGACTACCTAACACAAATTGGAGTGTTTTTCGTATATTTCTTTTGCGTGTACCCCACTGCTGTTAATTCTTGTTTAAAATACTTGTTTTTATAGATTACTAGCTGAATGGTCGCTCTTCGCGTGGGAAGAATACGCTTTAGGATATGCAAAATATTTGAAAAGTATATTTGAACCCTTTTTCCGAAGGAATATGTATTCCTTCGCTTCTGGCCCTTAGACAGAGCGCTGAAGCTAGGTGATGGCAAGATCATTTAGGAGTTTACTTTCGTTCACCCATAGATACAAGCTAACAAACAAGTAAAAATTTCAGTGGACTAAGTCCCCTTGGTCATTCCATAGTTACGGGCCTGCCCCATTTAGGCTATGTTTCTCAGTCAAACGAAAATGATAAAATCCTTGCTCGACTAAAGTGTTATACTTAAAGATTCATTTTAAAAGGTTCAGTAGTTTTGTTGTGCAAAAAGCGCTAAGTAGAGTTAAAAATATAGAAACAGAGACATCTCCCTTCAGAAGCGGGATTTTCGAAAACTTATGGCAAGTGTGCACTTATTATTAATGAGGAGTTGATATTCCGAGTTTTAATTTCCCTAATTTGGGAGGCTCTTAAGAAACTATTTTCGACGTACAAGTTGAATCCCCCTTTCCCCCACCTTATTACCATACACATTTTAATCAAAGTGACATGATTAAAAAAAAAAAAAAAAAAAAGCTCAAACCAAGGGCCTACTATGTTCAGTTTCATTCACAGCACTCAATCTTTTTTTTTTCTTTCTTTATCGTGATGACTTCGGATTCTGACCTGTATACCCGAGAACATTTAAAATGATGACTCGTCTGGAAAATTATCAAGAGTAGAAGTAGTGAGGTCAGTGGTTGGGCCTAAAATACTACACCTGCTGACATTCATAGGCAGATTGTAAAGGTGTATGAGGAGGACTCAACATGAAGGCAACATGTAGCGAAGTGGTGTCGTATCTTAAAAGAAGGACAGCCTAGTATTGTTAATGACAACTCTGGACAGAGTAATAGATAGACTCAGTACCTAAACTACTGACGTATAATGTACTCGTATGGATGAGTGTATTCGTGAGGTCAGAAGAATATCATTACACTCAATATCAGCTGAGCTAGAACTACCATATAGTGTTGTGCAGAACATTGTAGTTAATGTCCGTAAGTATAGGAAAACGGGTGAGAAATAGGTACTATCCATAAGACAAACAGAGTGCCGACGTCTCTGAATATTCTGTAGCGTTACCAGCAGAAGGAACAAATTTCTTCACCGGGCAGTGACTGTCGATGAAACAACATTACGTCTGTTCACTCCATCAAGGGAGCAGACATTCACGAATGGAGGCATACATGTTCTCCATAGAAGAAGAAATTCAAAGTAGTTGCAATGTCCAAGAAAATTTTGTGCACTGTGTTCTGGGACGTACCAGGTGTGCTATTGATCGATTATTTGGACCAAGGAGAATCCGTGCTAAAAGATATTGCAGGATACTTCTGAAGTTACAGAATGCTTCAGATGAAAACGTCCTGGTTTCCTTCACTATGGTGTAATTCTTCTGGATAATAATGAGAGGCTCCATTAAAAGAAAAAAAAAACTGTTGAGTGTATTCAGCGTTTACGCTGGGAACGACTAGAACATCCTCTACAGCCGTGACCTGACCTCCAGTGATTTTCACCTATTCCTTGCTCTAAAGCAGAACATGGCTGGTAACCATTATCTGACGTGTGATTATGTCAACACTGCTACTTCACTGTGGCTGTGACAATTTGACGCAGATTGCTGTGCAACCGGTATGGAAAACATCTACCATTGTGATAAATATTTGAACAAAAAAAAGTGATTACATCGGTGACTACTGTTGAGTGCTCTCTATCATCAGGTGTGTTGATCTTTTAGCTATGTTTCACACATAAGCCATAATAGACCTTTTAACTTTTATTCGGATAACTGCTCGTACATATAGTCATAGATATACAGTAGGTTAAAATGCTTTCCACTATTATTACACGTTTCGTTTGAATTGATGAAGGTGCAAATACCAAATGTAGCATATGAGACTTTGTGATACATTGAATACTAATTTCTCATGTATTGGCACGATTCTTTAATCACTATGAAGAGGGATTAGTTGTTATTTGTTTCTTTAAGACACGAAATTTGGTATATTTATTATCGCCTGTTTTACTTGAAAGAATCATAGCAGAACAGTAAATCTTTTCAAACCTCCCAGTTTTTGTTTTTACAAATCAATTCCAAATTCAATCTAAACTAATCCTCTGCTGCAGATATAAATTTTCTCTTAATTTGCTCTAATAATTTTTGACGGTTTTGTATACTTGCACTAGAAATGCATATCGAGACATATTTCTAACAAATATATTTTTAAGAAATAAAAGTAATAAGAAAGATAGAATATATTAATTTGTCTATTTTTGTAGGTAGGGGATGTGGAAGAAGTTTGTGCTTTAGCCGAAGTCTTCTGCAAGAACAGAAAAACTCCTTTGCCTATTGGTTCCGTAAAAACTAATATGGGCCACACTGAAGCATCATCTGGTCTTTGTTCTATCAGTAAAGTCATCATTGCATTCGAGACTGGAATTATCCCACCAAATCTAAATTTTAAAACTCCTAAAGCACAAATAGCAGAACTTTTCGACACGAAATTAAAGGTAAGTAAGATTTGAAATACGATTAAATCTGCCATCTGTAGTATAGATATCAGAAGTGTGAGAGTAGTTCTATTTAATTTGTAAGTTTTTACATTTAACAAAATAGTGATGCCTAAAAGAGTAGTTAAAGGTGAATAAAATAATCATTTTAAAGGGTCTTCCTTCTGGAAACATATTAAAATAATATATGACCCATAAAGCTAACAAATTTGTGAAAATTACTGGAACGTTAGAAGCTCGTAATTCTTTTGTAACAACGAATGTTTGCAAATTTTTGATTATTTCTCCCGTGAATCCTTAGCATTGAAAAAGAGTATTCTTCTCCCTCCCATCTATGAATACAAAATGCTTATAATATTATAGATACTATTACTATGGATTACACTAGCTCCTTCAATAATTTTTTTCTTTCTTTCTTTTGCTCGCTTAATTTCAGTTGTATAAATTTTCAGACGCAGTAACCTTAGGAGTAATTCTGTAATATTAATTCAAGTGTTCTTTTTTAAGTTCTTTAATTAATATTTGTGGAATAATACATTTTGCAGATATAAACATTGGATATACTCTTTCTTATTTTCACACTTCCTTAAGTGTTATACTTCAATTGTTAACTTTGTATATTACTTTAAAATCTCCTTGTGTAGTTAATGACAAACGATCTTTCCATTTTGCACTAATTTTTATTAATACTTTTTGATTTATAATTTATCTAGGTAAACATATAACATATAACAGGAAACACAACTACATAGCGATAAAACTATACTGTTGAGGTGACAGTTGTACTCTCGAAAATAAGCCAACAAGTACTTATGGTGAAAAGCTAATGACTTTATAGAAAACGGCGAATTAAAAAAGTAATAATAGGAAAAGCATACTTAAATTGACAAATAAAGCCAAATATATAGTTTGAGGATATTGAGGAAGAAGATTCCCATATAAGTCAGGGAATCTCGAATAATCTGCATTGCAAAAGTATACCAATATGAACAGTTTTCCACGTAGCATTTCAAAAGCTTCTGGGCTGGATACTATTACCTGGTCAAAGCATAATTTTTCTCTAACATTGCTGCATAACGTTGTTTTCTTATAGTTATTAATTGATAAATTGTCTCAAAGTTTTTTTTTCCACATATGTTAGGATCGTTTCTGGAAACTAGGCATGAGTGATTTACTTTCCATCAGTAGATTTCTTTGTTGGCCCCATTAGTAATGACGAAATATTTTGCATATTTTCTTTACGTATTTGTATGTAACATTCAACACGCATGTTTCAGCTCTATATTGTTAAATTTAGTACAGTATGTTTACTATTCTGAAATAGCGTTTGTTATATGCTGTATTGAAATTACATTCTGAAAAAGGAATGTTTCTAATGTTTACATTTGCGGAATTAACACTTGGAATTTTATTAGTATAATTATTTTCACACATAAGAGCATGCTCTGGATATTTGTGATAGACTTTATTTGACCTCATATTTAGTGCTATCTTTACATATGGAAAAACCTGTGTAGTCGCGCAGGGTGACAGTATTTTGGGGCCCGGCATGAGAAAGCATACATATCATGCAAGTTCATACAAGTTCATGTGGAAAAAATAAGGACCACTCAAACATATATTAAATAGGGAATGGATTGTTATAAAAGTAACAAGAAGTTTTTGAATTAGTATTCGCGTTTTCCTTGCAGTTTGTGGGAATATTATTTTGGTTATATCATCATATTACCTTAATAACATAGGGTTATGTACAGTATATCGCTCACCAGCCAAAATAAATCGCACGAAATTTTTAATTGAGAATGTATAATTTTTCGATGTAAATTTTAACTCATGATTTATGGATACATTTTAAATTTTCCATTGAGTTTCTGGAGCTAGTATTTTCTATTCTATTTCCTGCTTCGAAATCTGTTGTCTATAAATTATATTTTAGTTAACTAAATAAATATTTCGTATCATTTTATATATTTATACCTTTAGTCAGAATATATGATGTTAATTTATTGTTATTTCCGTTAAGTTAGATGTTGTACGTAACAGTCTTCGTATTTTCATTATGTTAAGAGTTTTGCTCTAATGCTCTTGTCATCTATGAAGTTGCATTTTCTAATCTTAAGATCTTGAAAACTTTAGGTAGTAACAGAGAAGACCAAACTCCCAGGACTATTAGTAGCCACTAGTTCTTTTGGGTTTGGAGGAGCCAATGTTCATATGTTACTTCAAGGCAACAAAAAAGAAAAGAAGCAACATTTGAATGACGGATTGCCTCGCCTCGTTGTTATTTCCGGGAGAACAGAAGAAGGCATAGAGAGAACTTTGAGTAAGGTATGTTTACATAATTTAGACAGTTTTTTTTAAAACAAAATAAGAATCAACATTAAAAAGTGGATATACCATATATTTTCAAATTCAAGAGTTTTTCGGCAATTTCATGCCAAAAAATACGGGGTCATCTTCTTACTGACTTATGGTACAGGACTAAGCATGATCTTCTATGGGAAGAAACCAACGTCACAATAACACTATCAGTGGCACTGAAGATTCAGTGAACCCTTCCGGAGAGGACGATTGAGAGAAGTCTGTATTTGATTCAATTTTCAGTGTAGTTTTACTATAAATTCTGAAAACACACCCAGTATAACTTTTTGGGAGGAAAGGGAGTAATTATTTGTTTTAAAAATTGGGGAGGAAGGTCGTCTTGTTTTTAGAAACATATGATATATATAAATACGATACTTTTGAATATTGTAAATGGCTGGCAATGCCATACGACTGGTCATCTCTCTCTCCCTCTTTCAAATATGCTTTTTCTTATTCTCGTCTGCACGCTAATGAACCTTCCAAGATTTGAAAACTTTCTGTCTCTTTGTGTGCATCTCTTCAAAACTACCATGCAAGTACTTTAAGAACCTAATTAAATATTTCCATTGATTTACGTAATACTATACATATCTAGAACTTCCATTTTAATTATTTTTTAGTGTTAATTTAGAGTAAAGAAAAGTTAGAATTTCAGTTTAGAGTTTATTTTCAATTGAATATTATAGTGTCAAATGGAAGAAGAATTAATCAGTTTTCAGTTACACTTTTGAATCGAGGCTTAGCAGATCAAATTTTATTTTATGAATTTTAAATTAAATATAGTTATATGCCTCTTCCTTTATCTGAACATAGTAACCATAAAATTTTGATTTTAATAAAATTATTATCTTTACTCATTCCAGAATATCAATGTGTGTTGGATTTAACAAATTCATTATATACTGGTGAAAAGTTCTTAACGTTATAATCGTGACAAAATGAACACACACACACAAATCAATTCCTTATGATTATAATATGATAGATCACACTGCTACGTTTAACGTTCAAGATTATGCACCAAGGCTAAGAAAGACGGTGATAATGAGATTATGTAATGGTGGAATAAAGAAAGAAAACGGGAGAACTCCGAGAGAACCCACTCACACGGTGTTTGTTCATCACAAAGTTCCGTTGGTGCGGACTGGAATCGAACCAGGGATCCTACGCTTCAGATATGAGCCCTGTACAACTGAGCCACTGCGGCTTCCATATTGCTAACGTGTCACTTAGGTTTTAAGAATGTAATTGTTACCTCTGAAATTCAATTATTTCGTAGTGATAATAAATTTCATTTTTCGTTTTACAATTTTATTATGATAATTTCTCAACTTCTGAAAGGTGTGTTTGTAAACTTAACTTTCAATTCCTTATGAATAATAAAATGCTCACCTGCTTGTTTGCTATTGAAAATAAGAAGTGTATATATAAGTATTATCTAGAGAACATTAATTCTGAAATAAGAATAATTGCAAAGGTTGTATTTTCCCGATACAGTGAAACCTCCCTTAACAGACACCTCTATAATACGGACACTTTTTTTTGTCCCGGCAAAAATATATGTTCCCGTATGAAAAAAAAACTCCCTTGTACGGACACTCTCAGATACGGACGCGGACAGTCCTTTTTTCCCCAGACCTCTCATAACGGACAGGAATTATTCTCGGTTATGCGATATATTATTCCTCACAAGCGTATCTATCACGGGTCCAGACCTGGTGAACCATGAAACAGAACAGCTTCAAGCTGAACTTGAAATTCTTCTTTTTTCTGCCCGCAATAAACTGCTTTCTGGTGGAAATCCTAGAAAACCTTCAATACGCGATAACACTCATGCAGGGTCAGTCGTATGGCCAAGAATTCTATGCGAACTATCTTTCCCTTCCTAATAAATTTAGTCCCTTTGCCTCTGGGACTTGCATCTTTCCTGATAATTTCATAGATAACATAAACAAACATTGTTTGTTTTACAATAACATTTCAACGAGCAATGTTTCCTCTTTTTTTTTTTTTGAAAAGCAACATTTTTCTTTTACTTATGATACTGGAACAAGTCTGGGTTAGAATTTTCTCGGCTTCCTTTTTCACTTTCTCTAAGAGCATATTCTTTGTGATTCGGGCTGGGTCAATAAACATATGCATTTCCAT
Organism: Thermobia domestica; assembly: GCF_964235325.1. Classification (NCBI taxonomy): domain Eukaryota; kingdom Metazoa; phylum Arthropoda; class Insecta; order Zygentoma; family Lepismatidae; genus Thermobia; species Thermobia domestica. The sequence continues at coordinate 57,744,081 of NC_137455.1, read as the reverse complement.
ATGCCTTTTCATCCATTCCGCCAACGAAGATAACGCGCACACACTCACAAACATGTTTCTTCCGCAACCGTACTGAGTATTCTCAGAGGACACTTGCTAATGAGTTTTATTACCCTTGTAGAGGAAAAAGTATGCCTTTTTCGCTAAACAAAAGAGTTTAGCCGATTAGTTGGTTCCTAACGCGTCTTTTGAGAAGGTTCTGATAATTTGAAATAAATGAGAAACGTTTACAGAATGATGACATGTACTTAAAAAAATTAACATTATCTACGCATTATCTTTTGCAGCGCCGGTATACGAATATATTAACATATCCCGGAACAATAATATTTTTTAACAGAAATGAATTTCTCCTTCATTCCTCCCAGTAATTCAAATACGTACTAAATGGATTATTTTCTTATTGAATGTTACGTACTTACGTTCATACACAATGTATTTACTGTATATTACAGCACACAATTACCGTTGTGAGAAATTACATTTCTGTAACCTCTCTGTAAGGGACACCTCTCAATAAGGGACAAAAATTCATGTCCCATTTGTGTCCGTTATTCAGAGGTTTCACTGTATTTCTTTTGACTCAGTAGACGTTTCCATTTTATTGTTGGAAAATAATGGCTTTTGTCAACAAATAACCCAGACGTTAATATATACCCAAAGGACAGTTAAATCCCAGTTCTCCGAATACAGTATTTTGTAATCGAGATTGATGTTTAGAAATTACGTGGGCAACTAAGTAAAAGCACATGCTTTCGACTACTGGAGTTTAGCATAGCTTCCCCACTCATTCCATGAAAGTGGCAATACACTTTGAAGAGAAAACTCAAAATTTTGGTAATATGAAAAGTTATTTTTCTTAGTTTATTTATCCGTTGTAAAATAAGAAAAGACATCTTATAAATATATTTATGAAATAATTAAATGCGTTTGGACCATTGAATATCGTTGTTGGGAATATTTCATTGAGTAGATACTTGTTGTATATCTTCTAGTATTTTAAAGTAACACACAGTACATCTTACATTTTTAAAAACGTATAAGACACAAGCATTTAATTCTGATTTCGATCTATACAGCCAGTTTTAGAAATAGAACAAATAATCTTTTAAGGAAAAATGATCTCTGATGTTTCAAATTCCTCTCAAATATCATAATTAAAAAAGATTAGGAACTCGACGTATTACATACAATATAAATGCAACCATAACGAATAGATATGCATAGAATAGTAATGACAGTAATATTGAGGACTATTGAGGTACAAAATTGCGTTTCAACACACACACACACACACACACACACACACACACACACACATATATATATATATATATATATATATATATATATATATATATATATATATCATAAATTAATATTATTCTTTGCAGATAGAGAACATGCCAATGGATGATGAATTTTACAAGCTGTTGAATGAAGCTCACTCTCAAAACATTCCAGGACATTTGTACAAAGCCTACACAATACTTGGAGGACAGAAAGCTATAAGAGATATACAGGTAATTTTAAAGAAAAATAGATCATTCTACAACCACAACTGATGTTCTTATTTCACTTTAGAAATTTTGTAACTATACTAGTATAAATAGACAAAATAATTTATATTCTTATGCTAAGTATTTTCTTCTTCTTCTTCTTCTTCTTCTCACTTCAACCATAGGTTGGTGGGCAACATGGAAATTTTAAAACTTCTCTCTCCGTTGGGAGAATTATTTTATACTTTGAAAGTCTCTTCTTCGTCACTGCATCTAGATATCCTATTCTTGGTCTTCCTCTTCCTGGTTTCCCTTCTGCCCTTCCCTCTATCAACACGATGGTTCAATCGGAGTGCTCAATAAGATGGCCAAGCATGCTGTTTTTTCTTCTTTTTCCTATTATTTTCATGATCTGTCGTTCTTAATTAACTTTCTTTAGTACGTCTTCATTCCTTTTCCTTTCGGTCTATGATATGTGCAGCATTCTGAGTCAACACTACATTTCAAATGCTTCTAGTTTGAATATTTCAGTTTTTCTCAATGTTCAAGAAGTATTTCATTATACAAACAAAAGTGATACATTGGCTATTAATAGAAAACGTGTTTCACATAGAACATCACTTCTCATACATCTGCTTCAATTGTAATGACTTTCATTCACATGTTTTATCACTTTCTGGTCTGCAAAAATAATCCAAGTTCACATCTTATTCTGTGGTATGTATACGCATTAACACATAAAATATAGCAATTATGTAAACAATCTCACTTCAAAAGTCCAAATTAAACGTTAAATCACTCCTTAATTCTGAGAAGGCTATCACGGAATTGAAACATTGTTTTGTTGATTCAAATTCCCACTCCAGAGTCTTCGAAATTGAGTACAACTGCGACAATAGGCACATTGGTATGATTAAGCGTAATATAAGTTACTAGAGTTAGGTAAACATTGCCAAAGAACAATAGAGCTATTTCAAGTTTATCAAAACTTTACAAACTAGCAATCATAACATAAAAGAAGAAATTTGACAAATTGTGTAAGAAAATTTCACACATCAATAAACTCATACGGTACTCATGGTTGCTCCTCCGAATTATTATAATTATTTGAAAAAGTATATTAAACGTCGAATTTCGGTGATAGCTGTCAGTACTGTAAAAGCAAAGATCGGAAAGGTGTTTAATAGGTACACAGTGAATGGAAATTAATGTTTACACTCATAAATTATACAGGGCACTCCACATAAAAGTAGCCAGGCCTGGTAATACCGGATACCGGCTGAAAGAGTAGGAAAATGTAAACACTGGCTTACCTGTATGCTACAAGAGATACTGAAAGCGGTTCCCGTTTATGTTGAAACACTTTTGCACACGTTGCAACATATTGGCTGACACTCCTATAGCTCATCATGGATAATGCCTCGAATGATGTGAGCAATGTTTTGCTGTGTTCAGTACGGTATGGCGGTATTTTCATACAACTTCTGCCTTAATCATCTCTAGAAATAATAATTACAGGAGAACAAATCTGGTTAACGAAGGGACAAGCCCCTTGCTTATAGTGCACCCTTCTACAAACAGTTCATGCATCAATGTCAAGGATTCGTGGGATGTGGCTCCATCTTGTTGGAAGTAAAAGTATAGTGTTGTTAGCTCGTCGTAAAGCTGTTGCAAGAAGCCACAATAAAGTTACTGTTGATTCAAAGAACACTGAACCTACTACACATATCCCTAAATCTAACACCAATTTTTGGGGATACTTTGTGCAGGATATGTGGACTCTCAGCAGATCAGTGCCACTTACTCTATGTATTCACGTAACCCGATAAATGGAACCATGATTTGTAGAACATAGAGTACAGCAGAGGATCCAAACGTCCATCCGTAATCATTGTCAGTAATCAATCACAGTACGCAAACCGTTTACCTGTGTCCGGCTCCTTTAGTTCTTGGATACATGCTACTCGGAATAGTTCCAGTTTCAGAGTGTTAAGCACCTGCTGCTGGTATGGTAGTTTCCGGATAGATATTTGCGAGCTCGTGTTATCTGCTGCTGAATATCACGGACGACCTCCGGTGTTCGTACATTTAATTTCCTTCCACTCATATTCACCACATACATGGCATGAAGGCCTCTTGCTTGTTCTTAATTGACTCCGTCCGCACATATTCTCTCATTATCACAGTTTGATCCTGCATGGAAAAGACTATCTACTTGACGTGACTTATTTGACAGAACTGAACAGACAGAGAACTCCAGTTAAGGAACTGCACATCGGGTGGCATACTGGCGTCAGCCAGAATTACTCAGTTACACACAATTATTTGCTTATCTCCGGCCGGGTTACTTTTATGAGGACCACCCTGTTCATCTAACTGATTCAGAGAATATACATCTTAAATTTGTCATGACAATGGTGAATTTATCAATGATGTTATTTCAACTTTTATCCAAAGTACCTATGTCTAAATTCAACTTTGATCCTTCTTCAAATGGAAAAAAGTTTATTTCTCTATGAATGATGATTTGTTATCATAAAAGACATTCATCATTCGTCGAAAGAGAGGCTTTTTATATTCGAACAAGATCAAAATTAAACTCAGACATGGGTACTTTGGATAAAAGTCGAAATAACATCATTGATCGCTACATTGATAACATCATTGAAGTAGTGATAAATAGAGTCCATATTTTTTAAGTGAGCGGCTATTGTATTTCTTGACATTTAAAGATATTACAGAATAATATATGAACTTTTTTATGTAAAAGTGGATTGTCTCTACAGACAAATGATCAAACTTGTATATAATTAATACAAGTCATTATGATTGAGTCATTTGTATTTAGTGACACTTTGTATGTAATATTTTTGTCTGTCCTCTAAAAAAGACATAATGGTTCATTGAGAATAGATCCTTCAATATGTTATGTATGTAAGAAGATGGTTTTCATTTATTAAAAACTTTACCTGGGCAAGAAGAAGGCCGCAGGAAACTAACTGAAATAATAGAATGAGAAGAATAATAGAATAATAGAATTGAGAAGAATCACAATTTCTAACAGGGATACAAAATCAAGGCAAGTACGTGTCTTTTTCAATGTTATACCTGATAGGCTTATCTACTTTTGGAAAAATTCCACTTTTTAAACTTATAATAATTAAGTACAAGAAACATTCAAATCCTAACATATGATTTTATATAGTATTTTTCAGGAAAGAAAAGACCAATATGGTTTGTGTTCTCTGGTATGGGAAGCCAATGGACTGGAATGGGAAAAGATCTTCTCAAAATAAAAGTTTTCGCTGAGTCTATAGAAAAATGTGACAAAGTATTGAAACCTAAAGGTCTGGATATATATCACATTATAACAACAGATGATGAAACTATATTTGACAATATTCTTCATTGTTTTGTTGGAATTGCAGCTATTCAGGTAAAGAAAGCTTATACCAGTGTAATTTGATTTTTAATACTTATCATACTTTTATAGAGCTGACTTCAAGTTTCATTCTTGCATTTGCTTTCTTGTTTGCGGTTTTCTCAGTACAGTCCAATTTACGCCTGCAGTGATGATTAAATTTTTAAAACTCGTATATATCATACTCAATAAATGATAAGTTGTTGTTTACCATGAATATATATTGTAAGTTATTATTTACAAACTAAATTTAGCTGTGCTTACTCAATTTAGGTATTACTATTGATATGGTGTGTGTGTCTTACTCCTGACAATTTTTTTATTTTATTTTATCAGATTTCTTGACAGGCATTTCATTCATTAGATAATATCTCTCTCTCTCTCACACACACACACACACTAGATAATGCACGTAAGAGTGAAACATAACAATACTAAAATAAATAAATAAAAATTAAGTTCTTAATTTTATATTAGAAATCCTTCTGATTTTGAAGTTTTTATGTCGATACTTATGATGTGCTAAAGCGTGTTGTTTGAAAGGACCTCAACCGTGAAATCAAGACATAAGTAATTCAGTGACTTTTTTTTTTTTTTACCCTTATAACATTTTCTTTACGTCGTTACTACATCAATGAACACAAAACATTTTAATTATAAAATTTTGTGCTTATTACTAGAACTTCTTCACGGGAGCTACAAAAGATAACAATAGGAAGGTTTGCTTGGTGGATCTTCAAATTGGTACCAGGACTGGTTTAAAATGTTTGTCAAGAATGTTTAGGACATAGAATCTTAAATATTTTCCTCTAGTTGTAATAACAGTGTCGCAATGTTTTTATGGTTTCTTTCACTCTTAGTCGTTCAATATTATTTAGACACACTACAGTAATCGAAAAAAAATTCCAAAAGTGATAATCTATTAATTCTAGATATTCACTTCACATTAACTGAATAAGACAGTGAAAATAAAAATAATAATAAAAAATTGTTTAAGTGAATTACAAATACATTAGCATTCAAATTTTGTTTGCAGGTAGGCTTGGTGGACCTTCTGACTCATATTGGCATTACACCAGATGGCATCATTGGTCATTCTGTTGGCGAACTAGGATGCGCCTACGCTGATGGTTGTTTTACTGCTGAAGAGATGGTGTTGGCTGCATACTATAGAGGGCGTGCCTCATTAGAGGCAGATCTCATCAAAGGTTCAATGGCAGCTGTAGGTACGTACTATTACTTCAAAGTTCTTTTTCTAATTAATATTCTCCCGCAGCACATATTGAAATTGGAGAGTTCTCAGAGGTTGTAGTGAATTTGATCTTTAAAAATATAATCAGATTAAATACAAAAATCTCATATCAGATAACAAATGAATCGAAACGTTTGCTTAGATTTCGAAGAATTACGAACAATTTGATCATGGAGTTATTCCTCACTGAGATAGCGGAGCGTAAATCATGATGATGGTTTTGTATCAAAGGAGCTTAACTCAATTGTAAATGAAAGAAATAAATGATTAAAACTCAATCAATATTTTAAAATTGTCACTTGAAACACGATAATTCATATATTCTTGTAAAAAAGTAGATACAATTAATTAAGGAATTCACTCACAGGTATATATATATATATATATATATATATATATATATATATATATATATATATATATATATATATATCTTCATTTGTTTTCCGTTTTACGTATCACCACCTAATTCGGTATCGTAATTATAAATAGAAGGTTTATTTTTCTTTTACAGTTGAGCTGATTAGAGTAGTATATATTGTATAACTAATCAGGTTGAAAAACTGTTGCAATGATGTGCATGAAACATACCAAAATAACTATTGGTGACGTAATTTGATATTTATTCTATGCAGGAAAAGATGTTTTTTTGTCAAACGTAGTTTCACATAGTTATACCAAATAAAATAAGAAATAACAGGATCTTATGCAACAACTATTAAGTTTACAAATAAATATTTTAGGTTTTTCATTCACAAATTAATTATTTATTCCAATTGTTTCCAAAACTAGACTTAACTTTGTGTATAGACAACAAACAAATATTACTTTTTACATAAATATGGCCTGTGCAAAGACTATGTGAAACGCATATAATATGTTTATTTTTGACCAAATTTCAAATACGGAAGGTGTAGCAACTAATGAACAGAAGTACAGTACGTCCCACTAGCTTTCGAACCCGAAAAAAACGTTATAATTTCCGAACAAATATACATAGGAAAATGAAATTCACAATACACGTACCTTGTTTCATGGTGAATACATGACCGTCACAGCAGGTGCTGAAAGTGTCCTCCCTGGACGTCAAGACATATTTGTACACGGCGTTCCATATTGTGGAAAGTCCGATGTAGAGTCTCCGGTGTGATCTCATGAATCGCATTCTCAATGTTGTTTCGCAACTCTTGCAGTGATTGTGGGTTGTTTCTGTAGACACAACCTTTAAGAAAACCCCATAAAAAGAAATCAGGTGGTGTCAAATCCGGGGATCTTGGCGGCCACAATCCTTTGGAGATTATCCTGTCACCAAAAAAGGACTCAATTTCGGCCATGGATAATCGATGCAGGCTCTTCTTAGGGGACTGCAAAAGACGTTGCCGCACATTCTGTACTATCTCCTGGGACATCCGTGGACGCGCGCCTCCATGTCCCGTAAGCAACGTTCCTGTTGTTTCGAACTTGTTCACCAAATGATATATTGATGATTTCGATGGTCTTTTACGGCATCCAAATTCACGGCAAAATTCACGTTGAACGGTCTGATACGATCCCGATATCCAATATTTTTTAACAATGAACACGCGTTCCTGTACGGTGTACAGAACCATCCTCGCGATGCAGCGACTCGAGTCACACTAACGCACGCGCACCACGCCAAGCAGCACTTCCCTTGGCACCACCTATCGTCTTTGTTTTGACGTGTGCGCTTCTGTTCAACCCTTTCTCGTGTTTAGCATGAAACAAGGTACGTGTATTGTGAATTTCATATTCTTATGTACATTTGTTCGGAAATTATAACGGTTTTTTCGGGTTCGAAAGCTAGTGGGACGCACTGTATTATGTCAGCCAACAATTCTTAAAACTTACAGTTGCAATAGCACATAAATTTTTTAAAGAACACTTAATTGAGTGTTATCATCTTTATGATACTTATAATATATTTACACTTAACTAGAAGAAATAGACATATTTTTCTAAAGAAAATAAAGAAACCATACTCCCATGTTTTGCTGGAAAGTTCCTATATTTGTTCTTTCCATAATAATATACTAATTGCTGTTTTTGCTCAATATCATGTTGAAATATTTCCTGTAGTATTAACAAAACCTACAATTCCGTTCACTAGAGAGGAGCTTCTCTCGATAAATTGAGCTAAGCAAGCTTATTAGCGACATGTATAGTAGAGTTAAATTGCTGTTTACTAACTGTATTGTCTCTGACAGTGGAAATCTACCGGTATCTCTAATTCCTAAGGGCCCAATTGATCTTTGCAATCTCGCCGTACAAAAGGAAATGTTTATAGAAGAACTAATAGGTCTTGATTTTATACTCTGCTGTAGAGCTACAAATATGTTTAATGACTTTTGCCACCTTCTGATTTTGACCTTGAATGATAGATTTGGATATTCGCTTCGACAAACGTAGTGTTTTTAATATTTTTGAATTCTACATCAAACAGTGATTACTGCAATCCTTATTGATTCAGAACTATATAATAGCCTAATAATTGACATAATTGGACTGGAAGTTCAAATTTGTATACAACTGGTTTAAGTAAAAATGAGACCACATAGGATCCCAGTGTATTTAAATAGTTTTTTATACTGTCATTCCTACATTTACCTAGAAACACAAAAATGTTTTCTATCTTCAACGTTTATGTCTAATATTAAGTGTATATTTATCTTCAAGTAATAAAAAAATAGTGCTCAAGTATAACTAATATATACAGTAATTTGGGCTTACAGGAGATTTGTTAAATCTCCAGTGCTCTTATCAGGAAATCTTTCTGGGAATGTTTCTTCAACAAATAGTTATCAAGAGGCGAGGTTTTCACTTTTTAGAACCTTTGTTGATATTTTCACTAAGTAATTCATTTCCATGTGAGTGACTTACTGATAAAAGAGACCACTGAAGAAGCACTGAAACAGTTCAGATAAACTCTTATAGTTGCAGTTAAACCAAGTAAATGCCACAGTTATACTTTCAAAATATACTTTATAAAACAGGTACCAAAATATCTAAATAAGAAGTGACTTAATGCATAACATTCGTAAGTCAATTACAACGTGGCGCAAACAGATAGATTACCATTGACAATATTTTCTTGTGGCAAAATGTTTAACTAATTGAAAGGTACGGCCACAAAGATTACAATATTTAATTCGAGTGTTAAGTGTGTGGGACACTTTTTTGCCCACCATTCCTCATCGATGCCGTTGATCTTTAAAATCTTGGAGTATTGTGTTTGCTCTTAGTGACCTCTAGTATCGTGCAAAATTTGGTAACGATTAACGGAAAAGCCTAAGAGATAACTTGTGGCAGAAGATACACAAGTAAATGATAGCAAATTCAGTTAATTCAGCTTTTAGGGGAAGCAGGTTTAAAGAGGTAAATTTGGATTATATGTATAAACTGGTTATAAGACATACAAAGTAAAACAGAAAATCTTATCTACATTATTACTATTTCTACAATAATCACTTTTTTTTTTACAAATACGTATTCCTTTAATATTTTCAATTACAGCTCCATTTAACTAAGAAAATTATCAAGCTATTTTCTCTAGTGAACGCAATTTTAAGAATTATATTTTAAAATAAATATACCTTATGTTCGAATTTTGCATTTAATATTTTATACATGTTAGCTCTCTATGTAAGTTTATTTTTAATTAAGCATAAAACGTTTTTATTTCTGTGTTTTTTAATCGCGAAAATACATAATATAAGTAGACGAAATATTGACTACTTTTTGTGACGAAGTTGTAAGAGTATATTCTTAGATATATGTATCTTTCATGGTAAGAGTTATACTTGTTTTTATTTAATTAGTATATAAAGGCAATGGAAATCCACATTTTAAGTCAACTATGATTTGAAATTCACTTTCACTGCAGTTAAAAATAAACATCATTGCAATACATTATACTACTTTCACATTATTTTTCAGGTCTTCCGTACGAAAAAGTTAAGGACTTATGTCCCCCAGAAATTGATGTAGCTTGTCACAATGGACCTGATAGTTCTACAGTGTCTGGACCAGCAGATGCAATGAAACCCTTCGTAAAGAGTCTACAGGAGAAGGGAATTTTCGCTAGAGAAGTTCAAGCTGCCGGTATTGCATACCACAGTCGTTATATTGAAAGAGCAGGAACGAAGTTACGGGAATACCTGAGGGAGGTAAGAAGTTATCTTCGGTTTTATAATGTAATGATACATTTGTTATTACAGTGATCGAATTTATTGTAGATACGGTTAATGTAATGATTTATCTTGTTTTTATTAGTTTATTTCCTCCAATTGTTTCTCTTCTATACAGTTTGAAGATGTATTCCATGAGCGTCACGTCACTTGGTTAATTGATTGAAGCTTAGCCTTCCTTTTTAGTACCGAGGTTATGTGAGACGTGATGTGGCTTACGTGCACGTCTGTGTTCTCGGCTATTTTGTTGGAGAACTGAACGCTGGGTCCATGGAATACTTACATTTACTGATCACATTCTTGACATTAAAGACAAGCTAACCCCACAACCCTTGCTCTTACTGTTTCGTGATTACTGAAACATTAAACTTTGCGTCGTAAGAGGCTACAATATAACCTCCCAAAGGCGACTTTGGCGGTATTTTTGGCTCAGCGAGAAAGTGGAAAAGTTATACAACATACTCCTTCTGAAAGCGGGTCAGTTTGGGCGGAATTTTTCTCCCAGTGAAAAAACACAAACGTTCTTTCACAGCTCACGCACTACATTGACAAACGGTTCTGACCTAGATCGGGTGAGTTTACTCTATGGGCGGGGTAAAGGAGTTGTTTTTGGTCAAACATACGCAGAGCAGCCTTCGATATATGATATCGTGTAATATATGACTTTAGTCCAAATACACACTATTCCAAGTTAATAGGAATTCGAAAGGAGAATGTAGTAGTGCAAATTTCTGTCAGGGTAAAAATTTGTCGTCTAGCTCAACGGTAACCAGAATTCTTTAGCTAAAATGGTGCTAATCACTTGTAAAAATGACGTAGATGAACATTAGTAAAATTATATTTACATTAGCAGAAATTTCAATGCAAAATTAATCTATCGTTATCATAGTAAATCATGGAACTCATTATTTCAATACATTTAAATTACTTATTACAGTAACGAAGTTAGAAGCCACGTAAACTGCGTATGTACTGTATTTACATTATTTCAGATGAGAACAACAAGTAAACTAGTAATAAATTAATGTATTTTATTATTTGCACACGCTTTCATTTTCTATATTTCAGATATTAAACACTGGTTTCTAATATTTACAGACAGGAAAAGAGAGATGCTTTGTTTCAAGAGCAATTAGTTGTAGAGTTTATTCCAAAATAAACTCTTCGCAACGTATTTCCAGCAAAATACACGATAACTATAGAAAGTATCTTTAAATGAATCAAAACTTTCAAATAATATATTTTTATATCTCTCACTCTTAAATTGAATACAACGAACAATAATTATACATATTTATATAATGGTAAAGTCACTTTACAGGAAAATAGAATAAGATATTAATATCGAATTTAACTATTACTAACATCAATTGCAATCTTTGGTGTCCACAATGATGAAGAATTGTAACTGTAGTTATCGATCTAACATCTAGAAATGTATTGAAACTGGAGGAACAAATCCTAGAGCATCTTCATGAAATATAACATTACATACGTTGATTCCGTGTATGAATAAAAATGAGAAAATTTCATGGATACAGTGCTAATAAGGGATAGTGGCTTATAATTGCTGATTGAATGTAAGCAATATGTATTAATATAAGTCAATACTAACCTGAAAGTATTCCTGAGAAGTTTAAATTATCTTCAATTGCTTATCTATATTTCTGGCATAAATCTTGAATGCCCTTTGTCGGGATGGTTCAAAGCTTAAATAATGTTAAACTCATGATAAGTAACATGTTCTAGTATAGTACTTCAGTGAAATTAAAAGTAATTATGAATTTTGTTTTAGATATCAATACTATTTACAATAATAGAGAATTATTATGGAGAGGTTTCTATTTGCTCTCGTGTTAAGCTCCACACTATTAAATTATTAATATGTATATTGTATTTACAGAACTTAATAAACTCAAATCTGCTATGGAGAATCTTTGAAATTTTACAAAGCACCTATTTCACGAACTGTAGACCGCCTTTTAAGCCGTCACCTACAGATTGTGAAACAGTTGTTTCGTTGAAATTTTTGAAAGACTGTTCATAGAAGGCTAAATTCTGTAAATAGAATGTACATATTAATTATTTATCTATTAGATAGTGTACTATTTATCTTTAATAGAATAATTTGGAGTCTAACACAGGAACAGGTAGAAATCTCTCTACAGGATTTTCTTCTTATTGTAAATATTGAAATTTTCATAATTAATTATCAAATCATTGAAAAGTTCATAATTACTATATCATTGAAGCACTATGCTACAACATGGGACTTACCTTCACTTTAATATGACTTAAGCTTTGAACCATCCTGACCGAAGGGTACCCAATATTTGTGCCAGAGATATACATGAACATTTAATGATAATTTTAGTCTTACACGAATATTTTCAGGATAATATTGACTTATAACAGTAGCTTAGCCTATTATGATGAATGCACAATATAGTAGTTGGAAATGAATAAAAAACCAAAACAATATGCTGCAATAACGTTAATTTGTTAGATCCAATTTCTGAGCTTGTGAAATTTATCATGGTACAAAATATCAAATTTAAACTTACATCATGTTTAGTAATGAAACCGTACTTGAGAAGTTTAGAACATTATTGTTATTCACATTCCCAAACAAAATATTTTAAATACTATATAATCACTCAAAATAATTAATTCAGTAGAAATTCTCCTAGTATTTCCAAATTTTGGGAAATACACGGGAAAGTTTTGATTATTTTTACCTTTTGGATTTCCTTATTTTCGCAGTCTGAAGGCTTTTGCATTTGTTTAAATATTGTTTTCTTATTTACTCTGCTATCTGTATAAAGAGTGGGAAAATGGTTGGACATTCAACTCTTTATATTTTAAACCTATTAATTTTAATTTATTATTTAATTAAATTGAAGAATGAGAAAATATAGTCTCATTGTTTGTACATATATATTTCAGGTGATTAAGGTTCCTCAACTGAGATCATCACGATGGATCAGTTCTTCAGTTCCTGAGGACCGTTGGAATACACCACTAGCAAAATTCTCTTCTGTAGATTACCATACTAACAATCTTCTATGTCCTGTTCTATTCCACGAAGCGTCTAAGCATATTCCAAAGAATGTAATCACCATTGAGGTAGCTCCACACGGTCTTCTACAAGCCATCCTCAAGAGATCTCTTTCTGAAGACTGTCTGAATCTAAGTCTCGCCATGCGACGACATACAAATAATGTAGAATATCTACTCTCCAATCTCGGAAAGTAAGTAAATTACACATCATGAATATTACTAATATTTTAAAATACTTTAAGAAGTCTCAAATAACACACTTTACTTCTTAAGTTTTTCAAAATGGAGTAATATCTAAAAATATTATTGTTAAATTCGTTTCATGATAGTACTTGTAAAATATTATACTGAGGCTGAAAATGTGGAACGATTAGGTCTGATGAAAAAGCACAATATTATAATCTGAAAAGTGCTTCACATATTTGAAATGATTCCTCACTCCCTGGATATTGCGCCATGTTTCTTTAAAAACAGGATCCGAAACAGCCCATTGCAATAGTCTCTCCTAGAGTTATTTCAAAAGCAGATTCACACAGTATATATATTGCCAACCTGGGTTGCTCTTGACTTAAATTGAATAAAACTAGACTAAGTAGATCACTCTGAGCTCCCCAGATTGATCTAGTTAACATTAATTAACTGAGAGGTAATTGGGGATGATCCAAAACTGGTTGTATTAATTGAGGGCCAACCAGAGCCCTGTCAAAATGATAACAGAAACTTCTATTTTAAGCATGTGTATTTGACAGATTTCTTAAACATTTGTGTTCAAAGCGTTGTTAGTGTAATGTGGACTCAGGAGATTGTTGTTTAGTGTATGAATCATGCATAATGAATTGGATTAGCACAGAATCTGGTTGTGACACATACCTGCTGGTGATGATGTTCGAGCCAAGCACTGAATATCCGTATTCCAGAGACAACAGTTGGTTGTACTTTATCGTTGATAATTCGGTTTGTATTCTGACGATTCTTTGACGATTCTCCAAGCATCCATAAAATCCATAAAATTCATTGAGATTCTAAATTTTTTTTATTATGTTTGGAAATTTGAGTACGTTTCAGTGGAAATCAAATCGTCAAAACCATAAACGAATATTGAATTAAAACATAAGTTTCAATGTAACATTACCAAATACTGCAGATAATATAACAACGATACTCATTGTAACGTGAATTTAAGCAATATGCTTAAAGTTTTCTAGTGTAAAAAACAAATTTTGATTGTAATTTTATTTTTCCTTTTATTTGTACTTTGTTGGAATACTGTTTTGTCAAAACATATTACTGGTCTTATACAATTTACATCAGGTCCGTATTTAGGTATTGTTTACTCCCCTGGGTCCAAAAAAATTTTGCACCTTTGTCATTTGTTCGTATTCAAGGCCTAAGCAATAGAACCGCGACCGCTTACATTGAGCACCCAGCAATGGGGTGAGAAGTACAGAATCAAATGCATGGATTACGCTGGCAGCTAATAAGCAATAGTCTCGGCTCTTTATGGCGTCTGTAGTGTCGTAACGAGAAAGCTCGGTCGCGGTGTGATACAACATTGTTAATAGTATAGACCACTGTTCTATACTAATCGTAATAGTATATACAGTATTACTAATTTCTTTTTCATGGACAGACTCTTTTTCTGTATAATATATGTTAATTTCCATGTTTTAAAAATATGCCACCCTAGACCCGTGCGTTAGTACGAGCTTACTTTAAATGTGTTTAAATTAGTTTTTATATAGTTTTTGCGATATCTGTTAGTGTAATGGCAGATAATGTTGCAGTTATTATGGAATTGACAGGAAATACTTCAACTTTTACGATATACTGTAACTTTTGTAATATTACGGAATTACTTTCTTCCAACCATTTATAATATAATGAATTACTAGAAAATATAGTTGTTGATACATATTTAATCATACAAACAAAGTAACTAATTTGATAAACACACTAATGCGTGTCGTTATTGTAATTATTATATTAAAATATAAATGCACGGTGACCAGAATGTCGATTATCTTTACTCGAAAAACTTAAATGTATTTAGAGAAATATTATAAATGGAGACTTAACAGACAAATGGAATACCTATATAAGCATTTAAACCCCAAATTTTATTGGTATAACTTTACGCTTTGCGTTTTTGAGGAACGCTTATAATTTATTACCTAATCTTCTTACATTTTGATTTACTTTTCTGTTTGAAATTTGAATTTGAAAAATTTGAAATTCACATATTGCTCATTCTATTGGAAATTGGAGGGCATACCAGATAAGAGATTATTACGTTATGCATTTAAGGTTTACTGAAACTTAAGTATAAACTTTGCTCTTTCCTTCTTACAGGTTGTATGTTGCAGGACTTGAGCCTCAAGTTTCTAAGTTATACCCTCATGTGTCTTACCCAGTGAGTAGAGGAACTCCTATGATTGCGCCAATCATTGAATGGGATCATGGAGAGGAGTATTTTGTGCCACACATTGAATTGAAGGTATTTGTTTTTGACATATTTTAATGATGTATGAATCTAGTTAGCACATTACCGTTGTTAGTACTTTACGTAAGTTATTCTTTATTTTAATAATAATAATAATAATAATAATAATAATAATAATAATAATAATAATAATAATAATAATAATAATAATAATAATAATGATGATGATGATAACTCAATAACTTCAGAAAATAGAGTTGTCTATTCGTCGTGCCATTTTTAATTTTCCATTTTCCTTTCCGGATTTTTTTTGTACAAACTATATATAATCACACACATGTATATCATCACACAAATGTAATCACATAGTCACACACATTAAAAAAGTACACTATAGATTTAAAGTATCAAAAAAACAGATTTTGTTGCTCCTCTTCCTAATACAAATTGATGATGCATATATAATTTTACATAAGAGTTCTTTGCAATAACCTCATGGAAGGGACCATTATTTTTTTGTGATGTATTTGTAGGTTCAATCTCTTTAAAGGTACAATGTTTCAAATACAAAATCGAGGGAATCACTCTAAATTGCAATATTTCAGTTATCTTTCTGCAGAGCAAAATCAATTTCTAAATTACGTTTGATACTTATGAGTACTTCCCTCGGTTAAATGTAAACCAGTAAGGAAGAATCGGTTTCTTTCTGAGCGTACTTTTTTAGGAGAGACCTTTTGTACAATTTACAGATGAATCCACCACTTTAAAATTATTAGATATATCACATCCTATTCTCTTGATATCTCTTGTTTTGATTGTGATTAATCTTGCCTCATATATCTTATATGCTGTGCTTCATGTTCCTCCTTCAAAGTTACCCTTAGATAAGTCAAACTGTGAACCACAAATGACAATGAATATTGATATTTAAGATTATTATCGTACTTTAGAAACCTGAGCAAAACATTCAATTAGAGTTTATTAAGATTTTCCTAGTGTCAGCTTAATGAAAAATTATATTAAGAAACCTACTGTGTTAGTTGTCTTTTTTTTGAAACATAATCTTCTTTCCTTATAATTTATTTTGACATGTATTGTCTGTTATTACAAAGCCAATTCCTAAAAGTAGAAATGTAGCAGCAATATAAAATTTTCTCAAATGTATGGAAGTTTCATTCTCTTCTAACCATGCTCTTTTTTAGACCATAATGTAATTATCGTTTAGAAAACTTCTTCTAATAGCTGATATTCATTTGTAGGAAATATGCTGATCTTTTATGAATGTATTAGCTACGAAAAGGTTTTCTATATACTCTAATAACGAATCTCCACTAATAAATAACGAAGAGGCAAAAGAGGTATATATAAAACTAGGCTAGATCCAGAAGCTGAGAACTAGTCATGATAAGTTGTAAATTGAAATAATTAAAAAGACCTAGATTCATTCCACCACAACTTCAAAGTAGATTTAATAATAGTGTCAGAAAAGCTTGACAAAAATTATGTTACACGTTTACAGTATTATGTGGAGCTAGAATTAAGGAACAATAATCTTCACTGATTTCAATAAATTTAAAAACAACGATATATTGGTGTGAAGTTCTCTAAAACTAGAATTATATAAAATATAACTAAGATGATAACTGAAGTGACATACGAAGGCACATCTCTCTTGCATTTTCTTTCATTCTTCTTTCCTTTTCACTCTGGTGACGAGCTATTCGTTCTTGAAAGATTAAAAGAAAAGTCTTAATTTAGATTTTTCAGTTTGTAAATATAAAAGAATTTGTAAATATACGTGTTTTGTCAGGACACTGTTTTGTATGTGTATGATAACTGGTTTGTTTAGTTGTTTAATCTTCAATATGACTCATGTTTGAACAAATTAACTTATGTACTCATATTTTACATTTTATTTCAGGCAGTTAGTGCTGTTCGCAATTACAATATTAATCTGAGATATAGAGAACATAAATTCTACGAAGGCCACGTAATTGATGGTAGGATTCTGTTCCCAGCAACAGGTTATTTGGTGAGTACGTAATACATGTTTTATAGATATACATAAAGGCTTTTTGCTAATAATATAATCCGCGAAATATCCATGATAATATAATATATCCACAATTGGGCTTAGTGCATGGATTTTACCAAACACCCTTACAGCCCATAGAGCTCATATACATAATCACAAATTATACATACATTAGTGATACAAAATAATTCATAAATAATTAACAAATGACGTCTTTGTCACTTAGTACAGAGAATGGAGGATCTTAAATAGCTTTTATCGTGAATGTTGAGCAATCGTGCTCTGCCTATTTACATGGTTTGTCTATGAATTTCATTATACATAAAGAAAAACTTGTTTTGTAGATGACAGGAAGTGATGTTTCCTTACAAAAATTATTAAGTCACTATTTAAGATACCGAGTTGGTTGGATTGATTTCAGTTCAGTTTTCCGTAAATTAATGCAATTTTTGTTTGAGAAAGAAGCAGCTATAGTCTAATTCTATAGAACACATTTCTACAAATATTTTTATTAGATATTTACATCAAGAATGTGCTATGTATATTTCTGTTAAAAATAAAATTTCTGTTATAAATAGAAAATAAAAGAAACAAGTCATGTATCTGCTTATTCTTCTACTACTTGTAGTTGTAGATAACACATTTTAATATATGTACTTAAAATCAATATTTCGAAGATAAATATGAAATAATTTCTTTTCTGATAAAATACAGCCCATACTTGAAATACATAGATTTTAATGGAACGCAGATGGTTTATGTTTTATGAGAAAGAAATATATTTGTACAAGTCGATTCATCTGGTTGAGTCAAAAATAAATACGAAACAATATTGAACTACTTTGATCAAAAAGAAACATGAAAATATGCTGATATACACTGATTAATCTACTTTAAAAGAACAAACATAGAACAAATATAACATTAATTTGAAAGTTCTATCGAGTTATAGGCATCTCCGTTCTATATGCATTCATCTTTGATCTTAGAAATATATTAGGTTCAAGAATACGGACATTATTTCTTCCTTATAAGCACAACTAAGAATACATAAATTATCTGTAGCCATCATATTTGTTCCAAAATAAACATCGGACAGCTTGACAACAATATCTTTCGAGTCTTTAACGATTTTGAGCAACAAAGTAAATTCTACACTTACTACTGATTTTATATTGTTGTTCCTTGTTCTAGGTATTTATAATAATTACTGCAAACTTTTAAGAGAATTAAGAAAATAAACTAAAAAATTACCGTCATAAGTGACTATATTTAAAAAAGTATCTGTCTTTCTAGCAGTTTTACAATATTTTACAATATAATATAATACTTTCTAACATAAATTGCAAATCGATTAAAAATATCCTCGTCATAACTTGAATTTAACTTGAATTTACTTGTGAGTTTTTGTCTTATCATTGCAGAGATTGGCTTGGGATACATTCAATAGAGTAAGTGGCACTCAAATTAACGAAACGCCTGTGATTTTCCAGAATGTTCGATTCTTACGTGCAACTATACTGCCTGTTGAAGGTGAGTTATTGACAACGAAAATAATTATAATTACGGGTCTATTGACAGTCAAAAGAAATGTATTTTTTGTTAATTGAGATACATTTTACTTAATAGAAGTTGCAGATTTGTGCTAACTATATATGTGATGTAAAATTTAATTCTCCACATTAGCTTTGAAGCGTTCTTCATAAAATATAAATATAAATATCAAATATGTGGAAAATACTTACACTCTTTTTAACTCTCCTTTAAAAAAATCGGGACGGGACAATCGGTGTTGGAGCACCCTTCCTCCCCCCTTCCGCGAAGACGACTCTGCGTACGGCGAGTCATTGAAAACAATGAAAATAATCAGCTGATAACACAAACCTGAATGAATGCAGCACCTTATATATATTTTTTAATTTTCCCACCATGCTCATCACTACGTATAAGCAATAAATATACGCAACAAATTCAAACTAAAGCAACAGCAATTTATTTAATATAAACAAAGTTTAGAGAGAAAACTGTATAGATTTTTTATCGCAAACACACACACACACACACACACATGCTCACCTATACTTCCTGCTTCTCTGTTTCTTGTAGTGAAGTCAACAAAAATAAATCATTTAGAGGGTTTTTTCATTCAAATATTGTATGAACTGCAACATTTGAAATTTATTCATGAGTTCCCCGCATGTTTCAGTGAATTGATTCTTTGACAATATCCTTTCAGTAATTTCAGTTAGCTGAGTATTCTGAACCTTCTGTAGAAAAAAAAATGATTATGAAGACAACAACTCCACTAAAGTTGATTTTCACATGCACGATTGTTAAAAACAGATTAATCAATTATGATTTTAATATTAGTTAATTAAAATTTATATATTTTTGAATCATTAACATCTCAGTCTATATTAGATTTATAAGAAAAGTATTTGATGTGTGTGTGCGTCCCAGAGGAAAGGATAAAAAAAAAAAAAAAAAAATTGGTGATGAAAATAGATCGGGTTGTAAGTGTCTTGCAAACTGATGGGTATATTTTTTGCTTGATAACCGATCTACCTGAAGATTCTTCTTTTTTTTCTTTTTGGTATTGTGTATGTGTTTAGAGCAAATTAAGAGTTCGCATACGTTGTGTATATTTCTAATTATTATTTATTATTGTATGTGATTGATAATGAATATTAATCATTTGACATCATTAATCATGAATTTAATATCATCGCGTCATCGAACTCATTGTATTCTGTGAAATATATTGTAAGAAATTATTCAGGTTGAATCAGAGCAAAATATCAACATGAATGATTCGTTTATCTTGAATGCCATTTTGATCTGTGCCTTAGTTACGATCTAGCTGTACTGAAATTGAATAGATATAAATACTCAAGATATATACTGTAGTTTTAGTAGGTATAGTGATTCTGTATGTTACTAGTTATTATCTCCGAATAAATACCGAAAACAGTTTTATGAAGAATGTCGTTAGCATAAAGAGTCAATCAGAATGACTGAATAGTGAAAAAGGTTTACAACCACAAGGCAGAAAGTGAAGAGTACTCACTCGTTATTTTAATGTTATTTCCTAAAACGGTATTAACCAAGAAGTTATTGTAGGATGGAATATCTTAAATTTTAATTTGTTAAGTGCCTTTTTAAAATATCCAAGAAAAAGTATTTCTGTAATTGTTTATTGATAATAAAAGCGTGTTTTTATGCTTATAGTAGGTCAGGATCTAAAAACACATACTGCACGAAGTTCGTTTTAAAGTCGACGGTAAATTAAACATTCTGTAGTGCTGACTAAGTAAGTTATCATCAAATATTTAAATTAATATTTGTATGTTATACGAATTACTACAGAGGTGAATTATAAACTAAGTTTTACAACTCATTTCCCTTCCTCATGTTTTGCAATTATTAATAGGTGTCGTGAAATTCACTGTGACAATAATGACAGCATCTGGAGACTTTGAAATTAGTGAAAATGGTTCATCAGTAGTGACAGGAAGAATCTTTAGTCCAACTAATGTGGAAAAGGAAATGAGTGAGCTGCCACCTCATCAAAAGTCAGAACAGAATGGAACTCCAACAATGAAGACGAATGATGTTTACAAAGAACTACGTCTTCGAGGCTATAATTATGGTGGACTGTTTAAGGGCATCATGGAAACTGATATAAGAGGTAAGCAAATAAGATGGTAGAGTTTAGAAGCAATAGTCTAGCAAACACTATAGAATGCAACACTTTTATGATATTATAGTTAATCAGTTTTCATAATTACATTACAAAATTAAAGTTCTGTTTACAATTACAATATTTAACAATCATTGGCGGATATAGATAATTCATTTTTCCACAAAGCAATACTATTTTATTATTTTGAGATGTAGATTACAAGAGAGACAAAGAAGAAAGTTACACCAACTCTTGGTTACAATTTTTAAGAAAACTACATAAGTTTCTTTTGTTTACTCTTTTTTTCCTGGTTACTTCCCAAGTAGCAAGTATTCTAGGAGTCACTATACATTTGCTAAAGGTATTAAGTTGAAATCTTTTAATGTACTTGTTTTCAAACATTAATTTCATTAGAAAAATATTTTCAATATCTTTATATGGAAAATTAGTAAGGTAAGAGAAAAATATTTATAAAAACTATTAGGAAAACATTTCGTTAACTTAGAGTTATGATGTATAATTTAAAAAAAGTGTCCTAAGGATGTCATGATGAGTGATGAGTGTATTCTTGGAAGCTATACCAGCCTTTGTTATTGACAATATATCCAAGGCTTTTGTTTTAAATACTTCTAATTTTTTCCACTTTTTCGTGATTTCATTAATAGTTGCATCATTGTTGTTATTATCCGTTTCGTTAGCATACAAAACACAACTATGGTACGTTGAATTAGATTTCGAAAGTTCATGTTGATAAAGAATCGTTAGTTACATAAATTGATAATTAATTAAGAATATATTCGTGGGTAAATTTGGTAAATCTTTTTGTTACGATTGTCATACATAATTTTTATAAAACTGACTAATATTATGAAATAAGTTGATAATACTATCTACGACACAAATCACATTCTAAGGGTAAAACAAAACAAAACATTTGTATATAATAATACTGAAAAAGGTTTACAACCAAAGGTAGAAAGCGATATTTACTGGAAAATACATTACGCAAAACTAAGCAGTAGCATACTTAGAATAGACTATAGGCTAGTTTTTTTTTATTTTATTTCGTAAGCCCTATAACACAAGCAAATGTAAATTCTATATAAGTTGTCATTTTATTAAGACACCATTTACAAGTAATTATATCGATACTAATGCCAATTCTATCAAAGCAATTCTATTTTTTTCTGGTAATCTAAAAGTTTTAGATAGGTAATCTATTAGAAGTAATGTTAAAAATCATTTAGTTCCTTATATTAGATGAGTTTTAACTGACGTATGTAAGTGAATATCTCTATAATAAAACTATCATTAACCTATTTACTTCTTGAACGAGGAACGTCTACTCTTAACTTTAGTTCTCAAGCTATATCTTCCCTCCTACTCCTTAATTTCCACTTTTTCACATACGTTTTGAATCACATGGTTATTATAAGATACAGTTAAAATTAAATTTGCGCGCTTTATAAATAAATGTATATAATAAATAACGCTTACAGAAGCAACCAATGTTTATATTTGCAGGCCGTTGTGGAGTCTTGAAGTGGGATTCTAATTGGGTTCCATTTTTGGATACAATGCTGCAACTGAATATACTACAGGAACAATCTCGTGGTCTTTTAGTGCCGACGTCACTGGAGCGCGTTATCATTAACACAAAACAGCATCTCGACATTGCTAGCAACTTGAAAAACGACGAAGGTAGGTTATTCTGAAATGTTTCTAAAGTTTTTAAATATATAAATTTAAGTTATCGTTGTTGATGCTGGTAACTTGAAAGGCGACGAAGGTACGTTATTCTGAAATGTTTATGAATTCCTTAAATATGTAAATTTAATTTATCGTTATTAATAATGGATGTTTAGTAACACAGTTTCCTTTTATAGGTATTCCAATCTATGTGTACAGCGGAATAAATGTCATTAAGTGTGGCGGCGTCGAAATGAGAGGATTAAAGTCCAACTTCATCACTAGAAGAAATGTACAAACTAATCCTGTTTTGGAGAAGTTTCAATTCCTCCCTTATGTTAATCCTTTCCCAGAAAATCAAAAGAAAGTTGCGGAGGCTATTAGAGTTTGTGTTCATGTGGTTTTGGAGAATGTTTGCTCAACCAAGTTGAAAGTGGCTGAAATTCCAGAAGGCTATAAAGAACCTCTAGCTCCTATCATTGTTGATGTTGTGGACAACTTACCTTTAATCCAGGTAAATTCAACAAAACAACAACATATACTAAGCATTCATTAAGAAAAAAGACAAAACTTATAAAGTTGTTGAAATATTGCTCGAAGGAGAGAATCAACTAAGAGATTAAAAGTCAATTAATATTTTCCCATTTAACCTAACTTTTATATACCTGTCCTACCTATCTGTATTCGTCACGGAGAAAGACAATTTGATTTTCGGTTTTTCACGTTGTTAATGTATTAAATGAGATGTAATCCCACTTATAAACTGTCTTAAAGAACACATCGAATACATATTATATAGTTAAAAATACCTTTAAGCGTTCTCAAAATTTGTAGAAAGTTACCAAGAGTTTCTGCAGTAAGTTTCAATCAAAATTCTTCAGTTTGATTAATAAACTAAAGCTGTTTTATCCGTCACATTACGTAGCTGCTTCCGGCTAAGTGATGATGAAAAAATATATTCAGATGGAATTGAATAGACGAATCCTTGATACATTATAATACAGAGACAAAATGATTGCCTTCTTGATCCCTTAAACTAAAAGAAAATGAACTTGTAAATAAACTTGCACAAATAGTATTCACTTCGAAAGGAAATGACGGTTACATGTAACAGTGGAAAACTTTTAACGTAACAATATTGTGTATCTGAAACATTAGTATGTTGTCAAAACTACATTTGTACTATAAATGCACTTAGAAAGGAAACGTTATTAGTTTTATCACTGGAAACTTTCAGGAAACCTCTTTTGCTGATATGTAACGCTGAACGAAATAAACGTGTAATAAAACTTTAGCGTGTTGAGGTATAAAATGCTGTAATTTCACAGAAAATAGATGAGAAAATCTTCAGAATTGTTGATCGAAGCACTTGAATTAGTAGTTGAAATAAAAACAATCTTCTTAAGCGTTTACTCATAGTACAAATGAAGGTTTGACAACAAATTTAATATTGTATGTACTTAACATTGCTAGGGTAGAAGTTTTACAGTGTTACATGTAACAGTAATTCCTTTCTGAAACAAATACCATCTGTACAAATTTGACCGCAAGTTCATTTCCCTTCAGTTCAAGAAATAAAGTAAATGTTTTTATCTGTATACGGAGTATCAAGACTTCAACCACACCATTTGAATATATTTTTTTCTCTTAGTTGGAGCAACTACGGAATGTAAGCAGCTTTAGTTTCAATCACACTGAAAAAATCGACAGTGAATCGACGAAACCATTTTAGTTCTTTACAAATTTATTAAAATTCGAACCATTTATTCATCCTAATATATTTTGTCATTTGATGTATAATTATATAATACGAAATATTGATAGATAATAAATAGTATGAAACAAAATAGTTTCTCGATTTCGTTTCCTAATATTGTGATTTCAATTAACAATGAAAACGTGACTAATGTTGATAATTTATAAACATTTATAGTTTAAGCTGCAAAAAATAAAATTTTGAGTTAATTGTTAAAAATAAATTATATAATTGAAATACCATATGTATATATATGTAAAACTTACTAGTTGTGTTTTCAACCTTAAACTGGTAAAGTGAGGCAGTATTTTCAAATATTATCTTCAGCATATTAATTAAACATGCTTTATTCTATAAGTAAACTGTTATTATTTGAAATTTATTTATTTATCGTTCTTAATTATTATTTTGCAAATAGGCAGACGTAACAATTTATACATCCGGTAATAGTGACTTGAAGAAGCAACTCAAAGATGACAGTATCAAAATAGAAGAGAAAATACCAGATAGTGCATTGGATGTAGATCTTATTATAATTTCGGAACTGTCACAGAAGAACGAAACCACTTTGAAGCTTCTGAAGGAAGGAAGTTTCGTTCTTATTCCAGAAAGCAAAGAAAGCAATGCCAACAAGGTTATCAATGGTTTTCGTTTAGAGAGTATCGTTCAACAGAACATGGAAAATGGAACACTTCATCTACTTAGAAAAGTAAGTAGATCATAATTCCAAATGAACTAATTGAAAGTAATGTAATAAAATCTGATTCTATAAATAAAATATGTACATATATATTAGTGTATGTATCTAAAATTTAATTAGTTTATGAAAATTCTTACAGAGCAACTATTGATGAATTATAAAATGGTTTGAATATTTATTAACAAGCTTGAATTTAAATATTACGTATGTTTTCATTATGTTATTAATAAGACTGATTAGAATAATTATAATTAAAATATAATTTTATATTAAATTTATGTTATACTAATTGAATAATGGTGACAACCTTAAGTTTTGGTTCTCAAAGAAATACTAATTTTGAGGATAATCTTTAAAAAATTATTTCTTGAATATATAATGATTTGTCAGCCAGGAAAACATAAACAAGAAATGGTGTAACCAAATATCATATTTTTAAGTAAATGAAATGTGTTGAAAGTAAATCATAAGAAGCTTCGTATTGAATGCGATATCCGGTACATCCGGTACAAATTAATAATTTACTTTACATTATCTTTTCCTAGATCACGTCTGCACCGGAACCAAAAGTCGTAAAAATCACAGAGACGACGTTTGATTGGGTGGAAGAACTAAAATTTGCGCTGAAGGAAAGTGAGCGAAACAATAGAAAAGTTCTTGTGGTAGCAGAACAAGAACCTCTGAATGGAATCTTGGGACTTGTCAACTGCATCAGGCAAGAACCTAATGGAAAGAACGTAAGGCAAGTAGTTTGGTTTTACTGATATTTAATTTAATCAACAAAATGATATCATTTTTTAAATGCGTTTAGAACGGTAACGAGCTAAAACGCATGAACTTAGTTCTTTGGTCGAAAATGACTTTCACTGAAGAACGTAACTTTGCCAGCTTCAGAAATGATCCGTTATTCTGGCTAGAACGACGCGCTGCAGCTCTGTCTATGCTAGCTACCATCACAACCATAATAGCTAGTTCGTTCAGTTCGAAAATAAAACTATTCATATGCACTTAGGAGAAAAACACAGAAAAATAGACTTCATTGAAATCTTAACTAATGTGAAGCATTCAAATAAACAATTTTAACCATTGCTATTCTTGTATGGCAAAATATCGTTATTCTGGAACCTGGTAGACCGGAGTTCACTTAATTCAGTAAGGTATTTGAAAAAAAAAAAGACAGAATGAAAATTTTCAAATGAGGTTAAAAGTCAACAACCCGTCACATAGTTCCGTGACAGTTAACAATAGCGTTATCCTCTCTCACCACAGAGTCGGGGGAGGATGTACGAAACTATCTAGTCCTTCTCCTGATGTCAGAATTGGGATAGAGGAATGCTATTTACTGGAGCAGGTTTTGTGCCTTAGTAAAACGAAATATACCTATTTAAACAACTAAAGACGAAAACTATCCTAAAGACGATCAAAGTTTGTGGGTAGACTGATGTCGAATTTGATTGCTGATACAATAGACTCGAATTTTACATTAGAACCTGCTCGAGTAGTTTCCGTTCCTTATGCGGAACAGACAGATTATATAATCGGAACAAAGCAAAAGCATCAGGTTGAAGTACATAGATAGCAGATACTTACTCCGTGTATCTATATTCTGCCGAAAATTGTCCTGAGGTCCTGGGAATCACGCTCACAGTAAATCACTTGTCATTGCACATCACTTAAAATGGAAAAGAATTTCTTAAAGTTTATGAAGATTCTTTTGAGGACGGTTTTGTATGTCCATCTACCTGTTCCATAAACGAGTAGGAGATAAGCCACACAGAAGGTGACGTAGTCGAGCACTGAACTCACAGACATCATAGCAGATACATGAATATTTCTGACATGTCTTCTAATGGAGATGAAATTTCCAGAAAAAAATATCATTCTGAAATATGACTAGGGATGATTTGTTTGACGAATAGAGAGCACAGAAGTGATGTCCAACTGATATTTACTCAAACTTTCGTATGGTTGTGGTTACACACGAAATATCATTTCGAAATTAATGAGACTGATACAATAAGTGTGTATCGATCAACGAACAAGCGGAAAAAGATCCCTTTCGGAGAGTTTGGAAGTAGTTTTATACAAAGGGAGTCACTTCCGAAGCGTAACTACGCTACAAAGCATGTAATCAAACTATGATCTATGTGCTGTGCTGAATTAGCAGTATTGGTTCCTGGATTGTGTGTTTGTTCGTTAGATGAAACGGAAAATTACTGAGCGAGTGGTTTATTCAATGTAAATGTGAAGGGAAATTATTCCACGAAAAAAAAAAAAAAAATGAACGGAAGAATAAGCATGAGAGGGGGCGGGAGGCGGCTAATGAAACACGTTTAGGAAATTAATTTTTAAATAGGTATTGGAGCATTAAATAGTTTTACCGAATATGCTTATTTTTTCTTTTTTTTCCTTCCAAAAGAAAATACGTGATTTACGTAAATTTATCATATTTCTGTGGAGTAATAGGCCTGAACAGAGACTCACTGTACGATGTTCTACTCTATTTGCTCATTATTGGCAAACACAATACACAATAGTACATATATATAATACGTATGGTACAGTTATAATACATATAACTGTACATATATATATAGTACATATATAATACGTATGGACAATATACTACAGTACAGTAGTATTATATGTTAGGTCTATGTTAGGTCTATGCCCTTTAAGTGCATCATAGTAAATGTATATTGTTTTAAACAGAATTTTAATTCATTATCTACTGTTCTTTTAGGATATTTGAGTTAATACGGACTTAATCTAGTGTGACCAGATTCTGACAAGCGAAAAGAAGTACATAAATATAATAGTATATGGTAGTTCACTACATCGGCAATTCGCATGTTTTTATTTTATTTAACGTTAACCTTCAGTTAATCATTTGCCTTTGTTAAGAAGAAAAGTACTGAACAAAAGTATTGAAATACAGTAATTCATTACAACTCCAAATGCTTTGATGAATGACAAAGTTGTTTATGTTTACGAACGTATAGTGAAACTTCGTGTAGGGCTAGAGACTTTTTTTAAAAATCGATTTTCGGAGCATAGGATTAGTTTAAGGAATGAAATAAAATTTAGGGAGGCACGAGGAAACTTCTACTTAACTTGGCTAGCATCACTATCATAAGTTGAAAAAGAAACCTTTTCTACCTCACCGATATATCAAAAACCTTTCTCAGTAAAAGCAATGTATTGCAAAACAATTGTTTGTTGATTGTTCTCCTTCCCTAATCTTTTGAGAAGTGTTAAAAAACAAATCAGTTCATTATTCAGGAAAAAGAGTGCCTGTGATTTAAAATGTTGTGAATAAAGAATGAAACATTAAAATATTGCAGATAAGTTAACTCAGGACACTTCTCAGGACATTTTAAAAAGGAAAGACATTTCTTGATTTTCTAGGCATCTTCGCAACACGCAGGTCAGTGTTTATAAAAACCAGTACTGTACTACGAAAATCAGTACGTCTGGTCACCCTAGTTAATCGTGTTAACTTATTTCTCCAGTTAGTCAGAATTAAAGAGATTTTATTGTATTTTTGTACAATCCAGTTAGTCAGAATTGTATTTTTGTATATTGCCTTAAACAATATCTAATATTGTCGATTTACTGAATGAAATAGCAGTGATGTTAACATTTTGTAGTTTATCCCAAAGCTCTAGTTTCCTACATATGGCCAGGATTTGGATAAAAGTCTCCTTTTGAGGAATAAGCTTTATTTCGGTCTGAGGTCTTAGCGATTCTAAAATGCTTCTCTTTTTGATTATATTAAAATATACTTTATGTGCTTTTTGAAGTGACTTCAACGAGTATCTTAGTCATACCATAATGCTTAGTCATAC
Organism: Thermobia domestica; assembly: GCF_964235325.1. Classification (NCBI taxonomy): domain Eukaryota; kingdom Metazoa; phylum Arthropoda; class Insecta; order Zygentoma; family Lepismatidae; genus Thermobia; species Thermobia domestica. The sequence goes on along the minus strand of NC_137455.1, from coordinate 57,714,494 downwards.
TAAGTCAACAAATTAATAGTAAATTTAGTTCGTATGTAAGTTACAGCAGGAAATAATCAACAATTTTTTTATATTTACTAGTAGAAATTTCTTGAGCAAAAAATTAAATCCGTGCTTTTTTCAAGTTATATTGAATTAAAGAGATAACTTATTTCCATATGAATATTTTTCTTGGTAAATACTCAAGTTTCTCAAGTTGTAATAACATTCTTCTTCTTCTTCTCCTCTCCTCAACCATAGGTTGGTGGACAACATGAAAACTTTAAAACTTTTCTCTCCTTTGGGAGAGCTGTTTTATGCTTTGATAAGGTCTCTTCTTCGCATTTAGTTATTCTTTCCTTGGTCTTCCTCTCCTTTAGTTATTCTCTGACTGAAATGAAACTTCAAACATTTAACTGCAGTAAAGTAGTTTTAAGTTCAAAAGTAATTGATAATTATTAATGCTAAATATTTTGAATTTCTTAGTTTTGATTTGTTATTAATTTTAATGACTCATTCTAAGTATTTAACAATGCCTTGATCTTCTTAAATGTTTAAATACATAATTGTCATATTTAAATCTATAAATTACTCTAAATGCATGTATTTATACTTTCAGGTGCATGTTTATTCGCGATCTTCAAGCACCTAAATTTTCACCTTTAGACCCTTTGTATAGCGAGCAACTACGCAAAGATCTCGTAATGAATGTTTATGAGAAAAGAACATGGGGTAGTTTCCGCCATTTGCCATTAGATAATTCACCAACTATACAAACAGCTCATGCATATCTTAACACTCTGAGGAGAGGCGATCTCTCGAGTCTTCGGTGGATTGAATCTCCTACAAGGTAAAAGAGAAAGTAATTATTCTTTTAACATATAACATGCTAAACATTGTTATTTAATTGAGTATTTAGTAAACATTTTCATATAAAATCTACTTCAACAGACCTATGGTAGCAAGTACATGTTTTTAGACTTCTTTGGTTTTCATCATGATTACTTTAGAAAGGGCATTATAAGCTTTCTAATATAAACTTAATTGGTGTTGAAAGAATACTGATGTGAAATTAAAATAATGACGTGTTTTTTTATTGAAATTTTAAATAGTATTCCGAACATCTTTACTATATTACAAGAGGACGCAAAGAGATGTAAAACAAAGCTCGTTTTCTTCATATTCTTAACAGTAAAAATTTCAAAAGAACTGGAAGTACAGTATGCTATACTACAGTGCATTTTTCTGTCTATTATTCAAGATAAAGATAATAAACTTTCGTTCATAACATTATAGTACTGGAGCATACTCAAAAGTTAGGTAGAATACTTGAAGTGTACATAAACCTCGAAGTTGGTCAAACGATGGATTAAATCTTCATCTTCTTTGTTTAATTGAATATATTTCTAAGAATAGAGAGCATAGAGTAATAGATTCTTGTAATTGGAAATGCATGGTTCGTCATTCAAGACCATTTTGCTGTATGCCAAGTTTATAATATTTGTTCTTATATATACACAGTATGATGTGACCGTAAAATGTATTCATTTTAATAAACGCAAATATTCAAAATAAATATCCTAATAAATATCGATGTTGAATGTTTCAAAATAAATTATATAAGGCACGTTAAACTCATTAAATAATTCAACGTTTAACAAATAATTAGTTGATTTTTTTTATCATTACTAAGTTTTTTTTCTTTTCCTTTTTCTAATTTTGTATTACTTTATATGATTGGTGTATAGAAAAAATTTTTAAACTTAATTTTTTTAAAGAAAAATATTATTTAGCTCTTCAAAATTAACTATTTATTCATTTACTTTCCAGCTTTTCAAGCACATCCAACGTAGAAATTTGTGATGTATATTTCACAGCTCTTAACTTTAGGGATATAATGTTGGCTACAGGAAGGTTGGCAGCAGAAGACTTAGTGAAGGATCGGTTAGAACAGGTAAAATAAGCCTCTGAGCCTATAGTATTTGGTGTAGAAAACTTAAGGACGAAAGTAAGTTTCGCATGCTGTCATTCCCAACTGGTATAGAATTTACATTTGAACCATACGTTCTTGTGTAAAAAGTACTGCTCCATTATGATACAGAAAACAACAGAAATAAACACATGAATTAAATAGCAAAAATGGCACCTTTATACATTACAGAACTGAAATGATACCTAAAAGAGTGGGATCACCAGGAAAAATGGCGCATGCTCCACAACGTACTCTCATGCTGGTTACGAAGTTGATATTGATTTATTGTGGTATGGAGTTCCATTACTCCATCAGCACTGTTGAACATGATGCACGGTCTTTGGTGTCTGCGGACGAGCAGCAAGACATCTTTCCATAGCGTTCCAAACGTGCTGAATGGAGCAACCAAATCTGGGGAACAGACAGGCCGGTCCATTCGTCAAATATCCTTTCGTTCCAAAACCTCCGTCACCTGCGCTCTTAGATGCGGTCGCGCATTATCATCAATAAAGAAGAAGTTGGAGTCAACTACCTATGGAGGAGTACAGTATCGTAATAACGTTGATTGGAAAATGTACTACGTTCTAAAATTTGGAGGTCGATATGCTCATGCACCCTCCTACACACTTCTGTACACACAAGAACGCTGGATCACTAGAATTATTAAGTTCGACAATAATTCTGGGTTCATTGCGTGTTCTCACTTTTCGCCAACTGACTGTACATCCAGAATTACCAATCAGATTAAATCTACTCTCATCGGAGAAGAGAATGCGACCCCACTCTTCCTCGGCCCAGTCTTGATGTTCCTTTCCCGTGTAAAGTCATCCAAATGTTATTCTGTTATGAGTTACACGACTATAACGCTCCTCAAAAGCTCTCTAATTGACACATATTTCTTATCCCTTTCATTCAAACCTTCGTGTTAAAAAAAAAGACCCATATGGCGCTATGATCACACTATGTAACATATTGCTACCAGGAAGTGCGGGAGACCTCTGCCAACATGCTGCTGGGCTTTCATTAATTTCCATTGACTACGTAATATGTTACTTTATTTATCTCGTCCTTAATGGCCGCGGTGGCTTAGCGTTAGAGAATTCACCTCTAATGGGGTCCTTGGTTTGATCCTAGCTCGCACCAAATGAACTTTATGGTGGACAAACATCGTGTGCTTGGGTTTTCTCAGGGCTCTTCCGTTTTCTCCCACTTTCTTCGTTCCACCATTTCATTCATTTCTCATCGTCACCGTCTCCTTTAACCTACACGGCATAATCGTGGGACGTAAAACTGGAAGATTTAATTTCGTCCTTAAGTATATATAAAGAGTTCCTATTATTCATTGTTCCTCGACAGCCATTTTGTGAACAGAGGCAGTAGTCCATTTACAAAAGTTTCAAGGAACAGATGTTAATAAGTACTTCAGATAAAATTCCTTTTACATTAAGTAAACTTCCCTTTGCTATAACAAGAGAAAACTGAAACAAGACTTATTTCGATGAAAATAAATTTCGGCGTTAGAGCTTAAATTAAGTAATTAACTGGAAAGCATAATAATATCTAATTTTGCAATATACTTTCTGAGTACATTAAGTGAAAATCAAGCTCCAGAGACACTCTTTCTATTTTACGAAAACTTAAAAGTAATTATTTGTTAAAATGATGCAAATATAGACTATTTTTAGTGTAACAACTATGAAAACTTTGAAACTGGTAGGAAACAAAACACTATCAGTAAATCAAGTGATAAATCTTTATTGTTCTATCCTGATCATCACAGGCAAAATTTTGTTTATAAGCTGAATTCTCTAAAGCTGAATTTAATTCTGAGTTTGTAATTTTTACACTAATAGTATACGTTACTTTGCTGGTTATCTGTTCCTAGGTTTCTAATTATTTTTACCTGTTTTACATGTTTAGTTCATTGCTTAAAGTACAATGTAATTTTCCGAAACGTAATTTTCTTAAATATTATGCCAGTGATGTCATCATTAGATCACTAGGTTAAATATTTAGTAATTTAATAAAATGTTTCCGTATTGAGGTTCATTAGTGGTTTCCTTACGTTACATTGAATTTCACATATCATACAAAAAGAAACTATAATGCTTAAAAAATAGTACCAATGTAGATATTGCAATTCAAGAGTAATGGCTATCGTGTTGCTATGTGTAGGATAAAAATAGCCACATATGTTAGATTTTATTTCGAGCTGATAATCGATATGAAGAAAGATACATCGAAAGAACCTGATTTATTAAAACATTTAACTTTGCACATCTCTCTTTCTTTCTAATGTAATGTCCAGCCATTTGTTGAGATAACATAACACTTTATAGAGTCATTTGGATAATCCTGTAATAAATGATCATAGTTCTCAGTTTGTAGGGTGGGTTTTTGGATTCACGTAGTTCGAATTGAAAATTTATGTGTTCTTAATTAAAAATTCAAGAAAATTTAATTCCATTAATTATTTCGTTTATTTGATTTCCTTTATTTCGTTAAATACATTTTTTTTTTTTACATTTTATTATCGTTTTTTTAAAAATACAATCTTTCTCTTTCTGAATCTTAAAGGAATGTGTATTAGGACTTGAGTTCTCAGGACGAAATGCGAAAGGTGAACGCGTAATGGGTTTGGTTCCTTCACGTGGTCTTGCAACTAAGGTCACAGCAGATAAAGAATTCCTTTGGGAAATTCCTCCAACATGGACAATGGAGCATGCTGCTACAGTGCCTTGTGTCTATGCTACAGTAAGTACTTTTTATTGCTCTTTTCTTCTTTCTTTGTTGGTCTTGATTCTCTTTTTTCTTTATTACTTTCACCTAACATCATTAAAAAGAGTGCTGGCATTTATAGTCTGGTGCGTATGAAACAATCTGAGCATCTTTTATGTAAACTCTTTGCAATTTTAACATAGAAAATATTGACATATTCTATATATGTGACAAATGTACAATACTGAGCTCCTCCGTGGCTAAGCGGTTAGCGTACGCGCCTTTGGCGTGGGAGGCCCGGGTTCGATTCCCGGCGGGAGCTCATGTGGTTCGGATTCCACGTTAATCAGTAGGTCCACGTCTCATATAGCTTCGCTGCTGAACGGGACGTTAAACTCAAAATCAATTCAACTCAAATGTACAATACTGTAATCGCCTGAACGCAAAATAAGTAAATACATGAATACTTATTACGTAGATGAGTGATAAGATCTTATTGGTGAACATATCTTTAGTTGAATATATATATATATACGTATCTTTGTTTCGATTTTGAAAGTGAAAGAGTCGCTTTTTAAAAAATAATAAACTTTACTGCTACGATTCTTACCGCTATAGTTCCTAGCAGTAACGTGGTTTCCATGGGTAAAAATTAAACTTTTTTCTTCAGAACAGTTCAGATAGTTTGTCTTGTTAAACGGCATTCGTGAGATACCTGTCTTTGTGATTTCTAAGGTTTTGAATGAAGTTTGTCTAAACAACTTGCACATTTCCTCCGTTTTGGGTGTTGAGAGGCGACTGCGTCTCCCACTATCCGCTATAGAGCCGGTGTCCATTAGCTTCGAATGGCAATTCTCTATGGTCTTTGCATCCAGTGAGGCACGAGGTTCTTTCACATTCCGCTAGAATCTCTATACTTATACCACGGACTGCCATACTTCGTACCGAGATACCAGCTGAGCCCGCATATGCATAGTTAGACGTTGTGCCATGATCTCGCCATTGATACCTGCAATGACATAAACGGGATATATGATACATTTTACTATTGAAGAAACAAAATTCTTTTCGTTTCATGAAAATTGGTTAAGTATTTTAAAAAGAAAAGTTATAAGCAATTTTCAATAAGGAGTTAATTCCTGCCTACCCTGTAGTTTCATGTTGAGCTTCATTTTCTACGTACAATGGATTAATGATCTAGTTTTAGGACCATTCTTTTAAGCGACGATTCCATGTGTATCAGTGGCAGATATTTCAAACTTGTATTGCTTTTATTTATTTATTTCTTGTTACTTTTTGTAAAGGTATACTTGGTTTACTTTTCATTGCAGTCAATTGTTCAGGTGGATAAAAATTCAAGTCTTATGTTTGGAAAACACATCACAGTAATTTATATAATATATTTCTTGAATTACTAACATTGTAGATACGATACTGAAATTTTAAGAAAGTCAGTAGATTTAGACGATCTATCTACATATTTGCAATTATTAATGTTTGGAACGTGGTTTAGGTAACGTAAAAATGTTTTAAACTAGTTCAATAATTATATAAGGTAAATAAATCTATGAGGTAATGAAAAAGGTATGGCAAGTTTTATTCTTTTTCAGTTTAATTATCTTTACTTTTCGTGTACAGGAGCCAATTTTCAAGATATGATTTCTTTTTAATTATAAGGTCAATTTTACCGCTATTTCTTCAAGACAATAGCAAACTTATTATCTACTTACAGATGCTATAGGGCACGTATTCATAAGAAGAGTGGCTCAGCTTGTGCCTTCGTGTTTATTACTTTAATTGAATATTTTCTTCCTCTCTGGGAACGTTATTAGTGTTCAGTGGTTTAATTTCGATTTTTGATTGCTCTTTATTTCTCGTTAATTCATTGCTTTTACAAAAACATTATTCATTCAACATCAGCAGATGTTTCCGGAGATGCATAAAGTGTATTGTGGGTATTTATTCTAATATTGAAATTTATTTGTATCTATTACATATGCTTTTCCGGACCAAGAAAACTGGGATTTCGTAATAGTATAACTCAGTAGTGGCTATCCCGAAAAGTCTTTTCCAGTAGTTAAATATCTGCATACAAAATCGTTTGCAGTTTAGACAACTTCACCGTTAAAAAGATTAGCAGTCTTATTAAGGAATCTAAATAGGGTATTAGCAGTTGTTTTCTGAGGATATTTGCAATACTTCAAAAAATGGATTTGGACACATTGTCTCCACTGGAGTTGAATCGTTTGAAAATTATTTGACAAACTTACACCTGATGCCAACCAAAATATTGAACTAACTTTCAAAAGGAATCTCATGAACAAACTACACAAGTCAAAATAAGTGTTCAACCATCTTAGTCCTAAAATTCACAAGGTTTGCGAATTGTTAAATCGTCTAGTGAAATTAATATTTGCAACAGCCAAAAATCAATTGAGAGACACTACATGGAGCATAAATTAAACATATGGTGGAATTCCATATAAATTATTATTGTGAATAGTGCTTTTGTTAAAAAAAATGAATTGATGGGAAATGGAGGACAATTATTAAGGGCAATCAAAAATCGAAATTATATCATTGAATATTTTTCACTAATTTTTTAAAGGTAACAATGCTTATAATAGGAGATGTAAAAGTACGGACTCAATGATACACAAATAAAGATGGTGCTGATGACGTTTTCAGAGAGGAAGGAAATGTTCCATTTAAGAAGAAACACAAGAGCACAAGGTGCTTCTAGCGAACCTATTACTTTTTAAAATAAAATTTCTCGCAAGCGTTTACTTAAGGGCTATTCACTTTCATTTCTGCTGCAATTAGTTCTTCAAATAAGAAAAAAAAATAGATTCCGTAATTGAAAAATATAAAAGAGAAAAAGAAAATGCAAGAAAACAACAAAATATGAAATGTGAAAGAAAATGTATCATAAATGATGGAAGATACAAGGACGAGTAAATCTTCGAGTCAAGTTGAATTAAAATTGAATCGGAATCAAGAAATATTTCTAACTTAATTGCGTATGTCTATTTAGGTGTACTATGCGACTATAATTCGAGGACAAATGCAACCTGGAGAATCAATTCTCATTCATGCTGGAAGTGGAGGTGTTGGACAAGCAGCAATATCTGTTGCTCTCCACATGGGATGCACAGTTTTCACTACAGTGGGTACCCAAGAGAAGCGAGAATTCTTGAAAAAGAAGTTTCCACAGGCAAGTGTCAGATATACAAAGGAAGGTTGAATTATACAATAGTAAAAATATTCCTGTATCAGAAGTTAGGAATAGTATTTTTGATTATATGTTATAAACTCAGTATTTAGAAGATAATTCCCATTCTACTAGCGTCTAATTTTAAAATTTAATAAATAAAACATTAAGTTCTTAAAATCTTTAACGTTCTTGAAGACTAATTAGTAGTAAATCCCTATCCTCTAGTATGAGTAATTTTCAGCTAAGCATACACATGATTTTCATCTTGGCGCAGAATTCAACTGTGTTACGACATGGATGGTGATTATACCGATGTTTATGACTCTTAAGACTTCAAGGTAACTGTGTACAGACATTCTACCATAACTAACACTATACTGTTGAAACTAAAGGGAGAGTACGCCAACTTCCGGACCACCCTATATATTCTCATATCTACCAATTCTTGTAATAAGAAAAGTTACCAGTGTTGAGTAACTCTGAAAGTAACATAGAATCACAAATAAATTCTTCTACTTCTTGTGTTGACATAACAATATTATCGCTATAATAACACCACGTTTTACAAGTACAATTGAATTGTTTTATTTTACTATAATTATAAGCATTGGATGCCCCTTTGATTCTTCTATCCCCTTATTTTGTTCTTCTTATGCGCAAAAAATATATATTAAGTCATAGTTATACAAAATGGATATCTTGGTACTAAGTTCGATGAAAATAAACTTACAGGCTTTCCAATGCTCCTATATTTCCTATTTTTCCTATATATTTGTGTCTCTTCCTATAAATTCCTATGTTTAATACGTTTTAACGAAACCTATATTTTTATGGCATTACTACTTCCACTTGTGAAAATAACATAAGGAAATAAGGAGTGTGTGGTTGGATTTCCTTTTGTCTCCACAGTAGGGTGGTTGAATGGAGACTCATCTGTGTTTCGTCCTTTCCTGCTTATTGTCTAAAGATAATTACACCAAACAATATGCAGTTAGCGCAAAAGGTATTCATACACCTACAAAATAGAAAAAAAAACCTAGTTTCGTCATATTCATTAAAAAGTTTATGTAGTAGTGATTTTAACGTCATATAAATAATTTATTTAGGTGTATCAATACTTTTTGCACTAACTGTAGGCAAATAATTGTAAAATACGTTACACATGGTCAAATTATACCTTAAAAGCGCCAGCTGCAGAATGTTTACATTTTAAATTTTGTTTTACATTTCAGACAGTTGTTTCAGGAAGGGTGCAACGGTATTTTTGCGTCTTACTCGTGCCGTTTTCAATATTCCATTGTCATTTCTGCAGTTCTGTTTTGTTCATTTCTGCGTTTTCTGTTCTGTCATTCTTGTCACTTACAAACACTGATTTTCTGATGCAGACCCTTTTCTACACTTTCCTTATGGTCGTTGCTTAGTACTGGTGAGCTACGTACGAAAACGCTAAGAAACTCGTATAAAATTTTGCAACGAGATAATTACCCATTTAGTTATATTTAGAGTAGAATGTATGTTCATATAACAATTTGTGTAATTTCCATGTGATTTTTTTATTTCTACCTATTGGATAATTGAAATGTTCCTTTTTTATTGACAACTTCAAGAAGCCTCCTATATTTTTTCCTTGTGATTTCCTATATTTTTTTCATTAGCATTGAAAAGCCTGAAAATATAATAAATTATTTATGATATAACAATGTTTGATGTCAAAAACACATAGTACATGTAACTGAAGACACTGGAAGTTAAATTGTCGGTGTAAATTCTTAAATGGGAATGAGGAATAATAATAATAATTCTATTAGTAAATTACTACTTATCTAAAACTTTTGTCTGGTTTAAATAATTGCCAACGTTCTTTTGTTTCCATTTTCAGTTAACAGACAACAACATTTTCAACTCACGAGATACCAAATTTGAACACCAAGTATTAGCAGCCACAAATTATGAAGGAGTGGATTTAGTTCTTAACTCTTTGGCTGAAGAAAAGCTTCAAGCATCGGTAAGGTGCTTAGCGAAACATGGACGATTTTTGGAAATTGGAAAGTTTGATATATTAAATAACAATGCACTAGGTAAGTCTAATATTTGAACTGAGTAGATTTTATTTCTATTCTTCTACTCTCTCTCTCTCTCTCTTCATCGGATCTTATTTATTTAATTATTTATTTCCAGGAGTATAATGCAATGACCCATAATTCTATCAAAGAGCTCCTATTATCTAACTATCTCTGATATAACTAGATTAGAACAGTTTATCTACAAAATTATTTGAAAGCAAGAGTCACATAACCATCTTTATGTCAAATCTATTAGATTTCTGAAAGTGGAAAAAAATATAATTCATACGTTAATGGACACTTCATACACAACTCATTAATGATTGAAATAAAAAGTTTTACCTAATAAGCCTAAAGATTGACCTAATTTAACTCAATTAAAAAAATCAATATTTCGTTCTTAATTGAGGACCATTATCACGATTATTAAACGAAAGAAAAGGTAAGTGAGACAAGACAAAACATGACACTTATTGGCATGTTTGACGAGTGTTTTAATTGATTTCATTTGTTATATTTTTTCATTTAACCTTTTTTTCTTATCTGTTTAATCTTGATCGTTCTCTTCGGTGATGAGGAACGAAATATTGTTCTGTTTAATAGTGTTAATTTTTATTTTAGAATTGGGACACGGTGGCTCAGGGTAGAGCGCGTACCTCTGGTGTATGGGGTCCCTGGTTCGAAACCTGGCCAAGTAAGCTTGTGGTGGACAACATCGTGTCCGTGGTTTTCTCGGGGTACTCCCGTTTCTTCGCACTTTCTCATTCCACCAATTCTTCCATTATCATTAATTGACCGTAATCACCGTCTCCTTTAACCTAAAGGGCATAATCGTGGAATGTTAAACTAAAATATTCCATTTCATTTCATTTTTCACATTTTAGAAACCTACCATGTAAGATTTGTATTTATTTTCAAAATTATTTCAGCAGTTATAAATACATGTAGATTCAAATCAGCTTTACAGTTTTCTTTGACAGTGCAATATTCTGAAAATAGAAAAAGAACGTTATTTACTAGGTACGGTAGGAGTAAATAAGCAAAATAAATTGGAATATTAATGCAAATTTTTTCTTAGTAGTTTGTCCTGCCAGTAATTTTATCTCAGACCTTTATCACGAAATCTAGCTTGTAAACAGCAAATATTTTTATTTTTGATTCAAAGTTTTAGAGTTATAAGTTTTCCCCCCAGAAATTCCATTTAAAATTTTTTATTATAGAAATGAGCAATGCTCTTATAGCCTGCAATTAAGTGATACTTTTTAGAGCCTCTATAGTTTTTTACTTTGTAAATTGCATTACTCTCATTAAATGTGACTTCGAAAGGTAAGGTATTGTGTAGGTTTTAAAATTGAATCGAACAGAACAACAGATCGCCAAATAAACAAAACGATTAACTTTACTTAAATAGAATATGGACTTACTTTCTGTAATATAAAGTCATATTAAAACTTCAGGTTATATAATCCAACCTCTTCAATATACTGTTTCTGCACAACGCTACACAGTATTAATCTTCAAAAGAGTTTGCCGTTTAAGTAGTTGATGAATTTAAGGACAAATAATAGGCATTTACTTGAAACAAAGCTCATAAATAAACCTAAATTTTCAATAAACCTGTTTACTAATGTTTCAGATTAATTTATGTTCCAAATTATTGAACATTAACTTGAGATTAAAAAGAAATCTTAGAAAAATAATTTAAACTTGCAATATGTAAGGCAACAGGAGATATGTTTATATATAGTTTTGAATGGGTAGACGTAGCCTTTTGAGAAAGGTGAATGTCCACGTTTTTCTTCTTCAAATAGAAATTTATATAAGAAAATTAAGAACAAAAACTATCTTTATAATACTTCTCTTATTAGGTATGAGTTTCCTTGCTAAAGACTGTTCCTTCCATGGTATCATGTTGGACATTCTTATGAATGAATCGACACCAGTGAAGAACCACATACATAATTTGGTTGCAGAAGGAATAAAATCTGGTGCAGTTAGACCTTTGAATAGAACTGTATTCCCTGCAGAACAAGCAGAAGAAGCTTTCAGGTAAGAAATGTACTTAATTTTGACTTTAATATATAATTAAAAGTCAATATCCTATTTTGGTGGTAAATACATCATTTTGTTAGAACTTAAAGAAAACATGTGCATTTGATGTTGGCCAAAAACGCCGACGAAAAGCACGCTAGACCGAAATCATTGACTTAGTCTTTGCAAATTACAGTACACAAAACGCCTTGTGTTGAGCGGACGCCATCTTACTTCTGACTGAGTGTGAACTGAGACTGACATCTAACAGTGATTTTCTGAAACTAGGCCATTCCCATTCAAAGAACACTCATTTCCTTGCTGGCATGTCCAATGTTCCGTAATTATTACGGTCCAAAATCAGGTCATTCAGTTTGAAACATGGTGTATAATAAGATATATTAAATGTATGAGTGGAATACGTATGTTGTACGGTACGTTGATTAATTATTAACATGACTTAGTTGTGATTAATGTAAATGTTTGTGAACTGTCTAAACTTGTGAAGTGTACTTCACACTACTTGGATTGAGAAACTTAAATTTGTTCTCAACGCTTTCATTAGTAATACATTTAAAAAAAATCGTGTATAATGTTGTACAGTTATATTCCCTTTATACAGTTAAACATATAATTTCTAATATGTTTAAATTTCTTTATCCTACATACTACAGAATATGTAGTTTCTAAGCAGTAGCGTATGTAGTTTGTAAATTGTACAGAATATTGTAGTGCTGAATATAGGAAACACTAGGAAGCTAAACAATTATATTATTTGTGTCGCGTGTTGCAATTTAGGAGAAACTTAGAATTGACGTGTATGAATATCTTAAATTTGATGTACTGTACATCATTATTGTGATTTATATTTGCCAGGTTTATGGCATCAGGAAAACACATTGGAAAGGTAATGCTCAAGATACGAGATGAGGAACCAATCAAGATTTGTACTCCAGTTTCCAAAACTGTTGAAGCTGTACCAAAATTCTTTTGTGATCCCAACCACACGCATATAATTATTGGTAAGTATATATATATATATACTCAAATGTCAATAAGTTTCCTTATAATGTAGAATTATTATTATTATTATTATTATTATTATTATTATTATTATTATTATTATTATTATTATTATTATTATTATTATTATTATTAATAATAATAATGTTTGAATATGTTTATTGATACTAACAGCAAATGGCCACAAATGTGCGGAAGTAATACAAAAGTTGATTGTGAAATTGATTACAATGGCAAAGATAATGCAAATCAAAAATACAAATAACACGTCTGAGTAAAACAAATGAAGTATGAGCATTCAATAATTACCGTACTAGTAATAATGAACAATGAAAATAGATAACAATCAGGGAGAAATAGTATAAAAAGAAAAGCATGCAAAGAAAACATGCTGGTAATAAAAATATAGTGTAAAGTAATACAATGAAAGATTATAAACATCCCGTCAAATTAAAAAAAAGTGAAACTCAAAAGTTGGCTATGCAGTAAAGAATACATAAACCATGGGATATAATATATTGGGAAGACAAGAAAACTCGAATAATTCAGCAATAAACGATAAGAAAGAAGTAACAAAATAATCTAAAAACGAGAAAGAAACAGAAGTGTAGTATCTAATAAGAAATTGAGCAGTTACAAACTTCTTAAATAATTTGTAAGTTGTCGACGCTCAACAGAAAATTTAATTTGGAATAGATGTAAACTTTGTATTAAATTTATTTTTCGTAATAATATAATTATAAATAGAAGATTTTGAAAGAAAGTTAATACAAATAAAAGATGTAAAATTATTTTTCCAGTTGTAAGGAATTCTCATAAATGTAAATTGATCAAGTTAAAAACCACCTCCGAGGATATTATAGATGAACTTGAGACCCAAAGGTAACGCCTATCGCTTAAGGGTAGTAAATCCAAATTAAGACGAATATCTGATAAGTTCATACCATTGAACTTTTTAAATTTCCATCAGAGCCATTCAAGAAAATTGTTCTGAATTGATTCCGTGCAGCTAGCAAAGTAACTTGGTTCACAAATCCAAACAATTGTACCGTATTCTAAATGAGAACGTACATTGAATATATATATATATATATATATATATATATATATATATATATATATATATATATATATATATATATATATATATATAGCCTTACAGGTGTGAATGGTGTTAAAATTTCTACATATTAATTTCTTTAGTGTTAAACGTTTTGTGGTTTTCGTTGTTATAAGCTGCAAGTGTTCCTTGAATAATAATTCATTATCCAAAATGACTCCAAGATCATTAACACTATTATGAAATTTAATTGTATGTGAACATATTTTATATTATAGTTAAATAAAGAGAGATTAGTGTCTCAAGAAAATGTCATCCCTTGTGACTTTACAAGATTCAAAGGTAAAAAGTTCGTCCCGGATCAGTGAATAATTGTATTAATGTTGTTCTTCAAAATTCGGTAGTTATGAGTACACGTAACAGAATGAAAGATATTTATATCATCGGCATACACTAAATATTTAAAATTATTTTCTTAGATGTGTCATTTATCTAAATAGGAACAATAAAAGTCCCAAATTGAAGCCCGAAGTTCTTCAAATGTAATATTAAAAGTAGAAGAAAAACTAGCTTTATATTTTACCACAAATTTCCTGTTAGTCAATTGAGAAGCAAACCAATTAATAATACAAACAAGCAGATCAATTTAACCAATTTCTTTAATACCAAGTGATGATACAGCATATCAAAGGCTTTATTAAAATCGAGGTAAATTGCAACTGTTTAACCACCATTATAAACTACAGGTAGCATTTTATTGTGCATTAAGCTAGAAAAGTTATTAACTATCGATTTGCCATTCATAAAGCCATGTTGGTTAATATCAATTTTCACATGCACCTAATTATACAGATATTTATAAACTATTTTTTCGATAATCTTTAGAATGACATTAGTAACAGATATCGGTCTAAAATCGCTAGTAGATTTATCATTTTAGGAATTGGAGTAATAACAACAATCTTTCATATGTCCGGATAAATGCTAACAATGAGGCTCCAATTGAACAAAGAGACCAATGCAGGAGCAATAACATCAACTATTCCTTTTATGATAAAAGCCACAATATCATGAATACAGGGTAGGATTAAGGAAGGGATTAGGGGGGCTGTAGCCCGGGTCTCCAGGTGGACAAGGGCCCCCATTCTGATCAAATTTTCAACTGGCTATCCAAAGAAAATCATAAAGGTGCAATCATCATCATAAAGTAAAATATGACCAAAAGTATGAAACATATTCCCTTAACTTTCCTACTGTACCTTCACAGAAACGTATTAGAGAAAGTCAGCAGGGGTCACCTATTTTTTCTACCCCCGGGCCTCCAGATGAGTTAATCCAGTTCTGCATCAATAGCACAACCTGACCTTTAGTGTTTTAATTGCATATAATACTTATAGAGTCGAAATCACAATTTTGGCTTCATAGTACAAAAATGGTTGGATAATAGAAGAACTTCAACATTCTCCTCAGAAAATACCTGAAAAATTTATGTAAAATACTCGGTGGAAGATTCAGCTAATCATTTATTATCAGTTATAATTGAGTTATTCTTAATTATTTCTGATGCCTTAAAATTAACAGAATCAGGATATCTCCAAAATTTATCAGAAAAGCTGCTCAAGTGATTTCCAACTCTATAATAATAATAATAATAATAATAATAATAATAATAATAATAATAATAATAATAATAATAATAATAATAATAATAATAATAATAATAATAAGTTTAGTAGCTTTATTAAGATACAAAGTAAAGCTTAGTACATTCACAAATGATATTACATATCAAAGCATTAATGCAAAATACATGAAATACACTGAATATGTTATCGTTAAAGGAAGAACCACTTACTGTAAGTTTGGAAAGAATTTGAAGGCTTGTCAGGAAAGTAAAGATACAAACACCTTTGCACATTAGAGGAAAGCTGGATACTAAAGTTGGCAACACTGGCATTAATCTTGATACTTACGACGATAATCGGCAGTGTTTCGTCAGTGCTGCGAGGAGCACGCGTTGGAAGTGGTAGCGGCAATACAAAATCCCGCAGGATGTGAAGTACGTAGCCTGATGAGTTTTTTTGGAGGCATAAAGTCAGCGTCCGATTAGCATCATACAGTCCGGACCTCGCACCAAATGACTACCATTTGTTCCTGTACCTAAAGAAACATCTTAGCAGAAAACACTTTGAGAACGACGATGAGGCCAGGGAAGAAGTCAAATTGTGGTTCCAGCTGCAGGCCCCGAATTTTTATGATTGTGGAATACAAAAACTTGTTTCGCGGTTTGAACAAATGTTTGGTCATTGATGGTACTTACGTGAATAAATAGTCTTTGTAGCAGTGTATCCAGTATGGCTTTTTGTGAGCCCAATACATCTCTTGATACTTTATTTTTTTGTAATTAACTTTCCTGATAAGCCTCATAATTGAATTGCTATTAATTTACAATAGGGTGACCAAATTCTGACAAGGGAAAAGTAGGACACAAATATAATCAAGTCCATATTTAGGTAAGTGCTACTTTGTTCTCGAGCACAGGGCGGCAGAATTTAGGGGCGGCAAAATTTGACATTTCTTTTTTTTTTAAGATTCATAATAATATTTAAAACTAGTAATCCGCAAACAGGACAAAATATGTGTTTAATTCGCTCTAATTACAGTAATTACTAATTAGCTAGCTTATCTGATTATTTTTAAAAGTCATCCTCCCCCACCTCCATCCCAATGCGTGAGGACGAACTTGAACATCATGAAAACTGATACCGTTAAACTAAGCGACCTCGAAAACTATGAACTCAATACTAATATCTGTCGTTTTCCGTTATTTTTAAAATCTCGCCCCCTCCCTGGGGAGTGGAGTATGACCATGAAGTTGAATTAAATTAAAACTGTCACTATTCATGTCAGCAACCCCAAAAACTATGAATTCAATTCTAATATTGGTCGTTTTCGATTATTTTTCAAATGTTCCCATGTTATTCTTATGGAGACTTTGCACCTCCATATCTCAGCTCAGGTGTGACCTGGAGACTTGCAAGAGGCCATTTGGATCATTTTTCGGAGAGCTTTAAAACGTATTAAAATTTCATTTTCTATCTATTATGATTCTCGAGTTGAAAAGCGCTACAGACTGACAGCTTACTGTATTATTAATATACATGCTATTAAACCATTACTGAAGATGAATAATGTAAACAATTATTTTTCTTATCAGTTATTAGTGATACTGGTGTGGGGGGCGGCAAATTACGTAGAGCACAGGGGCGTACAATATATAAATACAAACCTGATTATAATAGTATATGATAGTTTACTGCTTCAGCAATATACATGTTGTTATTTCATTTAACGTTAACCTGAAGTTAATCATTCATTTTTCTTAAAAAAAAAAAAAAAAGTACTGAACAAAAGTATTGAAATAATTCAGCACAACTCCAAATGCTTTGACGAGTGACAAAGTGATTTATTTTTATGAATGTACAGTGAAACTTCGCGTAGGACTAAATATTTTTTAAATCGATTTTCGTAGTGTGGGATTATTTCAAATAATGAGGGAAAATTTAGACCGGCACCGAAACTTATATTCAACTTAACGACACTTTCGTAAGTTGAAAAAGAAACCTTTTCTACCTTACCGATATCTGAGCAAGCCCTTCTTAGTAAAAACAATATATTGCAAAATAATCGTTTGTTGATTGTTCTCCATCCATAATCCTTTGAGTAGTGTTACAAAAACACATCGGTCCATCATTAAAACAATTGCTTGTGATTCAAAATGTTGTTAATAAAGAATGAAACATAAAATATTGCAAAGAAGTTATCTCAGGACATTTTTAAAAAGAAGAACATTTTTCGATTTTCTAGGAATCTTCGCAACACGCAGGAGAGCTCTTTGAAAATCAATACTGTACTGAGGAAGTCAGTACGACTGGTCACCCTAATTTACAATATTGTTACTTGAAATTTGCATTCGAAGTATTGTTTAATTATGTTTCGAATTATGTAAATATGGCGATGTTATCATGAAACTAAATATAATATAAAAGTTGAATAACATTTTATTAATGTTTCTTTTTCTAATTGACATCAAGCTAAAATTTCATTTTCAAAACTTTTAAAAACAATTTTAGTTGTGCTAATCTGGATGTTTTGTCAATTAAGAAAACATCATTTCTTTTTTGAGTTCTAAAATTGCTGAAATGATGGATGTTCTCTAAAAGTAATAAATGGTTCTTTTTCAAAGGTGGTTTGGGAGGCTTTGGTTTGGAATTGGCTGATTGGTTGATGACAAGAGGTGCCAAAAAGATAATCCTGACTTCACGAACAGGTGTTAGAAATGGTTATCAAGCTTTGTGCATGAAGAGGTTGCGTGAAGCTGGAGTCGATGTTACAGTATCTACAGATGATATTACGACAATGGAAGGTGCAACTAAATTGATAAACGAAAGTAATCGGATTGGTCCTGTTGGATCCATATTTAACTTGGCTGTGGTAAGTACACAAAACACAACAACTAAAACACTAGTAAGTACACAAACTATTGGGTTTTAATTAAGTTTTACAAAATTTTGTGTTGGATTGAAGGTATTTGTAACATTTAATTTTCATCCATATTAATCATGATTTGCAACTTACATTTATTCCAAATAATGTATTATTATATTCTTCTTTTTTTAGTGAAGTGCTAGCCATAGGCTAGCTCCCTTTTAGAGGGCTACACCCTCTCTTAGGTGGGAGAAGTGAAGGTATTATGGTAAAGAGTAAGACATGGATGGGCTAAGAGTAGTTTATTAATTTATTTATTTGTTTATTACTAGAACTAGGACATTATGATCTTTTCGATCATAAACATACTTGAATGGTAGGTGTAGTTTTAATAACATAAGAGCTGTAACATAATAACAAGTATAATTGAACACAACATAAATATAAATATGGTAATTATAGAATATATATAAGTGAGAAAACAAAGCAAAACATGAGAACAATAGAAGTGCGAAAGTTAAGATGAGATAGATTATATAAATAGATGAAAAGAAATATTACATATATATGATTGTTATTAATAGGAAAAATAAATAAGGAAATAATCAGACAGTATATTATAAGCAAAGAACATTAATGATCATAACGAAGGATTAGGTATAGCATGCACGATAGTATGATATAGTAATGGGCGTGAATGATGTGGCGAGGTGCATACACAGGACAACACGTGGGTGATATTAGTTAGACAAATGAGTTTATCTTCAGCCTAGGGGCGGCTCTAGGCAATGATGAAAACGAATGAGAACCATGTTAGTAAATAATGGTAATCACTGTGCTGGAAATGATGGATGAATGAGAGGAAGATGTTCATGAATGACGTAATCGGTGATGATAAGTGAAGCGGGTATTATATTCGGCATTTCGACTTTATGTATTTTTGTTGTTGTTTTCATTAGGTCGTAAGAACTGTGCTCTTCTTAAGAAGCTAATTTATTAGAACTTCATAAACTTAGAAATAGTATAAAAGTTGTTTCGTATGTTTTATTATGTTTATTTTCATGTGTTTTACATATTCATTTTAGGTTTTAAATGATTCCATATTGGAAAATCAATCAGAAGAGAAATTCAGAGGCACATACCTCCCGAAGGCTTCAGCTACAAAATACCTAGATACCATTTCAAGAAAACTATGTCCGCAGCTACAAAACTTCGTAATATTCTCTAGTGTTAGCTGTGGCCGTGGAAACGCTGGTCAAAGTAACTATGGAATGGCGAACTCTGTGATGGAAAGAATCTGTGAACAGCGTCGACAGGAAGGACTTCCAGGTCTTGCCATTCAGTGGGGTGCTGTAGGAGATGTAGGATTGGTCGCTGAGATGCAGGGAGAAAGGGAAATTGCAATCGGAGGAACTTTACCTCAACGTATCTCCTCGTGCCTTCAAGTTCTGGACAGGTTCTTGAAACAATCACATCCAGTTGTTTGCAGTATGGTTGTTTCAGAAAAAGTCACATCAAGTAGTAGTGAAGCAGATGATGCCATTCATGCTGTGGCAACTATTTTGGGTAAGAGTCCTGTTTAATATTACAATGATTCAATGCATGTTTTATTATTATTACTTTGCTTATTTCGTTTGCAACCACAACAAACAAGTTGGCATTATGGAGGTTTTATGTTTCTGTAAAGCATATATAGCTTATAATTATTTATTAGTTAGGCCCTAATAATATATTTTGAAACGTTTCAAGTTGCACTTCTTCAGAAAATCTTTGCCATAAATTCTAATACGTAATGTCGCACATTTACAAATAACCCTACACTTTCAGAGTAAACTGGTATTTTCTGAAAATAGAAGTTTAAGTTTCAATTAATTTAGTTAATTGCAAATGCGTTTTAATTATTTGGATGTCCCTAATTTCACGAAAAAGAAAGACAACGATTGCTATTGTACCCATAGGATAGAAAAAGATAAACAACTCAAGAAGGCATGTAATCCTATGTTATTATTGAAAGAAAATGACAGATAATATTTCCACGATTATCTAATAATAGACATGAGGACATAGACTCGCTAATTCATATCAACACAGGAAACAAGGGATAGTCCAATCAATCACCTTGTTAGTAACCTTCTGTTCTAACGCTAAAACGGGTTACACTAACGTGCTAATTTTTTCTTTACTTTCTGTATTTTCATAAAATGGCTTGAATCTCCAAATGTCAAATGTCATTATTCAACCATGGCGAGGGGTTTTGTATTTAATTTCGCACGAATTTTCATTAAGCTTGTAAAAATTAATCTTCTTGAATACTGAATTTATGTTCAAAGTAAGCTCTAGTAGTTTGTTTTTTGAAATTACAGATTTCCAAGATCGCAAATTTCTTGTTTCCCTTTGTTCCTGTCGTTTTACCTTCGTTTTAGGTTTTTTAATTTTTTTTACCAAAGCTGAAAGTAATTCTTCGCACTTTTGAACGGTGGCGTTCCTACCCGATTTTAAAAAATATGGCTGTAAGGCAGAAACACAATAAGAACAATAACCTTCTCAGTCAAAGCGTCACCAAAATGTTTAATTGATAATAACATATCGTAAACAAAATTCGTCACCGACTCATCTGGGCATTGAACGCGTTCTGTTAATTGATCTTCTATAGCCAAGTAAAGAGTGGATTTTCCAAACCCTTTAAACTCATCGTATAACTGAGAAATGTCTTTAAGTTAAAAAAATGTATTAAGCCATTTCCGAAAGTCGTGAAAGCTAAAGAGAACAATGTTTCTTCTTGTTGAGTTGAATTGATTTTGAGTTTAACGACCCTTTCAGTAGCGAGGCTATATGAGACAGGACCTAGTGGTTAACATGGAATTCGAAGCACATGTGCTCCTGCCGGGAATCGAACCTAGGTCTTCCACGCCAGAGGTGCGTACGCAAACTGCTTAGCCATTAAGGAGCTCCTGTTTCTTCTTGGCATTGTCCCAGGAATTGATATTGACAATATCGTCGTACTCATTCAAAAGTTTTCTAATATTGCCCCTTGTTCTTGTGTCTCTAGACATTCGTGATTGAATGTTTGTTGCTACATCAGAACTTTCTTGACCGTCAGCTATCTGACTTTGCGTTGAAGTTGTGTTTGAGATTATAATTGTGTTCTAACGTGTACCATACGAATGAGGAATATGGGTTTGTGTATGAGTGTCTTTCTTCTTGTTTTTCTTTATCTCTAGAACTTCGATTTTAATGATGTCCAGTAATTGACTTAATTCATCAATTGGGGTAAAAAGTACTCTAATAGCTCTTAAATTAAAACGTGTCGAAAAAAACAAATCGCGCACTATTTTTTAATAGCACAATGCAGTAACTGTATTAGGCATTTCGTAAAAACAAACAAACAAAAAACAGAAAAAAACATACACGACAAAAGGGTGATAAAATTATCGAAGAAAAGTCGTTCCTAATTATCAATTTATTCTAAACAGTCTGTTCTACTGCTCCTTACATAGTACTGAGTTTTCCCTAACATATCTCTACCAACAGCCGTATCTCCAGCTGACCGTTGCCAACCTAGATATCTGAAGTGTTTACAACTCCAGGTTTTATCATTAAATTGATATAAGAAGCCAGAATGCTTTATATTGGGATAATAAAAACTGTGCACGTGTTATATGTGTATTTTAGCCATAATTACCTGGTCTTTGTATACGGTATCCTGAATTATAATCCTCTTCTATCGCTTCAGCTGCAATGGTTCATGGTTTTTCTTTTTCTTTTGAAGCACAGAGGAAAGAAGCTTGCCAGTCTACACGTACTCTATTCGCATGATGGATACACTTAAATACATTAGGTAAATTGGCTAGAACATGACTTAGGGCGTAGCATACTGGAAAGATAATTTACACAATTGTTTGGGTATTAATAACACATTGCAATTTTATTGTTATTATTACAATTTATAGTAAACTATTTCTTGACAAGTAAGTCTGATTATTTATGGTTCTTCTAATTAACAGAGCATTTTCTTCTGTATTTCTCTAAAATAATTTTATGTTACAGGAATACAAGACGTTACCAAAGTGAGTCCAGAAGCTTCATTACCAGAGTTGGGCATGGATTCATTACTTGGAGTGGAAATTAAACAGTTGCTTGAAAGAGACTTTGAAGTTTTCCTAACTCCTGAAGCAGTGAAGAGTTTAACGTTCTCCAAGCTTGCAGAACTAACAAAATCCTCAACTCAGGTTCCCCAAAGTGAACAAAGCATTAAAGAAGAATTCAATACCAAAATGAAGATGGTAATAGAACAATTCGTAACCAAAGAAACTCTTGTACAGTTACCATCCCTTAATATGACTCCAAATGGGAAACTTCCTGTGTTCTGTCTTCCTGGTATTAATGGAGTTTCCACTGTGTTCAAAACAATCGCGAAAACTACAAAATTTCCAGTGTTTTGTTTACAGTTCAGTCAAGTAACGCCTGCTTCCTCAATAGAAGACATTGCCGCCTTCTACATCAAGGTGCGTATAATAATAAATCCTGTGGTATTTTGCCAAGAGCTAAAATACCAGTAACAAGATTGAATAGTATGGGAGGCATAAGAAGGTGTTTATTCGGATGACATAT
This sequence comes from Thermobia domestica, assembly GCF_964235325.1. Taxonomy (NCBI): domain Eukaryota; kingdom Metazoa; phylum Arthropoda; class Insecta; order Zygentoma; family Lepismatidae; genus Thermobia; species Thermobia domestica. Next base: position 57,691,335 of record NC_137455.1, on the reverse strand, counting down.
GATAAATAAACATCAAATAGAAAGGAGAAAATCATTGAAACTCTATCGCTTCAACAAATATTCTTTTTTTAACCAAATGACCTATTTAACCTAATGGATCCTTTCATAACCTAACTAAACACTCTTTGAATGTATTAAAATCGGAATATTTAAACTCTTGTGATTGGGACGATTTCGGATACAAGTCTTCTAAATCGTACTTTATATTCCATTGGTTGAATTGTATTTACCAAGACAATGTAAGACAAGACCTTAACCTACAGCTTAAGATGAAATTTGTATTACTGTTGTGCGTTTGATGCTCTCACACCAGTATTCAAACGAAGGACTATATGCACCAAAGGTACACGAAGTCACTAGATCAGAGAGAAGTGAACTTTGTATTCCAAAGTCGGATTTCATCATTCGTTTCTAACTATTTGTTTGATAAACTCAGCTAAGAGTATGAAAAAATACATTAAAATAAGTGAAATCCTATATTACATTATAAAAGAAGAAATATTCCATTATTTCTTGCACCATATTCCTAAATTGGTGCTAATTCAATGAGGTTCAAAAAGTAAAATGTTGAGGATGGATCGAGAATCGAGCGCGGGCTTACCGTGCCGGGTGCAACTATGCTTTTCAGCCTTTAGCCGGACCAGTCCACATTTCCACTTATAAGTGAAATATTTTATTTCAGGTTGGGGTTTGCTAGAAAAAGTATAGGGAACCACGGATATGTAATTTTTCCGCGATAAACAATGGTGAGATCAAACACTTGGTAATATGATACTGTAAATTCCTTGCACTTGAATGGTCTTTTAAAAGTAAGTTTGCTGTGAAAAAAATTGCAGAAGTTTTGTTTCTTTTATAGAAAGACCTACGCAGTTTTGTACTAGTTCGTAAGAATTTTGTTCACTTCTAACAGGCACTTTGGAAAATTGCTGTAATAATCTTAAATCTGCGTTAAATGCTATTTAAAAAGTACATTAAGTATTAGAGACACCCTATGAACAATTACGTAAGTACTTTTTGAGAAGATTTAGAAGTAAACGAGCTTAATTTATATTAAAACATTAGCGAAGTACAGTTTAGATTACAAGCTTTTAAAATAAATAAGGATCCTATTTTATTATAACTTTTTTATGTTCTTGTTTTCAGCACCTTCAATCTGTTCAGAAGAATGGTCCATATTTCTTGGTTGGTCACTCATACGGAGGTGTTATTGCTTTAGAAATGGCGTTGCAACTACAGAAGACTGGACAGCGCGTCAATATATTTATTTTGGATTCATCAACGGAGTACATGAAAGCAATTCTCAAAGCTTTTTACTTTGGAAATTCTAGTACATTAAATGATGATATGTTGCAAGCCACTTTGTTATCAAATATTTTGATACAATTCAACGCGAAATATCAAAAAGATAAGGTGAGATTTAATTATCTATTGCTTTATGCTTTTTTTTATTGCACTAATAATCACATCGGCATTAGTCATCCCCACATTAGTACTATTCACAATAGTAAAAGCTTAAGATTCTAGATATTGTAAATATGTATTCCAAGTAAATTTCAAGTGTATTTCTAACTTCCAAGGTAAGGACGTAGCCACAGAAATAAAGGGGTAATTGCTCTTCTACACTGAGAAATAAAATTGTAGGTGGCGTACTTAAAAAGATTGGTTATATGCTTAATTCCTGTAGTTTTTGGACTTAACGTACAGCAGACGTATAACTGAAAACGCATGTTTTATAATACTTTCTGTATAAGTGTTTCATCTATACGTACTTTCCGTATGAAACAATGTAGGCGGTCAGGATTTCACATAAAAATGGACGTATATAACATATAGCTGACGAAGGTAACATAACTATATGCATGTGATATACGGAAAACTGTTAGATGTCAGACATCCTGCAACGGCATGATGTAACATCTAAGGGCAGTGCCTATGTAGCATACGGATAACGTATGCTCCGTACTGATTTCTATAGTAAGCAAGAGGATACCATATATTTCTACAATATACCGCTGTCCGGAGAACGGATTTTTCTCTGTGTAGTTGCACAGTTTGTCCGTTGGTTTTGGTGATTAAGCAAAGAACTTCTGTAGTCGTAGTGGAAGATTAAAGTAGAATAATAATAATAATAATAATAATAATAATAATAATAATAATAATAATAATAATAATAATAATAATAATAATAATAATAATAATAATAATAACAACAACAACAACAACAACAACAACAACAACAACAACAACTACTACTACTACTACTACTACTACTACTACTACTACTACTACTACTACTACTACTACTACTAATAATAATAATAATAATAATAATAATATATTACTACATATCGCGTTGCAAGTGTACCTTAAGCAGGCAGCTATGTTGGAATGATCTAAGGCGTTGATCCCAAGATTTATTTGTCACGGGTTCGAATCTAGCTGTGGACATTGATGTTACCTATTGTCTTTTTATCTTTCATTTTATTATCATCACTTCCCTGTCTTGCTAATGTAGATTTTACAAAGTGATCATGTTCACAATAATTGAATCTAATTTAAGAGATGGATGTTGAAACTTGCCTCCAAGCCGTACTAAATCTAGAAATTTCCGCTCCCCAGCAAGAAAATTTGAAAGGCCCCCTCTATATTCAATACTTTTTTTTAATAGTACATTTTAATGAAATATTTCTAGTGTTCTATTTGTAATGGAATAGAGACTCAAATACTTACGTTTTACAAGAAACCCTTCCTCCTCAACTTCATCACCGCAAACTCCCGCATAAGATCTCTCTTTCCAATGGTCGAAGCCCTCTCATGATTGATTGCCAACATTCTCAAGTCACTCATTCTCTCCTGTGTCATTGAACACCTTAAATAGCTCTTGATCCTCTTTAAGACTTGAGAATGATCTTTTAGCGGAATCCACAGTCACGGGTAAAGTCAAGAATAAAGCAAGAATAGTCAAAACTTCAGGATAAATTGGGGCAACAGTATTAAATTCGACATGTAGTAATGCCTACAATTCAAGAACAGTGTTGATCTTTGAAATATGTTTTTTAAGTCCAATGTGAAGTGCAATTAATTCCAATGGTAGCGACGGGCCAATGTCTTGCTGGTACTACTTTTGTAATTTTTCAGTCTTAAATTAAACTTCTTCGTCTGAAAGGTTCACAAGTACTTTCAGGAATATGATTGAAAATTCACCAACAACTGTCTGTAACGATGTAAAACTGTTCTTTATTTCATTGTACGCGATATCTAGAAGGCTATTGTAAACATTAACTTTGAAGCAAGCCTCTGTGTCCGAAAGCTAATGATCTTCTATCAGTTCATATAAGTGTTTTTTTTTTTTTACTTTGGGTTGTCATTTTTCTACGAACACAGGGTTTAACTTTCCATATCGCAGCAACAGCTGTGGCCTCTTGTTTTATTTGATGATATTCTTCTCTCATTTTCTTCACTTCCTCTCGGCTATCTTCAAGAGTGCCTCAAGCTTTCTCAAAGTCAATTTGTTTAGTTTCTGAATATCATTCTTTTTGAAGTGTTTTAAAAATTAGTATTTACAGGCAAGATGCAGGGAAATCTTTAAAAGCCCTTGGGACCCTTAGGATCCGCCATCTTGTCCCGCACCGCAGAGTCTTGCGGTTTATAGATCCGGCACTGCCTCCAAGATAAATTGAATGAATATTCAGAGGTTAATTTTTCTTTATACTGTTTCGTTTCGGCAACATGCTTTTAATAATTAAATAATAATGATAAAAAGCAAAAGATAATAAAAGCTACTGTAAAAAAGTTTCTATTATCAACAAGAATTTTGATATATTCATACATATATACTAGCAAAATACCCATTCTTCCCATGTTCTGAGTTTGGATTTAAACTGCATCGGAAGTGCTACTGTTCGTCTCAACAATCCCGAAAGCCATGGATTCGACACTAATATCGGTCATTTACGATCGTTTTTAAATATATCGCCCCTCCCTTATGGCAGTCATCGGATTCTATATCGGTTTCTTAGAGAAGAAAGGGTTAGACATGGTACTTAGCACATTTATCCTGTACTTTCTTCGACAACACTTGAAGTTCTTGGATAGGAGCTGCCACTGGTTTAAGTATAAACTTAGATCAGTTTTAAAAATATCATGATACATGGCAAGAACAAAATCCAGTCACCAAGTAGATATTTAAGTTATTTGATGCGATGCAGTAACAGTCTTTTAACAGTATTTACATGCCTGTCGAAATAGAATATAGACTCAATGTGTGTAATTTGAAATTAATAAGATGCAGTTGAAATATAATGAAATATGTCGAACATAAATAATAATAATTTTGAACATGAAATGATATATGAAATATATGAAATTGTTCAAGCTTGTTAGAGAAATGATTTATAAATAAAATAATTTTGAGTTATAAGTTCATTGATCAGTATAGTTTACAGAAAGTGAAACGTTTTATATGAAATTCTGTTAATGAAATGAAGATTGATCGAGGCACTCCCTTCAGGTTGAGTTAGACTGAAGTCGTTTTAAATGTATGTTTTCTCAGCTTTTGATATCGTCTGCAAATGAGGCATAGCTAGAGTTAATAATACAAGAGAAACAAGAGCAAGCCAGAATATTGAATGTAATTGTAATTTCATTAAAACCAATTATCTTATTATTATACTTGTAGATAAAAGAAGAAATGCTGAAACTGAAGAACTTGGAAGAACGAATCCAATGGTTTTCTTCTCAGATCAGTGAATTTATACAAGTTACTAAGGAAGATATAATGAAGACTACATGCTCAATACTTGGGAAAATAAAGGCTGTTCATAAGTATCAATCGAAGTCGAAATTCGAAGGCAGAATAGTAATGGTCAAACCTACTGAAAGCGTAGTAGATATGAAAGAAGACGACTACGGACTCAGTAAGGTAAATTAAAAGTTTATGCTCATGCTTGAGTTTATGCTTAAGTACTAGCACAAGGTAAATTAAAAGTTATTCTCAACTGCTTCCATAAGGTAATTTGAAAATTTATACTCAACTACTTGAATATAGTAAATTAAAAGTTTATGCACAAATACTTGCATGAATTATAACAGTTTTAGAATAAACAGATTTTGTTGTCGTTGTGTAAATTTAGTAAATAAGCTATACAAAGTAAAGCTTGTTTTCAAGATGGAAAGTAAGTAAATATATTCAGTTTTACTTTAGTAACTTTAAATTAGCAGCTATTAAAATCATATCGTCAAAGTTGTCAAATTAACACTAGTCAGTCTGCCATATCACTACAAATAATATTAATACTTTACCACCCCTACTGCTGCTACTACTACCAGAAACAACAACAATAATAAATTTAGTGGTGTGCTAAGTATGAATTTCTGAATAAATGCTCGCATTCCTTTTGCTTTTAATATTTTTAAACTTAAAATACTGTGCAGGGTTAGCATAAATGATTAATTCATTTTGAAAAGGCTATATTTTCAAAAGTATTATACTTACACACTCACCAAGTTTAAACACCCTCTACAAATATTCAATACGTGTCCCTTTGGTGACACGACACACGTCCAGACGACGTCTTTTTTCTTGTTTTTCCTCCATTTTCGACAAGTACTAACCTCGTACTACCCCACACTGCCACACTCGATAGGAAAGATAATTGACTCGTGCTGCCACGTGGAATACACAATATAAACTTGGTAAGTTAGTGGTTCTTTTATATATCTTTCATGTGTGTGCGTGTAATACTTTTGAAGGTATAGCCTTTTCAAAACGAATGAATCATTTATGCTAACCCTGTATTCTTAAAACATTAATTTAATATCGTCAATGAGGAAGAAATCAGGCCAATATTGATATTTGTTGATAATGTATTTTGATGCGGGGATTAAATTGAACTTGTCTGATTCTAATAAGAACATTTTAATAAACAATAAGAAGGTATAAATTAAAGCAACGCTTACTCGGTCTTGCAAGCTATTTTCGTTTTGTCCAACAAGTGACAACGTTCCACAAACGACATATCCTATCTGTTGTACATCTCGACTAATGACATGTAATGTGGGTATTCATAATTCTTATATTATATAAGAGTCTACATCTCCACTGTGCTCTATCTGATGTTACTATTTTCTTGCATTGTTAAAACACTTTGCTAGTGAGGACTATAAAAAAAGAAGGTTACCTAAGTTTCTTGTTTCCTTACAAACACCTAGAAACTTACGCGATGAAATTAAATATTTTGCTCTCCCCTCCCTAAGAGAAAAGTATAGACGCTATATTTGTTTTTTCGATTGCATTTATAGGTGAAGAAATAAATATTTATTCTGTTAACAAAACCCCCGGTATTAATGAATAAAATGTTCACAAAACAAAGCAAATGCTGAAGATTGAAATTTTGTCATTATGATGAATAATAATAATTTATATATGACTTTGTTTGTAATGCTTTAGACCTGAAATTCTGGTGTATAAATACAGTTCGATCCTCTTAAACCGCAAATTCCCTTCCATAAGGTTTGCTGCTGGCTATGGGAATGGGTAGAATCAAATCAATGTTCTGATTACAAAATTCTGTTTGTAATTTAGTCTATACTGATGAAATATTTGCGTTAATTTTTGGATTTCAATCTACAATTCTTAGTTTTTGTTCTGTTTGTAGGTCTGCCAACAGAAACCTGTTCTTCACACTGTAGAAGGTGATCATGAGACAATTTTGGAAAACACCAAAGTTGCTGACATACTTAATGAACAACTCGAATGCTGGAGTAAAGAGTGACTGACAACGCAACTTTAAGGATGAAACGCTTCAGCATCTGCACTGTAGATTGAACAATCATTGGCCAAAAGAAGCTTCCTAAGGGAAATCTTGAACAATATTGTATTTAAAATCTTAAATGCACTTGTCACATTATAAATGTGAAAAATAAAATATCGTATTATTTAAAGGAAAGTTACTTTATTTAGCAGTGTATTGTACAGACATATTTGAAGTATTGGGAACATCTGCAAAGTCAAAGTAAATGTCTGCTTCAATAGAAAACTGTGTTAGCTTAAACTTTGATGTCTTTATTAAGGTTCGGAACGACGTAAATATTTCATAAACATACCCAGATGATAGTAGAATTTAGATTGTTTAAAATATTCTGTACTATAATGAGAACTCAGATTGAAATTATTACATTGACAAATTAAAATAATTCTTAAAGTTTTGCCGTGGGTAGACTGTTTTATCATGATTGTCATAAATATTATGTATTTCGACTTTCTGGAAACATTATCTAAAAGAAAAAAAAACACTTAATGCTTACACTGTTATGAAAATTCTTGTTAAAACGATCCTATTTACAATAAAATCCTAAAGTTTTTGCTATAAATTTTAAAGGAATTACAAAAGTGTTTTCTACATTTTTTGGAAGTGCATTAGAGAAATTACCTAATTTTCACAGAATTCATATGTAATTGTATGTCTGGAATTGATAAACTCATATTACAAATAGTTTTATGTTATAAAGTTCCTTTTCATAGCATTATTGTTATCGATAATATACCTACTAGGAAAAGCTATCATTTTCTTTCTAGTTTGGTGTTTCCGTGATATGTATAGTAATCAACAAAAAAATCGATAATATTATATACACTCTGTATACATAATGTCATGTACATGTATTTTGTATTTATATATGTGCTATAAACAGATTCTTACTGTTACGAATTACAACACCGAAGTCTGAATGCATCACATCAAGAAACTGTACAAATGAAGCTTTCTGATGTAATAAAGATTCTGGTGTTACTCCAAATGAAAGTGGGGTAGACAAGCTGTAATGACACTACTTTTGAAGTTTATACAATTGTTAATTAACTAATCATTAAGAACATTTAATGAATATTAGTATGCAAAGTGGTCAAAAACATATTTTTGTTTGCTTTAGTATTCAGTCGGACAAGTCAATCTTCCTTATCCTTACAGCCGGTTTTCATATTTGTAATATTTGGTCAATGTGTTATCAGGAGAAAGTACTTGTAATATAGTTTATTTAATAATATTCAATTTTAGAAATAATGGATTGAGATTGGATGACGTTACTGGCTGCGTCACTAGTTTGATCATTTCTACAGCTACACTTTTAAGTGAAATATATTTGTAGTGACTATTTCTACAATGACCGATATATTAACAAATCAACTTCAAATTTAAACTTAAAATAACTGAGAAATAACAATAAATATGGATCTAATATTTAAAAAACAGTTTATTAAAGATGTAAAATATTTCTTAATTAACAATCTGTAGCATAATGCAATTCATCATAATATTAAAAGTTTTAATAGATAATAGACGTGAATGCCGATTCCGACGGCGTCACCTTCTAAATCCTGCTCTTTTAGAGGCGAGAGATAATGTAGTGAGATATGCACTACAGTATGAGAATCGATCTTGCATATTAACCGGTGCAACTGCCAACTGTTCCGGATTTAAACTCTGGTTGTGACTCGGAGCTGATACTAAAGTAGGTTACGTCCTTTGTAACCTTGGTGCTACACAATGACAGAAAAACTCATATATAACACAAGTGACATGAAAAACTTTAAAAATTAAAAAGATATTTAAATTTGGGTAAGGAAATACTTCTACTCTACACTTTTTGGGTAAGGAAATACTTCTACACTTTTTGGGTAAGGAAATACTAAAAAGTGGCCATGTAGTGGTCAAATGGTTAGTGATTGGTGGTTATTTCCATTGAAACTTTTCCTCAGGATCACACTGTCTAACAACATAGCATGGTTTCATGGAATTCCATCAAAATCCAACTTCCATAAAGATTGTGCGGGAGCCTTAAAGGAAAGAATTTTATAAATTGTAAGCGTGAATCTTAGCAGAGAAAATGAATACGTTAAACAATTATTTGGGTTAAGAAGCTAAAATGTTCATCGCCATAAATTCGGAGAATCTCTCTTAGATTCAGTCCAGTCAGGATTATCGATGCTCACTTCCTTAAGATTTTTATTCTTCTATATTCCTGGTTCTCAAGCTTCCCAAGTATAACCTTATATATTTCTCAGGAAGATTTATACAAGCAACATGTTCCACCCATTTGGAAAGACACGATCTCATATCCTTCGTATGATAGTGGATGGCCAATACATATCTGCAAGATGCGTACGCAAGAATTAGAACTTAGGTAAAGATTTAAGACATTTGGTACAGTTTCTTCCCTTAATTTGTAGCTATTTATATTTGCTGATGAGTCGCTGTTGTGAAAAGAAAATTCTCTACTCACCATTATAGTCTATCTCTGCATCAAATGTTATCCTCGAAACTTCATTTTGAAGTACATTCAACCTGTATTGTATATTTTTATCAGAAAAAATTGCCTTTCAGAGATTATGTCCAAAAGAAAAGACTCTAGATTCTTACGAATTCCCTTAGATCTGATTCATTTTCAATGTATTTTATAACAAAGAAGGTTGGAAATTGAAAGACAATATATATATATATATATATATATACTGTAATTTTAGATGGCTGTGTGACGTATCATCGAAACACTACTATACTTAAAAAGTAATTTTCAGTTGCAAATTTGATACATGATTTATATTTTAAGCCTAGAACGATTAAAAAAAAAAGAAAGAGAGAAATGGCATTAGGAGTAATATCATACCTTATAGGTAAGAAGCAATCTCAGAAACTATAGACTGATATAGAAATCCTCTCACTATTGTTAAGTTAATTTAATCTATATGGTGATAGGCTATGTGTCATTCCACAATATTGGACCGGAAGTGCTTGGGCCACTAAGAAGCAATCTAAAGAAGTATTGGATCGATTAAAAAATGTTTTAGAGTTAGAATGCTAATTTAATGTAGATGATAATAGGCTGTATTTTTCCTGAAAAGCAGGACCAGAAGTGACTAGAACGTCCATTTTAGACTTCGAAACTATGTTATACATAGGGGAAGGGGGGGGGGGTAAGTCTTATGGAATTTCTATGTTCGACTGGCAATAAGTAGTATTAGAGATATCGAGAAGCGGGTTTTTCGCAATCAACTTAGTGTTGCAAGAATAGGTTTCATCTTTTCTGATAACCTTTTATTCAAAACCGGAAGTAGTAGAAATTTACCATTTAGATTTCAACGCTTATTCTACAGAACAAAAACAAGAACAGATAGCGCAAAGCGGATTTTGGAACCATCTTCATCTGCATTTCTCTACCAAAACCGGAAATGGTAGAACTTTGTTTTTTACTACCTCTCGTTTCAGTATTGATCGTTGAGAACAAATACAGTAAAATATAGATATAAATATTTTCCTGGAATCGATTCAACGTCAGAAGAAAGGTATATTTTCATCCGCATCATAGTACTAAAATCGGAAGTGGACTTGAGTTTCAATATCGCTCTTATAATAAAACGGTAAAAATAGCGAACAAGCGATCATTTGAAATCGATTCAGGATCCCAAGAATAGGTTCCATCTAGTGTATAGCCTCTATTGAAGCCAGAAATGGAATAAATTAACTATTTCCGAGTTCAACGTTAATCACCATAGAACAGGAACGGCAATAGATAGAGACAAGCTTTCCCTGGAATTGATTCAGCGTCATAAAAAATATATCATCTTCACCCACAGTCTTCTACTAAAATTGGAAATTCTAGAAATGCACTACTACTTCCGGCTTCATTATGGATTTCTATAGAGTTAAAATGTTAAGAGATAGCGAGAATCAATTTTATGTAATCGATAGAGCGTCCGAAAAACATGTTCTTATATCCAACTTTATTAATCTGGTGCAACTGGAAGTTGTAGAGTTCTACAACTACATACTTCCAGTGTGAATATTAATCATTAAATAGGAAAAATGGTAAGAAATAAGAAGTAATGACTTTTTGAGGTAGCTTCGGTCTTCCCAAAATGAGTTTAATGCCAGTTCTTGTTCCTGTATTACAACTGTAAGTTATAGATCCACTACGAGCAGTGGATCAGTACGATTCAGTGTTGAATTGTCATAGTTTAAATGTCTACCATAGCTTCCTAATGTAAAATGATACTCACTTGTTTTATTTGTATGATCAACGTATCTACTACACAAGTGTCATGATAATTTTAGTGGTAAGATCACAATAGTCGAGAAATTTTGGGATGTTTTGCAGCAAATAATTTCATCTTAAATGATAAAATTTCTTATTTTAGTTATTAATAATATATATATATATATATATATATATATATATATTTAATTTTTATTTTGATGTCTTCAAACCATATAAAGTAAGTACATATCATTGTTCCAACAATGAGGCAATTTAAACATTCGTGCGTTTATGTCTTTCGTAAGCTCGGTTCATGCTGAAGACAATGACGTATGAACCATGAACCTACGGTAATTAGAGACTCTAACAAGAAAGCCCGAAATTTATTCAACAAATTTTAAAACCTTTTTTTCATATTTAAACATCCGTTATACATGTGCATGACATCATTCCAAAGTTATTGCTGAGGAGGAACCGAGCTTTCTTCGTTTAAAACATATTCTTTGAATCATATGAGCTTCCTAGTTGCTATATGATTGTCGTACGCAAGGTTCGAATCGCGGTGGAGTTCATATGGATCGTATTCTACCTGAAGCTGTAGCTATCACATAGTTTCGGTGTTAAGAAGAACACTAAATTATACGACAACCAACCAATTAATTTTAATAATTATAATATGGTAACTCAAGGATTATAGAAGGCTTAAGGAGCGATTTATATACCATATCACTAAAATATTTAATATTATCATAAAATGTTAGAGCTCCATTTAAGATAATTTCGAAGAAACTGGTCGTCAGATAACAGAGTTGCTTGATGGGAGTAGGGTGTTTGTCCTTAATCATGATTTGTACAGTGAGTGCTGAAATGAAACAATTGCAGTCAAGTTTGGCGTTGATCATGCGCTTTAGCTTTCGCTACGTCTTGTGTTTATCTGCTCTGACTCACAAAGCGTCATTAAAAAGTCTTCAGAATATGTTTACTAAACACACTCTCATGCAAGACATTCTTGTGAGATTCAACCAGCTACAGAAACAGGATTATATTATCGTTGTCTACTGGACATAAGAACGAGTCACCAAGATGAAGTGGTATTGGCGCGCTTTCGTATCGAAAACTCTCATTTCACACATTCATGCTTAATGGGTGACGTCAATCGTCCATATTGTGAGAACTGTATCAAATCGCTGAGTATTCGGCACATTCTTTTAGAATATACGGAATATTTAGGCCTCAGAGATCTCTGAATACCGGTACTATGGGACTGGCTAACAATACGAGAGTAGTAGTGGCCCCGTTATATCTAGTCGAGTCAGCAAAAATTTCTCGATTCTGATTGGCTGAGAGAGGTCACGTGACGTTAGGCCCCGCCCACGCGGGAAATTCAAATTTTCAGGTCACGTGGTATGACGTCATGAGTCACCCTGCGGGGAAATCCCTCATTCTCTTTTATGACCGGGATTTTTGAAATTCGTTCCCTTTTACGGGTAAGATGAGTGATTCTGATTGGTTGACAGAAGTCACGTGATCTTAGACCCAGGGATATTTGAAATTCGTTCCCTTTTATGGGTAACATGAATGCTTAGGTACCACGAAGCTGATTGGCTGACAGAGGTCACGTGATCTTAGGTTGTGTGATATTTGAAATTTGTTTCCTTTTATGGGTAAGATGAGTGCTTTGGTACCTCGATTCTGATTGGCCGACAGAGGTCACATGATCTTAGACCCGCCACACGGTGAACAGAATACGTGGGAAAACCCCTCACTCATTTGTTTCCATTTTACGGGTAAGATGATTGCTTTGGTACCACGATGTTGATTGGTTGATAGAAATCGCATAATCTTACACACCCACCCCAATGCTAGACATTTAGAGTGCTATGACGACGATCCACCCTAGACCTGGATTTTAGAATTTTGTTCCCTTTTATGGTTATCCTTAAAGTTCCCATGGAGGGTTCAACCTCCTCTTAAATAACCCTTTTTTGGTATCATGATATTGTACTGAAGTTTACATTAAATATTATCGTTCTCTTTGGCAGATAAGATGATTACCAGCTTTTTTTACCTTGATGGAGATCCTGTCCTTGAATTAGTAGCCTATGTCTCTGGAAGTAACAATGGTGAAAGAGAGGTGTCGCTTGTAGATTTCTTATAACACATTGTTGTGAGTTTAAGCGATTTTTTAAACGCTCAGTAAGCGCTTCATTAATGGAAACAGTGTTGCCAGATTTTTTTACCTAAACTGCTCCGATTCTTTTCGAAACGGTTCCGCAGAGTGCAAGAAATTTTAAACTAAAAAATTTTTCGAACTAAAAAAAATTTGTAACTAAAAAATTTTAAACAAAAATTTTCAAACAAAAAATTTTCGAACTAAAAAATTTTGAAACAAAAAAGTTTCAAATCAAAAAATTTTCGAACCCAAAAAAATTTCGAACTAAAAAATTGAAACAAAATTTTGTCGAACTAAAACATTTTTTAAAAACAAAAGTTTCGAACTAAAGATGTAAATCACATCTAAAAATTTTCAAATCAAACTTTTTATCGAACTAAACTTTTAAAATTTTCGAACTAGAAATTTAAACCAAGTTTTAGAAAAATCCTAAGAAATGTTTCTCCAGGAATCGAGCTCAGGTCTTTCAAACCAAAGATGTGTATGCTAACCGCTTAGCTATGAATGAATTCGATTTTAATAGTGCTTGGTGGGTTTCGAACCATGGTTCTTGAAAAGGATACACATATACTTTAAGAAAATAAATCTGACAGTGTAACGCATCCGTTCGTGGATTAAAATAAAATGCTGATAGACTTTTTTTTTGTGTTGACATAGAAGCACATATGATTGAAAATGCAAACGTCAGCGGATCGCATTACTTTTGTTTTACTACGAACGTGTCAGCATGATTCATGAAAAAAGCAAACATTGACATTCTCGTATGGAATATGAGGAAAATGAAATGTCGTCACAGTTACGACAGGTAGTGACATGTAGAAATCATTTGGGATCGGAATTGTGATACTATTGAGAAACATGAATGACGTCACGATCGATTGTTACACATCGTTTTGGTTCGTGATTCATGACAAAAGCAGCGAGCGTTTTGATTGGTTCGTTGTGATGTCATTTTATAAATTTCCTCGTTTCTGATTGGCTGACGGTGACATCGTTTTCGCAGCGACCTAAATAAAAATCTAAATTTCATTTTTCAAATCCTACATCGCTCTCAACTATCGAGTGAAGAAGATCTCCTTTTAAAAGTGTTTTCATTTAAGCTTCATTGCACCGACTTTTTGTTCATTGAATTTGAGGTAAGTTCAATGAGATTTTATTTTTCACACAAGATTCGAAAATCATTTTTATTTTATATTTGTGGGCGGATCACGAATACACTGTTTTACTTTTAGTACGAAATATTTAGACTATGAAGAAATTAGTGGAATGAGAAAGTGAGAGTACGAATCAGGAACCCCACACATTAGAAGTAAGCACGATAAATGATATGGTTTAGCGTCCCTTCAGCTTAATGTTGAATGTGAACTCCCGTCGGGAATTGAGCCATGGCCAGAAAATGTGTACGCTTAGTTTTGAAAATAATGCATTACAGAATATTAAAAACTATGCCTGAGAATAATATGGTTCGATACCCTTTGAAACCATTATTTTATTTTAGCGTCCCCTTCAGCTTAACGTGATATTCGAGCAACCGCCCGGGATTGAACCAAGGCCAGAGGTGTGTACGTCAACCATTTAGCTTAGTTTTGAAAAGAATGTATGATAACGCATGAGAATATTAAATTTCAAAAAAGGCTTGACAGCGATCCGATGTGTGAAAGGAAACCCCCACCGAGGATTGAACCAAGGCCTTCCACATCCGAAGCATGTACGCTAACCGCTTAGTCACAATAATAAAAAAAAATACGCTATACAGATTTTGTTTTGACAATTACGTATGCGTAACGTTAATGTTTGATGAATCTCTTCAACTTGCAAACACATCATTTAAAGGTCGTTGTGAGTAGAAAAAATGCTTACGCGTGCTTTATCACATCTCAGTACTGATGAAACATTCATTCATGCATTCTTTTTATCACTATAGAATGGTAGGTCAGTTACATGCTGATGTAATGGTTTCGAGTTTGACAGCAATAAAACACACATTTCAGTAACATAATTATTTTTAAAAAACTTTGATTTCTAGTACATGTGCTTTCATAATGAGATTCTGAACGTCACCGCCAGGAATCAAACTCAGGACCTTTACATGAATTGCTTAGTTAAGAATTTATCATGAATGTTATGATTTCCTGGGCTAAGCGGTTAGCATACGCGCCTTTGGCGTGGGAGACCAGGGTTCGATTCCCGGCGGGAGCTCATGTGGTTCGGATTCCACGTTAATCAGTAGGTCCACGTCTCATATAGCCTCGCTGCTGAAAGGGACGCTAAACTAAAAAATCAAAAAATCAACTCAAATTCACGCTGCTCAATTCCTTTTTTCCCATTACATATTTGTTTTACCGTACCTGTTTGTTTGTTTTCATTTTAATCATGGCCGAATCGGGTTTTACTGTTTGTAATGAAATCACTCGTCATTATAGACGATTTATGTACGTTTATGTATTATGAGGTGTGCACGTCAACCATTTAGCTTAGTTTTGAAAAGAATGTATGATAACGCGTGAGAATATTAAATTTCAGAAAAGGCTTGACATGCCCCCGACGTGGAAAAGCAAACCCACCGAGGATTGAACCAGGGCCTTCCACGTCCGAAGCATGTACGCTAACCGCTTAGTCACAATAATAAAAAAAAATACGCTATACAGATTTTGTTTCGACAATTACGTATGTGTATCGTTAATGTTTGATGAATCTCTTCAACTTGCAAACGCATCATTTAAAGGTCGTTGTGAGTGGAAAAAAAAAATGCTTACGCGTACTTTGTCACATCTCAGCACTGTTAAAACATTCATTCATTTCATGCATTCTTTTTATCACTATAGAATGGTAGGTCAGTTACATGCTAATGTAATGGTCTCGAGTTTGACAGCAATAAAACACTCATTTCAGTAACATAATTATTTTAAAAAAAACTTTGATTTCTAGTACGTGTGCTTTCATAATGAGATTCTGAACGTCACCGCCAGGGAATCAAACTCAGGACCTTTACATGAATTGCTTAGTTAAGAATTTATCATGAATGTTATGATTTCCTGTTTATCAGGTGATTAAGATTTTTCTTTCTTCTTTTCTTTTGTAGTAAATTCACGCTGCTCAATTCCTTTTTTCCATATCACATTTATCGCAATTGTACCTGTTTGTTTGTTTTCTCCTTTTATTAATCATGGCCGAATCGGGTTTTACTGTTCGCAATGAAATCACTCGTCATTATAGACGATTTAACATTGAGGGTAGAATGCTCGAAATTCAATTCAACGCACCGCCCGTAGGAACCGATATCATACAGTATGTACATAACAGTTTCCAAGCAATGCTAGACCATTTATTAGCCAATGTTGACGATGAGGCGATGGTTGGTTTATCGGTAATATCGCCACGCAATACCAATAAACCATTTTGGGTGAGTTTTCGCCAAGCACGAAACTTGACACTGGAAACGATGTGGGCCTCGTTCGAAAGAGTGTTACAAAGTAACAATGCATTTCTCCTGCACGAGCCATTCACCGTGCATTTTCATCGTGTGGATATTCCAAGAGGATACGGATATGGAGATCGTTTAGCACAAGGAATACTTCAAAATGAAGAATTGTTACGTTGCAAGCGTGGGATTGTACGTGTAAAAAATCAAGATTCAAGGTGCCTGGCGTACGCCCTTGTTATTGCTATTGGCCTGAAAAAATACAAGAATACAGATATGAAACGACATAAGCAGTATCAATATCAAACAAAATGTATTGTGGACCAAGAAGTGGATGCGTTATGTTCAAATGCAGGAGTGAATTTGGATCATGGTGCCAGTGTAAATGAAATACGACAATTCCAGGCATACCTCAAAGAATATAAAATTACTGTGTATACCAGTTTCACAGGTCGTGACATCATGTACGAGGGGCCCAACGATGAAAATCGCACTCCCATAAATTTGATTTGTTTGGCTGGCCATTTTGACATCATTCAATCTTTAACTGCTTGTTTTAGAACCAAGTTCTACTGTGAAGCGTGCCATAAAAAGTATGATCATCGTAACAGACATGTAAAAAATTGTCCTGTAACGTGCTCCAAATGTCTACAGAGACCACTATGCGACAAGAACCAAACGCCGATATTATGCAAAGACTGCAATCGTCAATTTTATGGGGAAAAATGTTTTAACAATCATCGTAATATTGTATATCATCGTGGGGAACCTGTATGCAAAATGGTGAAGCAATGTACTAAATGCTACAGAGTATATTCTTTTGTGCATACAGGACAACGCATTCATGATTGCAATGAGATCTTTTGCAATGTTTGTAAGAAGATTGTTCCGGGATCGCATCAATGTTTTATGCTTCCCGATCGACAATGCTTGAAACCTGGTGTTCCTTCACTCATGCACTCAAAGAAAGCCTTGTTGATATTCTATGATATAGAATCTATGCAGGACACGAATATTGGCGATAATACGTATGTACACATTCCAAATTTATTGGTTGCACAACAAGTATGTTATGCATGTGTTGAAAACAATAATATCCAGCAGTCTTGCAGTACGTGTGGTCAGCGCCAGCATATTTTCCAAGGAGAGGATCCAGTTTATGATTTTCTCCAGTACTTGCGGGAACGTCGTCCCAATATAAATAGGATTTTCTGTGTCGCACACAACGCTAAGGGATACGATGGACATTTTATTTTAAAGGCTATGGTAGAACAATGCCAATGGAGACCTGACGTCATATTAAATGGGACCAAGATACTGAGTTTAACCTTGAATAACCTGACGTTCATTGACTCGTTGAACTTCCTACCTATGGCATTAAGCAAATTGTCAAAAGCGTTCAATTTACCCGCAACCAAAGGCTACTTCCCGCATTTCTTCAACACCAAGGAGAATCAATCGTATATTGGACCACTTCCAGAAACAAAGTATTATGGTGCTGATGAAATGGCCGTCGAAGACAGAAACAAGTTCATGCAGTGGTACAACGATCATCGTAATGACACGTTTGATTTCCAGAAGGAAATTCTCAAGTATTGTATTCAAGATGTCAATGTACTGCGACAAGCATGCGTTTCGTTTATGACGTCATTTGAAACAGAAACCAAAGTGAATCCCTTCTTGGAGACGATCACGATTGCAAGTGCTTCCAATCTAGTATTCCGCCGGAATTTCCTCAAACCCAACACCATTGGAATTCTACCGGCACATGGCTATCGATGGAGAAGTACCCAATCGATCGCTGCAATGCAATGGCTGGCCTACATTGAAAAAACCGAAGAAAAACAAATCTTACATGCGGCCCGACAAAAAGAAGTGTTTATTGCGGGATTCCATGTTGATGGCTACTACCAAGATCCTGAGACGTTAGAGGAGCACGTCTACGAGCATGCCGGCTGCTTTTATCACGGGTGTAAAGTATGTTTTACTACAGGCCGTAATCAGCCCATCTACAGCAATCCAGAAGACACCATGGAATTCCGTTATGAACGAACGCAACGAAAAAATGCAAGACTGCGTGAATTGGGGTACATTGTACATGAAATGTGGGAGTGCGAATTTAATCAGTTCTTAAAACAAAATCCTGCAATGGCGACGTATCTGAAGAATCACCCGTACATGAACCGCAGACCATTAAATCCAAGAGATAGCTTTTTTGGAGGAAGGACCAATTGCGTGAAATTGTACCACCAAGTCGACGAAAAAGCGGGGGAAGTAATAAAATATTTCGATATTGTCTCGCTTTATCCTTACATAAATAAGTGTGCTAAATACCCTGTAGGGCATCCACGAATTTATCTACAGGGTGATGAAAATATACCACCAATAAATAAAGTCAATGGTCTAATCAAAATGACGATATTACCAAGTCGCCATCTTTATCATGGTCTCCTGCCTTACCGATGTAACAAGAAACTACTCTTTCCACTGTGTGCTGCGTGTGCCGAAGAAATGAACCCAGACCCTACAGCAACGTGTACACACAACGACCAGGAGCGATGCCTCACTGGAACATGGGTATCATATGAAATACAGAAAGCAGTAGAATTAGGATATCAACCAGTGGAAATTTTTGAAATTTGGGATTATGACATTGAACAATATGATCCCATCACGAAAACAGGTGGCTTGTTCACGGAATATATCAATACATTTTTGAAATCAAAAATGGAAGCGTCTGGCTGGCCCAGTTCCTGTGTCACCGAAGAAGACAAATCAAAATTCATACAAACCGTCCTGGAGCGTGAAGGTATTGCATTGGATCCGTCCAAAATTGAAAATAATCCTGCACGAAGAAGTTTATCTAAGCTTTGTGTGAACTCTCTATGGGGAAAGCTTTGCCAGCGTTCAAACTTTAGCCAGACCACAATTATTGATCGGCCGGAAGAATTTTATGAAAAACTCACTTCCCCCGACATTAAACTCCATCAAATTGTACCCATCAATGATACGATGGTGTATGCGTTCTGGGAGTACAATGAACATGTGCCTGTTCAAAACCGAAACACCAATGTCGTGTTAGGTGCATTTACAACATGTCAGGCACGTCTGGAACTGTACAAGTACCTGGAAATGTTGCAGGAACGTGTTTTATATTTCGACACGGATTCTGTGATATTTACGGAGAAGCCCGGGGAGCCAACCATTAAACCTTCAACGTACTTGGGATGCTTATCGAATGAGATGGAGTCTTATGGACCACGAGCATACATCAAGACATTTGTCAGTGGAGGACCAAAAAATTACAGCCTAGAAATATACAATCCGGATACCAACGTCACCAGCTACATATGTAAAATTAGAGGATTTACATTAAACTACAATGCAGGACAACAATTAAATTTCAATACGCTAAAAGAAATGATAACAAATCAATGCCGTGGACAAGTCACTATCACTATCCCACATAAAATATGCAGGACTAAAGACCATACCATCGTCACACGCAAAGAAGAAAAAATGTACAGTATCCGATACACAAAACGTCGATTTAAAGAACTCAATTCTTATGATACGGTTCCGTACGGGTACGTTAAAAAACAGAAGATGGAACTGGAAAGAGAAGATGAAGAAGAAAAAAAACTGTAAACACCCAATAAGGCCGCCATTTCTTTTTTCCTTTTCCTTTTCTTCTTTCCCTTCCTTAACCACAAAGCAGCAACACCAAGAAAAAAATGAAGTACCCAGAAGAGATCATAAACCATCAACACCATCATCAGTGGAAGAAATGTAGTCATCTCGTACCGAAGGAGGAACCTTGACCATAAAGCAGCAACACCAAGAAAATGCAGTACCCAGAAGAGTTCGTAAACCACCATCAGTGGAAGAAATGCTGTCATCTCGTACCCGAGAAGGAAGATGAGCCTAAACAGATCCATCATTTACGAGTAAGTTTTATTTCTCTCTTATCAATATTGACTCATTTTTATTGTTTCAGAAAAAAAAGAAATTCATAAAGTAATCCTTCGTTTCTTCTTTTTCTTTACAGGATACGTCTACAACATTCGAAGATGATGACACGTCCAACATATTCATTAAACTAGATCCTGTATTTATTATTTTAATAAACATGTATAGGAAGAGCACATACTTTTTGTTAAAATACAACAAGTTGAAAAAAATATGTTTTATTATTTCTTGAAACCCTGAACACTTGTTTTCAAATCATGGTAATCTTGAAAATTTAAGGTGGAAAATATATTCAAGATTTGGTTTACATGATTTTGTTCGAAAAAATGATTAAAGAATTTTTTAGTGTCCAAAATTTGATTTTTAATTTAGTTCGAAAAATTTTTAATTTGAAAATTTTTAGATGTGGTTTACAACTTTAGTTCGAAACTTGTTTTTAAAAATTGGTTCGAAATTTTTTGAAATTTTTTTGGTTCGAAAATTTTTTGTAATTTTTGTTTCAAAATTTTTAGTTCGAAAATTTTGTTTGAAACTTTTTGTTTGAAATTTTTTTTGGTTCGAAAATTTTTAGTTTTGAAATTTTTTTTAGTTCGAAAAATTTTTAGTTTGAAAATCTTGCACTCTGCGGAACCGTTTCGAAAAGAATCGGAGCAGTTTAGGTAAGAAAAATCTGGCAACACTGTTTCCATAATTGAAGCGCTTACTGAGCGTTTAAAAAATCGCTTAAACTCACAACAATGTGTTATAAGAAATCTACAAGCGACAACCCTCTTTCACCATTGTTACTTCCAGAAACATAGGCTACTAATTCAAGGACAGGATCTCCATCAAGGTAAGAAAGCTGGTAATCATCTTATCTGCCAAAGAGAACGATAATATTTAATGTAAACTTCAGTACAATATCATGATACCAAAAAAGGGTTATTTAAGGAGGAGGTTGAACCCTTCATGGGAACTTTACGCATAACCATAAAAAGGGAACTAAATTCTAAGATCCCGGTCTAGGATGGATCGCCGTCATATCGCTCTGTATTTCCCTCATGGACTGGGGGGGCTAAGATCAAAATTGAGGTACCAAAACACGCATCTTACACATAAAATAAAACAAATAAGTGAGGGGTTTTCCCATGTAACCTGTTCACTGTGTGGCGGGTCTAAGATCATGTGACCTCTGTCGGCCAATCAGAATCGAGGTACCAAAGCACTCATCTTACCCATAAAAGGGAACAAATTTCAAATATCACACAACCTAAGATCACGTGACCTCTGTCAGCCAATCAGCTTCGTGGTACCTAAGCATTCATGTTACCCATAAAAGGGAACGAATTTCAAATATCCCTGGGTCTAAGATCACGTGACTTCTGTCAACCAATCAGAATCACTCATCTTACCCGTAAAAGGGAACGAATTTCAAAAATCCCGGTCATAAAAGAGAATGAGGGATTTCCCCGCAGGGTGACTCATGACGTCATACCACGTGACCTGAAAATTTGAATTTCCCGCGTGGGCGGGGCCTAAAGTCACGTGACCTCTCTCAGCCAATCAGAATCGAGAAATTTTTGCTGACTCGACTAGATATAACGGGGCCACTACTACTTACGAGGTCACTGGGAAAGTTTTGAGATAGAGCCAAATAGGACACTGGAATAAAATGTTGTTTGCTTGAATAGAACATTCTTCCTTTGTAAATGAACTCGCCCAGTTTTGTGACGATCATTTCATATAGAATGGTGAGCGGTGTTGCCAAGTTGCCGGAGTTGCCACGATTTGCACCGCAGTTATGAAGTTGAAGGAATTTGCGAGTCATGATTCTGTACGACTTTAAATGTGATCTAAATAAATGGGATTCCCTGGAGCCTTTGGGAGGAATGTACCAGCGTGTGCAACAGTTTGTTTGGTTGTCAGAATTTAAACGGGACCGGACCTCATTAGAAGACGAAGGGCGCAGTGGAAGCCCATCAACTGCAGTGACAGAGGAAAACATGGATAAGGTACAGCAGATGACTAGGGATGACCCGCGAGTGACATTCCATGATATCGGGTGTGCTATTGGGATTAATACACCGAGTGTTTTAACTACTTTGCATAAACAGATGCATGGGAAAAATGTTTCATCTCGGTTTGTGCCACACAACTTGACCGAAAATAAAAAGCACACAAGAGTGAATTGCTCTCGATATGTGAATGTTAAGGCCTTTAGACAAATTACGTATTTCAATCGTGACAGAAAGACATACATAGAAATCCCTGCTTTCACTTTCGAGCGACGATAGGAGAAAATAAAGTATGGCGATTCTGAAATAAATCAAATTCGAGAATTCAATGAGTCTACACCTTTCATAGCCTCTGTACATCGAAAGAGTAACTTCTTGATGTATGTTTGTCCGTTGGTGCAATATGTGTACATTCGTCTAGAAACCATACCCTTCAACGTATCTGGACCAGAATTTCAGAGAAAAGGTTCGAATTTTCTTCCTACCCCTCAAAATAAGGGTAGTCTCTGAAGGATGAAAGTGAAAATGTAATTTTCTCGAAAAGGACTCTAACGTTTTTGTTTATTTTCATGAATCAGTATTTCATTAACATGACTATAATATAATAATATTTTCTCTGAAAGAATCCAGATACAGTAGTTTAGTCTTCGGGTGAGTTCCTTGCAGATGATTTTCTCAAAAACGACTTTCTAATTTGTTAATCCATTGAAATCTCAATTTGTTCGGCATGTAGGTTCCATAAAACATGAAGATCCTTTGAAATAGCAATTTTTTCGGCATGTAATATCCATGAAACATGTAGATCCATTGAAATCTCAATTCTTTTGGCATGTAGGAACCATGAAATAGGTAGATCCATTGAAATCTCAATTCTTTTGGCATGTAGGAACCATGAAATAGGTAGATCTATTGAAATCTCAATTCTTTCGGCATGTAGGAACCATGAAATATGTAGATCTATTGCAATCTCAATTCTTTCGGCATGTAGGATCCATGAAACATGTAGATCCATTGAAATCTCAATTCTTTCGGCATGTAGGAACCATGAAATATGTAGATCTATTGAAACTCAACTCTTTCGGCATGTAGGATCCATGAAACATGTAGATCCATTGAAATCTCAATTCTTTCGGCATGTAGGAACCATGAAATATGTAGATCTATTGAAATCTCAATTTATTTCACTATCACCATTTTTTTCTATTTTATCGTCGCTCGAAAATAGAAAATAAATAAAAACAAAGAAAAAAGAAAACTATCAAGCTATTATATTCTTTCTCAACGTAATTTTAAAATAGATCTCTTATATTGATATGTTTCTTCTATTGATACTGTGTTATTTCATACTCAGCTAAGGAGGTCCACACTCAACTAGTTGTACTTTTCTAATTAGTAAGGTAGATCATCATCATCGGTATTTTGCCCTTATTGGCAGGTCTCTTGCCACAGCTGAGCAGCTTCCATGCTCCACAGTCTTCCGCTAACCTCTTCGTCTTCAATATGATCTTTCTGTTTTAATGTCGTCCATTAATCGTAGGCTTCACCCTCTCCCTCTCTTTCCTGCCACCATACCCTCTAGCACGTCTTTCATGAAACAATTTCTTCTTAGGCAATGTCCCAACCAGTTTCTCTTCCTTTTCTCAATAATATCTGAAAGTGTTCTTTTCTTTCCCACCGTTTCTAACACCCTTTCATTCGTTTTCCGCTCGACCCAACTAACTATCTTCATACTTCTCCACAAACACATTTCGATGGCTTCTAGTAGTTTTTCATCACTTTTACGTAATACTGATGTTTCCGCCCCATACAGTACAACACTCGAGTATAGATCTCATTCGATTTTCGATATTTCTCTTCCTTCTTTTGTCTTTTCTATGTGAAGTGAATGAAGTAGAAGTTCACAAAATTAAAGATAATTCTACTTTTTTTTTGTTAATGAAATGTAGGAGTAGGTTTACATTTACATAATAATCATCATAGGTATTCCGTTATTATTAGCAGGTTACCTGCCGCAAACTAAAAGGTTTCCAAGCACTACGGTCACTAGCTAACCTCTTTGGCTTTACTTTTTATCTTTTGCAACAAAAGTGCATTCCTTGTTTTTTGCTCCTTGCTATGAGAATGAAATTCGTATTCTATCTTCTACCACCATCTCGTGATTTAATTACATATTTTAAAGCTTTTAAAGGCGCAATCTCTAACGAAATCAGTAAATCCATTACCATTCTCTTGTTGCAGTTCACGCAATTTATATAACCTTAGTAAGAAGAAGAAAATAAAAGTACGTTGTTTCACAACTTAAAACTTACAGCTATTAGCTACATTTTTATAAAGTACATGAGGACTGTTTCGTGGCTCATTGGATCGTGGCTCATTCACTAGTACCCACACGACCCATGTTCGACTCTTCGCCGTGCTTTGCATTTTTTCCGTTCATCAGGTAGAAAAACAGCAAAACGAAAAATATAATTACAATTTTAGGTGTGATTCGCCTTTCTGCAGGGTATTTTAATCAAGTGAAGAGGAGAAAGTAGAATTTTATAAGAATAGAGACCGTTTTAGATGTTTCTATTAAATCGGTTTATAGCTGAAAAATAAACTAACCCTAGGAATCCCAAGAGAGGGAGGACGAGCTTTTCGAACCCACAAGATTGTTTTTATTTACCAAAAATCCAACAAAATGTTATCAACCAGTTGTTTAGGTTTAACTATTAGTTACATTAGTTGCTCTTACTTAGACAATTTGCCATAGTGACATAAACAAATTAGTTCATAAGTTGCTTAGAAAATATGATCCTAGAATATATATATTTCAGTTTTGTATAATTTATATCAGTTTTTTCCGCACCTCTAAATCTATTTAGTTCTCTCCGCATTTACTTCTAAACCCATGTCCCTGCAAGCGTTTAATAAGATCTCTGCATTTCTTTCTATTGTTCTCCTATCATCCCCTATTAAATTTAAATCACCAGCATATGCCATAACCTGGTGAATACCGTTCAACTCTAGGCTCTGGTTGCTATCTTTGATTTTCCTTATAGTGTATTCCAGCACAAAGTTAAATAATAATGGCAACAAGGCATCTCTTTGTTTCAGGCCATTTTCGACGTGAAAGCTCGTGGTCAAAATTTTCCTACCCGGATTTTACTTTGGGATTCATTTAAACATATCTTAATTAATCTAATTAGCTTTCTCGGTATTCCAAGTTCCGTAACAACGTTATATAATGTTTCTCTCCTAACCGAGTCGTAAGCCTTTCTAAAATCAATAAATAGTTGATGTACCGGGGTATTGTATTCCCACTTTTTTTCGAGTATTTGACGAATGGTAAATATTTGGTCGATAATTGATCGATTTTGTCTAAATCCGCACTGATAATCTCCAATAATTTCATGGGCGTATGGGGTCAATCTTGTTAATAGAATATTTGAAAGGATTTTATAGGATGTTAACAGAAGAGAAATGCCTCGATAATTATTACAGTCAGTTTTGTCGCCTTTCTTGTGAATTGGAAAAATGATTCATTCTTTCCACTCTTGTGGCAATTCTTCCTTGTCTCAGATAAGGAGAATGAGTTTGTGTATCTTGTTCCACAATTTTTCGTCTCCAGCTAAAATTAACTCAGCCGGAATTTCATCTACAGCCGGAGATTTGTGTTTCTTTAATTTCTTTATAGTTGTTTCTACTTCTATTCGACTGGGTTCTGGAATATACGATTCTGCGATGTGTATCTCCTTTTTTCCACGCACATTAGTTTTTGGCTGCGTGTTCAGCGAATCGTCAAAGAAATCTTTCCATCTATTCAAGATGCTATTCGTATCAGTGAGAACTGTTCCGTCAGCTTTCTTTAATATATAAGCACGAGGTTGATAGCCTTTCTTAAATTCGCTGATCCCCTTATACACGCCCCGAATATTTTTATTTTTACTATCATCTTCAAGTTCCTTAATTTTAGCTTTCAAAAAATCGCGTTTCTTTGTTCTAAAGGTTTTGGAAGTTTTTCGCCTGATATCTGCGAAAGTTTGTGTAGTTATTTCATTCGGATTTCATTCGGATCCAGCGTAATTTTGCCTGTTTTCTCTTCTCTGCTAGTTTAATGCATTCCTGGTCGAACCATGGTTTGTTCCTACGTATTTCCGCGTGTCCCAGTTTTTCTTTTGCTGAACTTTTAATGCTATCTCTAATTTCAATCCAAGTATCCTGAACACTAGTGCACTCCGAATCTTCTAAAGCCGAGAATCTATTCGAAACTTCAATCTGGTATTTCTCTCTTACCTGGCTCTCTTCTAATTTCTTTAAATTAAATCTCTCCTTTTCCGGATATTGAATATTTCCTTTATTCAACGATAAGTTCTCTCTATTATTGCTGTAGTGATCCGTTCCATTTCTTCTATATCCGTTCCACTTCTTCTATATATCTTGTATATCGCCACCCTTATCTTCAGTTGGAGCATGTACATTTAGGACAATAATATCACATCACCGTCGCTTAAGAGTAATAAAAGAAAGTCTGTCGGTAACAAATTCAACCCGTTTAATTGCTGGTAATATTCATTTATGAACGAAAAACCCTGTTCCTAACTGGTGATTTTTATTTCCTTCTCTGTAAAAGAACGTAAAATTTCCGGAATTCACAGATCCATTTCCCTCCCACCTAACTTCCTGAACTCCAAATCTCATGTCCATTTTCTTTTGCTGACATGAGGCCGTGCCAAGTTATCAGTCCTTGTCGGAGGCTTCTGTGAATGTTTCTGTACACGTTTTTTTTTTTTTTTTTTTTTTACAGGTTACTTACCCAAAGTCCCAAGCTGGAGAACCACTCCTAGTCGTCTGTCCGCGACTGCTTATTCAGTATATTCGCAGCTAACCTCTATAACTAGAGACCTTCTCATCGATCCGCAACCTGAGGACGCGTCACCCACATAAATTTTGGAAAGTCGGCGCCGTTGCGGGGGAGCGTTCTAGAATTTTAACTCTTTTAGTCTAGCGTTATAGAGCTATGTATTACATTGGTACAAAGTAATGAATTCAGCCTTTTTTGTTTCAATTTGGTACTACTTTTGAGCCCACTCCAGAGCTAGGACTGCGGCAACACTGAATTACACGGAAAGAACTTAATGACATGAACAACAATGCTCTCGAGAAGTTTTATTAAGATAGGAAACATTAAATATCCAAAGGATCAGTCTGTCGACCGTCATTCTCATGATAAAGGATAATACTCCGCCAGGTTCTGTGCGACATTGTGCGGAGCATTGCAGATGTAACTTGAGTGAAAACCTGTTTCACAGCTTCTGTCAGTTCGTCAGTGGTATCGTAACATCTTTGTGCTGCGATGCGCTTTATGAACTCCCATAATGCATTATGACAGGCGGTGATGTCTGGGTTTCGTGGTGGCGAAGCAAGTGGTGTGGGCAGATCTGGACTACCACAACCAATCCAACGCCCAAGAATGACTTCCGTAAGATATTCGCGTACGGCGAGGGCATAAAGGACAAGTGTCCCATCATGCTGAAACCTACATTCTGCACGTCTCTGATTCCGTGCTCCTCCAAGAGAGGAACAAACCAGTTCTGCAACATGTCCAGGTATCGTTGGTGATTCACAACACCATCGAAATAGAAGGGCCCAAATACGCGTCTGCTGTCCAGCATGTCATCACATGCGGGAGATTCTGTTCCAACTTATCATGAAAGAGAGGCTTGTCAGACCAAAAGACCACATTGCGTGCGCGAGAACTCCTGTAAATTCCACACTCATCGGTAAAACCGCGTTTTGGTATTGTGTCGAACGTCTGAAGGAGTGCCGCTATGCCTCCACTCTCTGATTCATGTCTTCGTCCGATAATTCTTGCACGGGGGTAGGTCAATATGGGAAAACCTTATATAAAACTTTATATATTCAATATATAAAACTACATGAGCTGATATAAAATAAAAGGGTACTTCCGGTTGACGTGGAAAGTTGAAATTTGACATGATTGTAGCTTCCCGGGACTAACCCACAGGAAAATGGCCAAAAGTTAATATTTTTTATTTTTAAAGGGTCTAAAGAGGGATGAAGAAATCCTCATGTTATTTAAGTAGGCGTTTTTTTTGGATACAAAATCTTATCTCTTAGATAGTTGAAATAGGAAAATAAACTTGAAATTCGGTAAAATTGTGGATTTAAGAGGTGCGAGGCTGAGCAAAGGAGTGGGTGTGGAGACGAAGCACACAGCTGGGCAAATTCAGGAAATATGAAGAGAAATTGCACGGAATTCACTGTTGATGCAAAGGCTGATACGTAAGAGATGCGAGGCCGTAGGTCGAGCAAACGCGAGGGTCTGGGGCGAAGCCCCCAGCTAGCCAAAAACTTAGCATTTATAAAGTGGTAACCGTAAAACTTACATTAGCATTTACAGGCACGTAGCCAAGGGGGGTCTGGGGGTCCGGACCCCCCCTTCAAGAAGGAGATGAAAAAAATAGGGAAGGATGAAACAAAATGAAATGAGAAAAAGAAGGATCAGCGTTAAAAATAAACTACAGGAAGCTTTTGGTTACTCTTTCTTATGAGAAAATTTGTATTACTTGCAATACATGATTGCGAGGTGAGCGAAATATCCTGGAAGAGTCAGGGAATTTGAAATTTCTAGAAAAGTTACGGAATTCTCAGAATTTCTGCTCTAGTGAGGGAGATTTCAAGCTTCCGAAAGCATAGTGCCATTGTGTAACACCGTGGACATTTTTTATCATAATTTTTCGTCATCGCATCCTTGCAATATCAAACATGTTATTTCAAAAACAATTTTCTACTGCTCCTTTAACCTGTCATTTGAAACAGACAGTAGTTGACGGAATAATAAAAACAAAAATATATGTGGAAAGAAAGTTCTGTTAACATTTGATTCAACAGAAAAAGGAACGCAGATATTACAAAATATTTTACAAGAAATTATTGAGTATGTACTTTTTATAATAGTGAATATGTATTTTTTTTTATAATAGTTGAAGTCATAATGAAAAGAAAATTCTTATATTTGAATAAACAGAGGAATGATGTAAATATTGTATAATCTTTTTCAATATGTTTTTTTTTATCTTACTCGAGATTTCTTCGTAGTTTATTAAAATACTTACCAACATATCCTCACAAACCAATATATGTTGATAGTAAAGTAGTTTAGAATGATCGAGCTTCTGGGTCTTCAGAAGTTCATGTCACGCCCCCCCCCCCCCCGTTACGAAATCCTGGCTAAACGAACCAATATATGTTCCAGTAAAATTGTTTAGAATGATCGAGCCCCTGGTGTGATGACCACAGTATTTCATGTCACGCCCCCCCCCCTTTCTCGAAATCCTGGCTACATGCCTGGCATTTATCAAGGGACTTTATGCCTACTTTGTACTATACAATGCTGCTGATATCCTTCTTTCTACGTGGGAGACCCGGGTTCAATTCCCGGCGGGAGCTCATGTGGTTCGGATTCCACGTTAATCAGTAGGTCCACGTCTCATATAGCCTCGCTGCTGAACGGGACGCTAAACTAAAATCACCTCACCTCACCTTCTTTCTCCATATAGAAATTGAAATTTTAACAAGATATTTATATTAAAAGTACATTATATATATACAGTATAGGTTGCGATTGCAGATAGTGATTGTGAAAATTACGGTACTAACATACATGATATTTATGTGCTACGCCGTAGTAGTTATATAATGTATCGTTGTGAAGATAATTTGCTCTCCTATTAGTAAAGTATTTGAAGTGCGTTGGATGGAGCGGAAACAACTGCAATTCGTGTTGGAAACTATAAACAAGACTTTAACATTATTTCCGTTGCGAAGTTTTCTACGCTGTCGTCGAAGATACGAAGGAACGTTTGTGTATCTGCTGCAACAATGTTCTCTTCATGTATTGGGGTCTCTTGAGGGAAGTCATATCGCTAAAGATGTAAATTTATGCCCAAGCTGAGTAGAGAAAGTCTCATACATTTCCAGCAGGTTGTATACAAGAATACAGTATTAGTCAAGCTTTCTTCCTTTATCTTGTTGCAATCAGAGTTAAAGTTTTACTGATGTTTGTCAATCAAAAT
Organism: Thermobia domestica; assembly: GCF_964235325.1. Taxonomy (NCBI): domain Eukaryota; kingdom Metazoa; phylum Arthropoda; class Insecta; order Zygentoma; family Lepismatidae; genus Thermobia; species Thermobia domestica. The sequence goes on along the minus strand of NC_137455.1, from coordinate 57,660,669 downwards.
TCACTACTGAATTCATGGTTGCACTCGTAGTAATTTCGTACTTATTATTGAGGGACTTCCTTCTATTTTGATATTGTTCAAATATTTAATTTTAAAACTCTTAACGTACAAACTGTTAGAATTTAAAAATGAATAGAATAATTAGTACTTATTATCTCCATTGATAATTAATAAATAGTGTAGCAGAAAACATTAGGGCCTATATACTATAGAACAAAGTGGGAAAGACTCATATTTTATGGAAGACTCAAGTTCAATTTTCTGCAAGATCAATGATTACTGATTGATAGAATTCAGCTTTGGGGTTCTATTTTAAACTGAAGCTATATGAGACGTGGCCCTACAGCTTAACGTGGATTGGAATCATACGAATTCCCACCGGGAATCGAACCATGGTTTCCTTCGCCGAAGATGAGTACGTTAATCATAGGAAGATTGACAATCATGCTTCATTTCCCTACATGCATGTTTTCAACTAAACAGTTAGGACGCAATCACTCAGTGGTATTCAACAAGCACAAGCATTCGTATTTTCGAACAGAAATGATAATATGGTACTCACGCAACATTTTTTATAGAGACCATTTGGCTTGGGGCATATAATTTGAAATACTTTCCAAGTACTTCTATAAAAATTGTTTGCGAAAGTGCCGCAGGATTCTGAAACTTGCATATTTGAATACAGCACCTACTATTTTCTAAGTGAAGTCTTCACCCGACTACGGTAGGTCCAATAGTATTGGAGCTATGGACCTTTAAAGTTCACTTTTTCATGTTTTCCTCAGCCTATAACTCTGAAAGGCAGCATTTGTGCACCCAGGTTGGCCTATACATTTTGTCTTATGTTGGTGTCAGGAATCACCTCCCAAATGTTGTCGGTGTTGTTTTGAAATAAACTGTATATGAAAATAAACCAACCCTCATGGATGTTTTGTGGAGCTATGGACCTTTAAAGTTCATTTTTTCATGTTTTCCTCAGCCTATAACTCTGAAAGGCAGCATTTGTGCACCCAGGTTGGCCTATACATTTTGTCTTATGTTGGTGTCAGGAATCACCTCCCAAATGTTGTCGGTGTTGTTTTGAAATAAACTGTATATGAAAATAAACCAACCCTCATGGATGTTTTGTGGAGCTATGGACCTTTAAAGTTCATTTTTTTTTCATGTTTTCTTCAGCCTATAACACCAAAAGGAAGCATTTGTGCACCCAGGTTGGTCTATACGTTTTGTCTTATGTTGGTGTCAGGAATCACCTCCCAAATGTTGTCGGTGTTGTTTTGCAATAAACTGTATATGGAAATAAACCAACCCTCATGGATGTTTTGTTAGAAGTAATTTATGGAATTTATGCAACAAGTTCTTAATGAGCTATTTATTGGTGAAGTAAGAACAAAATTTCCTGAGTTATTTTTCGAGAAAATCGCGCGAACAAACAATATCTCCAAGAGTGATCCACCTCTTAGACCTTTTCGCGACAAGTAAGTTATGGCGCATTGTCAAGGTATTAACGAAATATTTATTTGTGATCTATGAACAGAATCACCTGATTCGTTTCGGAGAAATCATAAAAAAAAGTAAGTTATCGTTCTGGATTTGTTCAAGAGAAATTCTTTTATATAGCTGTATAAGGTTGTTATATTTTATTTTCACCCTTCACTTACTTTATCTTACTTACTACCCTTATTTTTTAGGGTAAGAAGAAAATTTGACAAATTTCTCTATAGATTTTTATAACTAACTAACTAACTAACTCTATAGCCATGTAACCAGGAGGTTCAATACCGCGTTCACAAAAGCTCTCCACTGACTTTTTCTATCCTTACCCAATACGTATACTATTGTATTGAGTGTTTCTCAACCTTTATTAAATACAAAAGTAACTTGAAATATGAAATGTAACGTTATTCATTACTAATAACTGGCTATTTTCATGAGCGGTTTAAAACAAACGCTTTGTGCTTCTCGGGGGTAAAAATTTCCGGTTCTTCTACAATTAAATTGATTCATATGAACCCATTCTCAATTGTTTCCCGTTCTACAAAACATACAGATTCTACAGTTTTTCTAAGTTTTTCCGGATTTACTGTAAATGGATAAAAGCAATTTGGAACTGAACACCTCATAGACGCATGACTTGTTAAGCATTGTACAGTGATGCTTTCCGATCTTCAGTGATGAATTTCGAAAGGTATTGTAACATCAGTAATCTCCTTGAAAATTCCAATAATCGGTCAGTACCTCGTATTGTCGTGTCTGTCAAAAATATGGAGAAGGTCCCCCAATGCATACTCTCTACGGGGACCTCTGAGCTCTTAGTTACGTCATTCATGCTACAGATATTAATGAATATTTTCTATGAAATACGAACAAAATCACAAGACATCTTATTTAGGAAAATTTTGCCCATCAATAATCGCTTTGAAATAAATTAAAAGTTGTGAATTGTTTTCATAAGAATTGACTTATGACATGTATTAGGGTTATTATTGAAATATTTATTTAGACCTACAAAGTATCAAATAAAATGCGAGTCGTATTTAAGAAAATTATAAAAACAAACATCTCACTAAAACTAAATTACTACTTGCGGATATTTTCATCCAACTGACTTACGTTCCAAAGTAAATAAAAGCCAAGGGACATCGCACAAAATTCCAATTCTCGCTCCAGTTCCTAAGACTGAATAATATTATGCCTGAGTTATTAATTGGATATTTTACTGTGAAATATGAATAACATTATAATGCGTTTTTGAAAAACTTCGCCCGAAGAAAACTCATCCCAAAAAGTAAATTAACCTTTGTGGATTTTCCATAAGGAATGTTTTATGCTGTGTATTATGGTTATTAATGATATATTTGTTTATAATAGCTCAACAATGTCACGAAATTCGTACTTGAGAAGGTTGTGAAAAATAAACCAGTTGAGAATACTCCAAGAGCATTGCCAGAACGAACATAAAAAGAATGGAGAGATGGAGCAGGAAGGATAACTGTCATTGTTTCTAGATGTAAAAGTAATTTTCTTTTCACATCTCTTTCTGTTTCTCGCAAAAATCTCAAAATATCATCTCTCTATGACTTATGGTTCCGAAGAGAAGGCTCCTCAAATCTCCCGAAATTCGAACTATTTTGGCCAGTATCTGGGGAACGGTGGCCAATTTGCCAGTAGCCAGTTGTCCAGTGGCCACCGGTTACAATTTGACATCAAAATGTTCACCATCCTCTTAGGTACTGGTCAACACCAATATGATCTCTCTATGACTTACGGTTCCCGAGATTTGGATTCTTAAATCTCCCGAAATTCGAACTTTTTGGCCAGTATCTGGGAAACGGTGGCCAGTTTGCCAGTAGCCAGTTGTCCAGTGGCCACCGGCTACAATTTGGTATCAAAATGTTCACCATTCTCTTAGGTACTGGTCAACACCAATATGATCCCTCTATGACTTACGGTACCCGAGAATTGGAATCTTAAATCTCCCTAAATTCGAACTTTTTTGGCCAGTATCTGGGGAACGGTGGCCAGTTTGCCAGTAGCCAGTTGTCCAGTGGCCACCGGTTACAATTTGGTATCAAAATGTTCACCACCCTCTTAGGTACTGGTCAACACCAATATGATCTCCCTATGACTTACGGTTCCCGAGATTTGGATTCTTAAATCTCCCGAAATTCGAACTTTTTTGGCCAGTATCTGGGGAACGGTGGCCAGTTTGAAAGTAGCCAGTTGTCCAGTGGCCACCGGTTACAATTTAGTATCAAAATGTTCACCATCCTCTTAGGTACTGGTCAACACCAATATGATCTCTCTATGACTTACGGTTCCCGAGATTTGGATTCTTAATCTCCCGAAATTCGAAATTTTTTGGCCAGTATCTGGGGAACGGTGGCCAGTTTGCCAGTAGCCAGTTGTCCAGTGGCCACCGGTTACAATTTGGTATCAAAATGTTCACCATCCTCTTAGGAATTGGTCAACACCAATATAATCTCTCTATGACTTACGGTTCCCGAGATATGGATTCTTAAATCTCCCGAAATTCGAACTTTTTTGGCCAGTATCTGGGGAACGGTGGCCAGTTTGCCAGTAGCCAGTTGTCCAGTGGCCACCGGTTACAATTTGGTATCAAAATGTTCACCATCCTCTTAGGTACTGGTCAACACCAATATGATCTCTCTATGACTTACGGTTCCCGAGATTTGGATTCTTAAATCTCCCGAAATTCGAACTTTTTTGGCCAGTATCTGGGGAACGGTGGCCAGTTTGCCAGTAGCCAGTTGTCCAGTGGCCACCGGTTACAATTTGGTATCAAAATGTTCACCACCCTCTTAGGTATTGGTCAACACCAATATGATCTCTCTATGACTTACGGTTCCCGAGATATGGATTCTCCAATCTCCCGAAATTCGAACTTTTTTGGCCAGTATCTGGGGAACGGTGGCCAGTTTGCCAGTAGCCAGTTGTCCAGTGGCCACCGGTTACAATTTCGTATCAAAATGTTCAACATCCTCTTAGGTATTGGTCAACACCAATATGATCTCTCTATGACTTACGGTTCCCGAGATTTGGATTCTTAAATCTCCCGAAATTCGAACTTTTTTGGCCAGTATCTGGGGAACGGTGCCCAGTTTGCCAGTAGCCAGTTGTCCAGTGGCCACCGGTTACAATTTGGTATCAAAATGTTCACCATCCTGTTAGGTATTGGTCAACACCAATATAATTTCTCATGACCTACGGTTCTCGAGATATGGATTCTTAAATCTCCCGAAATTCGAAATTTTTGGCCAGTATCTGGGGAACGGTGGCCAGTTTGCCAGCAGCCAGTTGTCCAGTGGCCACCGGTTACAATTTAGTATCAAAATGTTCACCATCCTCTTAGGTACTGGTCAACACCAATATGATCTCTCTATTACTTACGGTTCCCGAGATTTGGATTCTTAAATCTCCCGAAATTCGAACTTTTTTGGCCAGTGTCTGGGAAACGGTGGCCAGTTTGCCAGCAGCCAGTTGTCCAGTGGCCACCGGTTACAATTTAGTATCAAAATGTTCACCATCCTCTTAGGTACTGGTCAACACCAATATGATCTCTCTATTACTTACGGTTCCCGAGATTTGGATTCTTAAATCTCCCGAAATTCGAACTTTTTTGGCCAGTGTCTGGGAAACGGTGGCCAGTTTGCCAGTAGCCAGTTGTCCAGTGGCCACGGGTTACAATTTGGTATCAAAATGTTCACCACCCTCTTAGGTATTGGTCAACACCAATATGATCTCTCTATGACTTACGGTTCCCGAGATATGGATTCTCCAATCCTTCGAAATTCGAACTTTTTTGGCCAGTATCTGGGGAACGGTGGCCAGTTTGCCAGTAGCCAGTTGTCCAGTGGCCACCGGTTACAATTTGGTATTAAAATGTTCACCATCTTCTTAGGTACTGGTCAACACCAATATGATCTCTCTATGACTTACGGTTCCCGAGATTTGGATTCTTAAATCTCCCGAAATTCGAACTTTTTTGGCCAGTATCTGGGGAACGGTGCCCAGTTTGCCAGCAGCCAGTTGTCCAGTGGCCACCGGTTACAATTTGGTATCAAAATATTCAACATCCTCTTAGGTACTGGTCAACACCAATATGATCTCTCTATGACTTACGGTTTTCGAGATTTGGATTCTTAAATCTCCCGAAATTCGAACTTTTTTGTCCAGTATCTGGGGAACGGTGGCCAATTTGCCAGTAGCCAGTTGTCCAGTGGCCACCGGTTAGAATTTGGTATCAAAATGTTCACCACCCTCTTAGGTATTGGTCAACACCAATATGATCTCTCTATGACTTACGGTTCCCGAGATATGGATTCTCCAATCTCCTGAAATTCGAACTTTTTTGGCCAGTATCTGGGGAACGGTGGCCAGTTTGCCAGTAGCCAGTTGTCCAGTGGCCACCGGTTACAATTTAGTATCAAAATGTTTACCATCCTCTTAGGTACTGGTCAACACCAATATGATCTCTCTATGACTTACGGTTCCCGAGATATGGATTCTCCAATCTCCCGAAATTCGAACTTTTTTGGCCAGTATCTGGGGAACGGTGGCCAGTTTGCCAGTAGCCAGTTGTCCAGTGGCCACCGGTTACAATTTGGTATCAAAATGTTCACCATCCTCTTAGGTATTGGTCAACACCAATATAATTTCTCATGACTTACGTTCTCGAGATATGGATTCTTAAATCTCCCGAAATTCGAACTTTTTTGGCCAGTATCTGGGGAACGGTGGCCAGTTTGCCAGCAGCCAGTTGTCCAGTGGTCACCGGTTACAATTTGGTATCAAAATGTTCAACATCCTCTTAGGTACTGGTCAACACCAATATGATCTCTCTATAACTTACGGTTCCCGAGATTTGGATTCTTAAATCTCCCGAAATTCGAACTTTTTTGGCCAGTATCTGGGGAACGGTGGCCAATTTGCCAGTAGCCAGTTGTCCAGTGGCCACCGGTTAGAATTTGGTATCAAAATGTTCACCATCCTCTTAGGAATTGGTCAACACCAATATAATCTCTCATGACTTACGGTTATCGAGATATGGATTCTTCAATCTCCCGAAATTCGAACTTTTTTGGCCAGTATCTGGAAAACGGTGGCCAGGTTGCCAGTAGCCAGTTGTCCAGTGGCCACCGTTTACAATTTGGTATCAAAATGTTCACCATCCTCTTAGGTACTGGTCAACACCAATATGATCTATCTATGACTTACGGTTCCAGAGATATGGATTCTCCAATCTCCCGAAATTCGAACTTTTTTGGCCAGTGTCTGGGAAACGGTGGCCAGTTTGCCAGTAGCCAGTTGTCCAGTGGCCACGGGTTACAATTTGGTATCAAAATGTTCACCACCCTCTTAGGTATTGGTCAACACCAATATGATCTCTCTATGACTTACGGTTCCCGAGATATGGATTCTCCAATCCTTCGAAATTCGAAATTTTTGGCCAGTATCTGGGGAACGGTGGCCAGTTTGCCAGTAGCCAGTTGTCCAGTGGCCACCGGTTACAATTTGGTATTAAAATGTTCACCATCTTCTTAGGTACTGGTCAACACCAATATGATCTCTCTATGACTTACGGTTCCCGAGATTTGGATTCTTAAATCTCCCGAAATTCGAACTTTTTTGGCCAGTATCTGGGGAACGGTGCCCAGTTTGCCAGCAGCCAGTTGTCCAGTGGCCACCGGTTACAATTTGTATCAAAATGTTCAACATCCTCTTAGGTACTGGTCAACACCAATATGATCTCTCTATGACTTACGGTTCCCGAGATTTGGATTCCTAAATCTCCCGAAATTCGAACTTTTTTGGCCAGTATCTGGGGAACGGTGGCCAATTTGCCAGTAGCCAGTTGTCCAGTGGCCACCGGTTAGAATTTGGTATCAAAATGTTCACCACCCTCTTAGGTATTGGTCAACACCAATATGATCTCTCTATGACTTACGGTTCCCGAGATATGGATTCTCCAATCTCCTGAAATTCGAATTTTTTGGCCAGTATCTGGGGAACGGTGGCCAGTTTGCCAGTAGCCAGTTGTCCAGTGGCCACCGGTTACAATTTAGTATCAAAATGTTTACCATCCTCTTAGGTACTGGTCAACACCAATATGATCTCTCTATGACTTACGGTTCCCGAGATATGGATTCTCCAATCTCCCGAAATTCGAACTTTTTTGGCCAGTATCTGGGGAACGGTGGCCAGTTTGCCAGTAGCCAGTTGTCCAGTGGCCACCGGTTACAATTTGGTATCAAAATGTTCACCATCCTCTTAGGTATTGGTCAACACCAATATAATTTCTCATGACTTACGGTTCTCGAGATATGGATTCTTAAATCTCCCGAAATTCGAACTTTTTTGGCCAGTATCTGGGGAACGGTGGCCAGTTTGCCAGCAGCCAGTTGTCCAGTGGTCACCGGTTACAATTTGGTATCAAAATGTTCACCATCCTCTTAGGTATTGGTCAATACCAATATAGTTTCTCATGACTTACGGTTCTCGAGATATGGATTCTTAAATCTCCCTAAATTCGAACTTTTTTGGCCAGTATCTGGGGAACGGTGGCCAGTTTGCCAGTAGCCAGTTGTCCAGTGGCCACCGGTTACAATTTGGTATCAAAATGTTCACCACCCTCTTAGGTATTGGTCAACACCAATATGATCTCTCTATGACTTACGGTTCCCGAGATATGGATTCTCCAATCTCCCGAAACTCGAACTTTTTTGGCCAGTATCTGGGGAACGGTGGCCAGTTTGCCAGTAGCCAGTTGTCCAGTGGCCACCGGTTACAATTTGGTATCAAAATGTTCACCATCCTCTTAGGTATTGGTCAACACCAATATAATTTCTCATGACTTACGGTTCCCGAGATATGGATTCTCCAATCTCCCGAAACTCGAACTTTTTTGGCCAGTATCTGGGGAACGGTGGCCAGTTTGCCAGTAGCCAGTTGTTCAGTGGCCACCGGTTACAATTTGGTATTAAAATGTTCACCATCTTCTTAGGTACTGGTCAACACCAATATGATCTCTCTATGACTTACGGTTCCCGAGATTTGGATTCTTAAATCTCCCGAAATTCGAACTTTTTTGGCCAGTATCTGGGGAACGGTGCCCAGTTTGCCAGCAGCCAGTCGTCCAGTGGCCACCGGTTACAATTTGGTATCAAAATGTTCAACATCCTCTTAGGTACTGGTCAACACCAATATGATCTCTCTATGACTTACGGTTCCCGAGATTTGGATTCTTAAATCTCCCGAAATTCGACCTTTTTTGGCCAGTATCTGGGGAACGGTGGCCAATTTGCCAGTAGCCAGTTGTCCAGTGGCCACCGGTTAGAATTTGGTATCAAAATGTTCACCATCCTCTTAGGAATTGGTCAACACCAATATAATCTCTCATGACTTACGGTTATCGAGATATGGATTCTTCAATCTCCCGAAATTCGAACTTTTTTGGCCAGTATCTGGAAAACGGTGGCCAGGTTGCCAGTAGCCAGTTGTCCAGTGGCCACCGGTTACAATTTGGTATCAAAATGTTCACCATTCTCTTAGGTACTGGTCAACACCAATATGATCTCTCTATGACTTACGGTTCCAGAGATATGGATTCTCCAATCTCCCGAAATTCGAACTTTTTTGGCCAGTATCTGCGGAACGGTGGCCAGTTTGCCAGTAGCCAGTTGTCCAGTGGCCACCGGTTACAATTTGGTATTAAAATGTTCACCATCTTCTTAGGTACTGGTCAACACCAATATAATCTCTCTATGACTTACGGTTCCCGAGATTTGGATTCTTAAATCTCCCGAAATTCGAACTTTTTTGGCCAGTATCTGGGGAACGGTGGCCAGTTTGCCAGCAGCCAGTTGTCCAGTGGCCACCGGTTACAATTTGGTATCAAAATGTTCACCATCCTCTTAGGTATTGGTCAACACCAATATAATTTCCCATGACTTACGGTTCTCGAGATATGGATTCTTAAATCTCCTTAAATTCGTAAATTTTCGCCAGTATCTGGGGAACGGTGGCCAGTTTGCCAGTAGCCAGTTGTCCAGTGGCCACCGGTTACAATTTGGTATCAAAATGTTCACCATCCTCTTAGGTACTGGTCAACACCAATATGATCTCTCTATGACTGACGGTTCCCGAGATTTGGATTCTTAAATCTCCCGAAATTCGAACTTTTTTGGCCAGTATCTGGGGAACGGTGGCCAGTTTGCCAGTAGCCAGTTGTCCAGTGGCCACCGGTTACAATTTGGTATCAAAATGTTCACCACCCTCTTAGGTATTGGTCAACACCAATATGATCTCTCTATGACTTACGGTTCCCGAGATATGGATTCTCCAATCTCCCGAAATTCGAACTTTTTTGGCCAGTATCTGGGGAACGGTGGCCAGTTTGCCAGTAGCCAGTTGTCCAGTGGCCACCGGTTACAATTTGGTATCAAAATGTTCACCATCCTCTTAGGTACTGGTCAACACCAATATGATCTCTCTATGACTTACGGTTCCCGAGATTTGGATTCTTAAATCTCCCGAAATTCGAACTTTTTTGGCCAGTATCTGGGGAACGGTGCCCAGTTTGCCAGTAGCCAGTTGTCCAGTGGCCACCGGTTACAATTTGGTATCAAAATGTTCACCATCCTGTTAGGTATTGGTCAACACCAATATAATTTCTCATGACCTACGGTTCTCGAGATATGGATTCTTAAATCTCCCGAAATTCGAAATTTTTGGCCAGTATCTGGGGAACGGTGGCCAGTTTGCCAGCAGCCAGTTGTCCAGTGGCCACCGGTTACAATTTAGTATCAAAATGTTCACCATCCTCTTAGGTACTTGTCAACACCAATATGATCTCTCTATTACTTACGGTTCCCGAGATTTGGATTCTTAAATCTCCCGAAATTCGAACTTTTTTGGCCAGTGTCTGGGAAACGGTGGCCAGTTTGCCAGTAGCCAGTTGTCCAGTGGCCACGGGTTACAATTTGGTATCAAAATGTTCACCACCCTCTTAGGTATTGGTCAACACCAATATGATCTCTCTATGACTTACGGTTCCCGAGATATGGATTCTCCAATCCTTCGAAATTCGAACTTTTTTGGCCAGTATCTGGGGAACGGTGGCCAGTTTGCCAGTAGCCAGTTGTCCAGTGGCCACCGGTTACAATTTGGTATTAAAATGTTCACCATCTTCTTAGGTACTGGTCAACACCAATATGATCTCTCTATGACTTACGGTTCCCGAGATTTGGATTCTTAAATCTCCCGAAATTCGAACTTTTTTGGCCAGTATCTGGGGAACGGTGGCCAGTTTGCCAGCAGCCAGTTGTCCAGTGGCCACCGGTTACAATTAGGTATCAAAATGTTCAACATTCTCTTAGGTACTGGTCAACACCAATATGATCTCTCTATGACTTACGGTTCCCGAGATTTGGATTCTTAAATCTCCCGAAATTCGAACTTTTTTGGCCAGTATCTGGGGAACGGTGGCCAATTTGCCAGTAGCCAGTTGTCCAGTGGCCACCGGTTAGAATTTGGTATCAAAATGTTCACCACCCTCTTAGGTATTGGTCAACACCAATATGATCTCTCTATGACTTACGGTTCCCGAGATATGGATTCTCCAATCTCCTGAAATTCGAACTTTTTTGGCCAGTATCTGGGGAACGGTGGCCAGTTTGCCAGTAGCCAGTTGTCCAGTGGCCACCGGTTAGAATTTGGTATCAAAATGTTCACCACCCTCTTAGGTATTGGTCAACACCAATATGATCTCTCTATGACTTACGGTTCCCGAGATATGGATTCTCCAATCTCCCGAAATTCGAACCTTTTTGGCCAGTATCTGGGGAACGGTGGCCAGTTTGCCAGTAGCCAGTTGTCCAGTGGCCACCGGTTACAATTTGGTATCAAAATGTTCACCATCCTCTTAGGTACTGGTCAAAACCAATATGATCTCTCTATGACTTACGGTTCCCGAGATTTGGATTCTTAAATCTCCCGAAACTCGAACTTTTTTGGCCAGTATCTGGGGAACGGTGGCCAGTTTGCCAGCAGCCAGTTGTCCAGTGGTCACCGGTTACAATTTGGTATCAAAATGTTCACCATCCTCTTAGGTATTGGTCAACACCAATATAGTTTCTCATGACTTACGGTTCTCGAGATATGGATTCTTAAATCTCCCTAAATTCGAACTTTTTTGGCCAGTATCTGGGGAACGGTGGCCAGTTTGCCAGTAGCCAGTTGTCCAGTGGCCACCGGTTACAATTTGGTATCAAAATGTTCACCACCCTCTTAGGTATTGGTCAACACCAATATGATCTCTCTATGACTTACGGTTCCCGAGATATGGATTCTCCAATCTCCCGAAACTCGAACTTTTTTGGCCAGTATCTGGGGAACGGTGGCCAGTTTGCCAGTAGCCAGTTGTCCAGTGGCCACCGGTTACAATTTGGTATCAAAATGTTCACCACCCTCTTAGGTATTGGTCAACACCAATATGATCTCTCTATGACTTACGGTTCCCGAGATATGGATTCTCCAATATCCTCGGAAATTCGAACTTTTTTGGCCAGTATCTGGGGAACGGTGGCCAATTTGCCAGTAGCCAGTTGTCCAGTGGCCACCGGTTAGAATTTGGTATCAAAATGTTCACCACCCTCTTAGGTATTGGTCAACACCAATATGATCTCTCTATGACTTACGGTTCCCGAGATATGGATTCTCCAATCTCCCGAAACTCGAACTTTTTTGGCCAGTATCTGGGGAACGGTGGCCAGTTTGCCAGTAGCCAGTTGTCCAGTGGCCACCGGTTACAATTTGGTATCAAAATGTTCACCATCCTCTTAGGTACTGGTCAAAACCAATATGATCTCTCTATGACTTACGGTTCCCGAGATTTGGATTCTTAAATCTCCCGAAACTCGAACTTTTTTGGCCAGTATCTGGGGAACGGTGGCCAGTTTGCCAGTAGCCAGTTGTCCAGTGGCCACCGGTTACAATTTGGTATCAAAATGTTCACCATCCTGTTAGGTATTGGTCAACACCAATATAATTTCTCATGACCTACGGTTCTCGAGATATGGATTCTTAAATCTCCCGAAATTCGAAATTTTTGGCCAGTATCTGGGGAACGGTGGCCAGTTTGCCAGCAGCCAGTTGTCCAGTGGCCACCGGTTACAATTTAGTATCAAAATGTTCACCATCCTCTTAGGTATTGGTCAACACCAATATGATCTCTCTATGACTTACGGTTCCCGAGATATGGATTCTCCAATCTCCCGAAATTCGAACTTTTTTGGCCAGTATCTGGGGAACGGTGGCCAGTTTGCCAGTAGCCAGTTGTCCAGTGGCCACCGGTTACAATTTGGTATCAAAATGTTCACCATCCTCTTAGGTACTGGTCAACACCAATATGATCTCTCTATGACTTACGGTTCCCGAGATTTGGATTCTTAAATCTCCCGAAACTCGAACTTTTTTGGCCAGTATCTGGGGAACTGTGGCCAGTTTGCCAGTAGCCAGTTGTCCAGTGGCCACCGGTTACAATTTGGTATCAAAATGTTCACCATCCTGTTAGGTATTGGTCAACACCAATATAATTTCTCATGACCTACGGTTCTCGAGATTTGGATTCTTAAATCTCCCGAAATTCGAACTTTTTTGGCCAGTATCTGGGGAACGGTGGCCAGTTTGCCAGTAGCCAGTTGTCCAGTGGCCACCGGTTACAATTTGGTATCAAAATGTTCACCACCCTCTTAGGTATTGGTCAACACCAATATGATCTCTCTATGACTTACGGTTCCCGAGATATGGATTCTCCAATCTCCCGAAATTCGAACTTTTTTGGCCAGTATCTGGGGAACGGTGGCCAGTTTGCCAGTAGCCAGTTGTCCAGTGGCCACCGGTTACAATTTCGTATCAAAATGTTCACCATCCTCTTAGGTACTGGTCAACACCAATATGATCTCTCTATGACTTACGGTTCCCGAGATTTGGATTCTTAAATCTCCCGAAATTCGAACTTTTTTGGCCAGTATCTGGGGAACGGTGCCCAGTTTGCCAGTAGCCAGTTGTCCAGTGGCCACCGGTTACAATTTGGTATCAAAATGTTCACCATCCTCTTAGGTATTGGTCAACACCAATATAATTTCTCATGACCTACGGTTCTCGAGATATGGATTCTTAAATCTCCCGAAATTCGAAATTTTTGGCCAGTATCTGGGGAACGGTGGCCAGTTTGCCAGCAGCCAGTTGTCCAGTGGCCATCGGTTACAATTTAGTATCAAAATGTTCACCATCCTCTTAGGTACTGGTCAACACCAATATGATCTCTCTATGACTTACGGTTCCCGAGATTTGGATTCTTAAATCTCCCGAAATTCGAACTTTTTTGGCCAGTGTCTGGGGAACGGTGGCCAGTTTGCCAGTAGCCAGTTGTCCAGTGGCCACCGGTTACAATTTAGTATCAAAATGTTTACCATCCTCTTAGGTACTGGTCAACACCAATATGATCTCTCTATGACTTACGGTTCCCGAGATATGGATTCTCCAATCTCCCGAAATTCGAACCTTTTTGGCCAGTATCTGGGGAACGGTGGCCAGTTTGCCAGTAGCCAGTTGTCCAGTGGCCACCGGTTACAATTTGGTATCAAAATGTTCACCATCCTCTTAGGTATTGGTCAACACCAATATAATTTCTCATGACTTACGGTTCTCGAGATATGGATTCTTAAATCTCCCGAAATTCGAACTTTTTTGGCCAGTATCTGGGGAACGGTGGCCAGTTTGCCAGCAGCCAGTTGTCCAGTGGTCACCGGTTACAATTTGGTATCAAAATGTTCACCATCCTCTTAGGTATTGGTCAACACCAATATAGTTTCTCATGACTTACGGTTCTCGAGATATGGATTCTTAAATCTCCCTAAATTCGAACTTTTTTGGCCAGTATCTGGGGAACGGTGGCCAGTTTGCCAGTAGCCAGTTGTCCAGTGGCCACCGGTTACAATTTGGTATCAAAATGTTCACCACCCTCTTAGGTATTGGTCAACACCAATATGATCTCTCTATGACTTACGGTTCCCGAGATATGGATTCTCCAATCTCCCGAAACTCGAACTTTTTTGGCCAGTATCTGGGGAACGGTGGCCAGTTTGCCAGTAGCCAGTTGTCCAGTGGCCACCGGTTACAATTTGGTATCAAAATGTTCACCACCCTCTTAGGTATTGGTCAACACCAATATGATCTCTCTATGACTTACGGTTCCCGAGATATGGATTCTCCAATCTCCCGAAATTCGAACTTTTTTGGCCAGTATCTGGGAAACGGTGGCCAATTTGCCAGTAGCCAGTTGTCCAGTGGCCACCGGTTAGAATTTGGTATCAAAATGTTCACCACCCTCTTAGGTATTGGTCAACACCAATATGATCTCTCTATGACTTACGGTTCCCGAGATATGGATTCTCCAATCTCCCGAAACTCGAACTTTTTTGGCCAGTATCTGGGGAACGGTGGCCAGTTTGCCAGTAGCCAGTTGTCCAGTGGCCACCGGTTACAATTTGGTATCAAAATGTTCACCATCCTCTTAGGTACTGGTCAAAACCAATATGATCTCTCTATGACTTACGGTTCCCGAGATTTGGATTCTTAAATCTCCCGAAACTCGAACTTTTTTGGCCAGTATCTGGGGAACGGTGGCCAGTTTGCCAGTAGCCAGTTGTCCAGTGGCCACCGGTTACAATTTGGTATCAAAATGTTCACCATCCTGTTAGGTATTGGTCAACACCAATATAATTTCTCATGACCTACGGTTCTCGAGATATGGATTCTTAAATCTCCCGAAATTCGAAATTTTTGGCCAGTATCTGGGGAACGGTGGCCAGTTTGCCAGCAGCCAGTTGTCCAGTGGCCACCGGTTACAATTTAGTATCAAAATGTTCACCACCCTCTTAGGTATTGGTCAACACCAATATGATCTCTCTATGACTTACGGTTCCCGAGATATGGATTCTCCAATCTCCCGAAATTCGAACTTTTTTGGCCAGTATCTGGGGAACGGTGGCCAGTTTGCCAGTAGCCAGTTGTCCAGTGGCCACCGGTTACAATTTGGTATCAAAATGTTCACCATCCTCTTAGGTACTGGTCAACACCAATATGATCTCTCTATGACTTACGGTTCCCGAGATTTGGATTCTTAAATCTCCCGAAACTCGAACTTTTTTGGCCAGTATCTGGGGAACTGTGGCCAGTTTGCCAGTAGCCAGTTGTCCAGTGGCCACCGGTTACAATTTGGTATCAAAATGTTCACCATCCTGTTAGGTATTGGTCAACACCAATATAATTTCTCATGACCTACGGTTCTCGAGATTTGGATTCTTAAATCTCCCGAAATTCGAACTTTTTTGGCCAGTATCTGGGGAACGGTGGCCAGTTTGCCAGTAGCCAGTTGTCCAGTGGCCACCGGTTACAATTTGGTATCAAAATGTTCACCACCCTCTTAGGTATTGGTCAACACCAATATGATCTCTCTATGACTTACGGTTCCCGAGATATGGATTCTCCAATCTCCCGAAATTCGAACTTTTTTGGCCAGTATCTGGGGAACGGTGGCCAGTTTGCCAGTAGCCAGTTGTCCAGTGGCCACCGGTTACAATTTCGTATCAAAATGTTCACCATCCTCTTAGGTACTGGTCAACACCAATATGATCTCTCTATGACTTACGGTTCCCGAGATTTGGATTCTTAAATCTCCCGAAATTCGAACTTTTTTGGCCAGTATCTGGGGAACGGTGCCCAGTTTGCCAGTAGCCAGTTGTCCAGTGGCCACCGGTTACAATTTGGTATCAAAATGTTCACCATCCTCTTAGGTATTGGTCAACACCAATATAATTTCTCATGACCTACGGTTCTCGAGATATGGATTCTTAAATCTCCCGAAATTCGAAATTTTTGGCCAGTATCTGGGGAACGGTGGCCAGTTTGCCAGCAGCCAGTTGTCCAGTGGCCATCGGTTACAATTTAGTATCAAAATGTTCACCATCCTCTTAGGTACTGGTCAACACCAATATGATCTCTCTATGACTTACGGTTCCCGAGATTTGGATTCTTAAATCTCCCGAAATTCGAACTTTTTTGGCCAGTGTCTGGGGAACGGTGGCCAGTTTGCCAGTAGCCAGTTGTCCAGTGGCCACGGGTTACAATTTGGTATCAAAATGTTCACCACCCTCTTAGGTATTGGTCAACACCAATATGATCTCTCTATGACTTACGGTTCCCGAGATATGGATTCTCTAATCCTTCGAAATTCGAACTTTTTTGACCAGTATCTGGGGAACGGTGGCCAGTTTGCCAGTAGCCAGTTGTCCAGTGGCCACCGGTTACAATTTGGTATCAAAATGTTCACCATCCTCTTAGGTACTGGTCAACACCAATATGATCTCTCTATGACTTACGGTTCCCGAGATTTGGATTCTTAAATCTCCCGAAACTCGAACTTTTTTGGCCAGTATCTGGGGAACGGTGGCCAGTTTGCCAGTAGCCAGTTGTCCAGTGGCCACCGGTTACAATTTGGTATCAAAATGTTCACCATCCTCTTAGGTATTGGTCAACACCAATATAATTTCTCATGACTTACGGTTCTCGAGATATGGATTCTCCAATCTCCCTAAATTCGAACTTTTTTGGCCAGTATCTGGGGAACGGTGGCCAGTTTGCCAGTAGCCAGTTGTCCAGTGGCCACCGGTTACAATTTGGTATCAAAATGTTCACCATCCTCTTAGGTATTGGTCAACACCAATATAATTTCTCATGACTTACGGTTCTCGAGATATGGATTCTTAAATCTCCCGAAATTCGAACTTTTTTGGCCAGTATCTGGGGAACGGTGGCCAGTTTGCCAGCAGCCAGTTGTCCAGTGGCCACCGGTTACAATTTAGTATCAAAATGTTTACCATCCTCTTAGGTACTGGTCAACACCAATATGATCTCTCTATGACTTACGGTTCCCGAGATTTGGATTCTTAAATCTCCCGAAATTCGAACTTTTTTGGCCAGTATCTGGGGAACGGTGGCCAGTTTGCCAGTAGCCAGTTGTCCAGTGGCCACCGGTTACAATTTGGTATCAAAATGTTCACCACTTTCTTAGGTATTGGTCAACACCAATATGATCTCTCTATGACTTACGGTTCCCGAGATATGGATTCTCCAATCCTTCGAAATTCGAACTTTTTTGGCCAGTATCTGGGGAACGGTGGCCAGTTTGCCAGTAGCCAGTTGTCCAGTGGCCACCGGTTACAATTTGGTATTAAAATGTTCACCATCTTCTTAGGTACTGGTCAACACCAATATGATCTCTCTATGACTTACGGTTCCCGAGATTTGGATTCTTAAATCTCCCGAAATTCGAACTTTTTTGGCCAGTATCTGAAGAACGGTGGTCAGTTTGCCAGTTGCCAGTTGTCCAGTTGCCACCGGTTACAATTTGGTATCAAAATGTTCACCTTCCTCTTAGGTATTGGTCAACACCAATATAATTCCTCATGACTTACGGTTCTCGAGATATGGATTCTCCAATCTCCCGAAATTCGAACTTTTTTGGCCAGTATCTGGGGAACGGTGGCCAGTTTGCCAGTAGCCAGTTGTCCAGTGGCCACCGGTTACAATTTCGTATCAAAATGTTCACCATCTTCTTAGGTACTGGTCAACACCAATATGATCTCTCTATGACTTACGGTTCCCGAGATATGGATTCTCCAATCTCCCGAAATTCGAACCTTTTTGGCCAGTATCTGGGGAACGGTGGCCAGTTTGCCAGTAGCCAGTTGTCCAGTGGCCACCGGTTACAATTTGGTATTAAAATGTTCACCATCTTCTTAGGTACTGGTCAACACCAATATGATCTCTCTATGACTTACGGTTCCCGAGATATGGATTCTCCAATCTCCCGAAATTCGAACTTTTTTGGCCAGTATCTGGGGAACGGTGGCCAGTTTGCCAGTAGCCAGTTGTCCAGTGGCCACCGGTTACAATTTGGTATTAAAATGTTCACCATCTTCTTAGGTACTGGTCAACACCAATATGATCTCTCTATGACTTACGGTTCCCGAGATATGGATTCTCCAATCTCCCGAAATTCGAACCTTTTTGGCCAGTATCTGGGGAACGGTGGCCAGTTTGCCAGTAGCCAGTTGTCCAGTGGCCACCGGTTACAATTTCGTATCAAAATGTTCACCATCTTCTTAGGTACTGGTCAACACCAATATGATCTCTCTATGACTTACGGTTCTCGAGATATGGATTCTCCAATCTCCCGAAATTCGAACTTTTTTGGCCAGTATCTGGGGAACGGTGGCCAGTTTGCCAGTAGCCAGTTGTCCAGTGGCCACCGGTTACAATTTGGTATTAAAATGTTCACCATCTTCTTAGGTACTGGTCAACACCAATATGATCTCTCTATGACTTACGGTTCCCGAGATATGGATTCTCCAATCTCCCGAAATTCGAACCTTTTTGGCCAGTATCTGGGGAACGGTGGCCAGTTTGCCAGTAGCCAGTTGTCCAGTGGCCACCGGTTACAATTTGGTATTAAAATGTTCACCATCTTCTTAGGTACTGGTCAACACCAATATGATCTCTCTATGACTTACGGTTCCCGAGATATGGATTCTCCAATCTCCCGAAATTCGAACTTTTTTGGCCAGTATCTGGGGAACGGTGGCCAGTTTGCCAGTAGCCAGTTGTCCAGTGGCCACCGGTTACAATTTCGTATCAAAATGTTCACCATCTTCTTAGGTACTGGTCAACACCAATATGATCTCTCTATGACTTACGGTTCTCGAGATATGGATTCTCCAATCTCCCGAAATTCGAACTTTTTTGGCCAGTATCTGGGGAACGGTGGCCAGTTTGCCAGTAGCCAGTTGTCCAGTGGCCACCGGTTACAATTTGGTATTAAAATGTTCACCATCTTCTTAGGTACTGGTCAACACCAATATGATCTCTCTATGACTTACGGTTCCCGAGATATGGATTCTCCAATCTCCCGAAATTCGAACCTTTTTGGCCAGTATCTGGGGAACGGTGGCCAGTTTGCCAGTAGCCAGTTGTCCAGTGGCCACCGGTTAGAATTTGGTATCAAAATGTTCACCATCCTCTTAGGAATTGGTCAACACCAATATAATCTCTCATGACTTACGGTTCTCGAGATATGGATTCTCCAATCTCCCTAAATTCGAACTTTTTTGGCCAGTATCTGAGGAACGGTGGCCAGTTTGCCAGTAGCCAGTTGTCCAGTGGCCACCGGTTACAATTTGGTATCAAAATGTTCACCATCCTCTTAGGTATTGGTCAACACCAATATGATCTCTCTATGACTTACAGTTCCCGAGATATGGATTCTCCAATCTCCCGAAATTCGAACTTTTTTGGCCAGTATCTGGGGAACGGTGGCCAGTTTGCCAGTAGCCAGTTGTCCAGTGGCCACCGGTTACAATTTGGTATTAAAATGTTCACCATCCTCTTAGGTACTGGTCAACACCAATATGATCTCTCTATGACTTACGGTTCCCGAGATATGGATTCTTAAATCTCCCGTAATTCGAACTTTTTTGGGCAGTATCTGGGGAACGGTGGCCAGGTTGCCAGTAGCCAGTTGTCCAGTGGCCACCGGTTACAATTTGGCATCAAAATGTGCACCATCCTCTTAGGTATTGGTCAACACCAATATGATCTCTGTATGACTTACGGTTCCCGAGATATGGATTCTCCAATCTCCCGAAATTCGAACTTTTTTGGCCAGTATCTGGGGAACGGTGGCCAGTTTGCCAGTAGCCAGTTGTCCAGTGGCCACCGGTTACAATTTGGTATCAAAATGTTCACCATCCTCTTAGGTATTGGTCAACATCAATATAGTTTCTCATGACTTACGGTTCTCGAGATATGGATTCTTAAATCTCCCGAAATTCGAACTTTTTTGGCCAGTATCTGGGGAACGGTGGCCAGTTTGCCAGTTGCCAGTTGTCCAGTGGCCACCGGTTACAATTTGGTATCAAAATGTTCACCATCCTCTTAGGTACTGGTCAACACCAATATAATCTCTCTATGACTTACGGTTCCCGAGATTTGGATTCTTAAATCTCCCGAAATTCGAACTTTTTTGGCCAGTATCTGGGGAACGGTGGCCAGTTTGCCAGTAGCCAGTTATCCAGTGGCCACCGGTTACAATTTGGTATCAAAATGTTCACCACCCTCTTAGGTATTGGTCAACACCAATATGATCTCTCTATGACTTACGGTTCCCGAGATATGGATTCTCCAATCTCCCGAAATTCGAACTTTTTTGGCCAGTATCTGGGGAACGGTGGCCAGTTTGCCAGTAGCCAGTTGTCCAGTGGCCACCGGTTACAAATTTGTATCAAAATGTTCACCATCCTCTTAGGTATTGGTCAACACCAATATAATTTCTCATGACTTACGGTTCTCGAGATATGGATTCTTCAATCTCCCGAAATTCGAACTTTTTTGGCCAGTATCTGGGGAACGGTGGCCAGTTTGCCAGTAGCCAGTTGTCCAGTGGCCACCGGTTACAATTTGGTATCAAAATGTTCACCATCCTCTTAGGTATTGGTCAACACCAATATGATCTCTCTATGACTTACGGTTCCCGAGATATGGATTCTCCAATCTCCCGAAATTCGAACTTTTTTGGGCAATATCTCCGGAACGGTAAGAGTGACGCGGATAATTCCATCACTTTCTCAGATAGTTTTTTATGCTCTACCAATGGAGGGTTCAAAATTTAAAAAATCACAAATAACAGACAGACGGACAGACAGACACAGACCCACACACTTATAGAATTCAGTAACGAACCTTTTAAGTTCGTTGATAAATAAGTAAAATTCTTTCCAAGGCTAAACAACCCCTTGTGGATTTTCCATAAGGAATGTCATGCTATTGTTATTAATTATGTATTTGTTTGTAATAGCTCAACAAAGTAACGAAAGTAGTACTTGAGAAGGTTGTGAAAAATAAACAAATAAATAAAATTCTCTCCAAGGTTAAATCACCCATTATGGATGTTTCCATTGAACTGATTTATATAATATTATACGATAATTAGTGAATTTTTTAATGAAATATGAGTAATATTGCCTGAGTCGTTGTTGAGAAAATCGTGCTCAATACAAGAAACCCACTCAAAAAAAAAAAAAAAGAAAAACTACCTATTTTAGATTTTTTTACTTAATGAGTTATGTCATATTGCCAGGATATTAACAAAGTAATTATTTATGAATATTATGAACATATTCGCCCGAGTCATTTTTGAGCAAAGCGAAAAGAACTTGTAATGCACCACTAAACTGAAACTGAACCTAGCGCATTACAAGATATTTGAAAAGTGGCAATTCGGGTTTTGATCTGTATGTCGGGATGTTAAAACTGGGTTCTGATCTGTATCTCAGGATGTTAAAACTGGGTTTTGATCTATATCTCAGGATGTTAAAACTGTGTTTTGATCTATGTCTCAGGATGTTAAAACTGGGTTTTGACCTGTATCTCAGGATGTTAAAACTGGGTTTTGATCTGTATCTCAGGATGTTAAAATTGAAATCTGCAGAAAATGAATAGATTTTTCAAATCGAAATATATAAATAAGTGTGTTAACGTAAAGATTTGGCAAGTTTGCGTATATTATTGATAAAAATATTGGATCAGTCTTATGCAACGGTATTTGAAAATTAAAATAACGATATAAGGTAAAATAGAAAATAACTAATTGTAAATGTTCATTGAGAAGATAGAAAGTAATACTATGAAGTGCTCAAATTTAAACTATTCAAGAGACTTTTCTCTTTCCTCTATCATCATTTACCGTCATGTTACCGTTCAAATGACATATTTTGAGATAAAAAGTATGGTTTAAGTTTAGAGATGCCCCTCCAGTTTCAAATCTACAGAAAAGCAGTTAAAACATTACAAATTAGTAAGTAAGGCGAGGTTGCGTTAGTTTAGGTTAGGTTAAGTTACCCGGTAAGACTTGTTAAAAAAACAAGAAATCTTGGAGTTTTACGTCCCACAATTTTGCCAGTTAGGCTAAAGGAGACGGTGATGATGAGTAATGAATGAAATGGTGGAATGAAGGAAGTGGAAGGAAACGGGAGAACCCCGAGGAAACCCACGCACACGGTGTTTGTCCACCACAAAATTCAATTGACGGGGGCTGGGATTGAACCCGGGACCCCAAGCACCAGAGGTAAACGCTCTACTACTGAGCCACCGCGGACCCCACTTCAGTTTGACTAGAACCACGGTTGGATTAGCCCATCTGGAGGTCCGGAACTAGAAAAAATATGTGGCCCTGCTGACTTCACGAAATACATTTCTGTGAAAGTACAGAAGGAACGTTAAGGGACAGTGTATATATATTATATTTCATATATTTTGTATATTTTATCTTATAATGGCGATTGGATCTTGTATGATTGTTTTTAGACTAGATTGGAGGCTCCCGTGTATTTGGAGGTTCGGAGTTTCAGCCCCCTAAGCCCTTTCCTTAATCCGGCCCTGACTAGAACAGTGACTGGAACCGGTTTTCATAGAAGCTTCAATTATCACTTAAATTCAGTAATCCGAGGATTTCATAAAAATTTAATAGCTTCATTTCATTATTCTTATATAATTCTGTGAAACTCAATGTGGAAATATCACATTCAGCGCACCGATTTGCTATCCTATACGACTACCATGCTGCTGAATCATCAACATCTTCCGCGTCTTGCAAATAGTATACACTTCTACATATCCTTTCTCGTATTAAACATAACTTTACTGCCAAACCTACACACCTAAAGATCACATAAGAACCCCCCAAAACAGAGGGGCAACACTGAACTTAACCCAAAAATATAACCAAATTTAATTCCAATTTTCATGTGTACCATTAAAGGTTCTGAGATTATTTGATATCTTATCTTAGAAGTTCTATAATAAATTATGCAATATTGTTTATCTGCTGGTATGTGTTTATTAAAGCACTTTGTAAGTGCAAGTGGGACATTTTAAGATTTATTGATTACTGTATAATTTACTTAATGCAGATAACGCTTTCTTGAAACCGTGGATTTGGAAGCTTCATAGGACATGTACGTCGGCATATTTTATTTACAATAGTATATAATTTGGTATTTATTATTGTATATACAAAGGAAGTCATGAATGAATCATTTGCTAGATGAGTTAGTCATTTATTTCGAAGTTAGTCATCCACCTGGTTTTCAACAAGAAAGCGTAATAACAGCTATGGAAATGTAAAAATCATCAATGTTTAGAACCTCTTTAAAAGAGTATAATAGAGTCGGGTAGGGTCGGGTTGGGTTTGGGGTAGAGAAGTTTGGACCATTGTGTTAAAATTAATAGAGTGTAACTTCTCGTCTCTGCGTAAGGATACCAATTGGAGCATCTCTGTACATCTACAGCCATTGCTCGTTACTTTCCCACAATCCAACCATGCGGTAATCTTGCGCGATGTAGTTCCCTCCGCTTGCCAAATAGTTCTTTGTTTATAGCCGATTATAAAGAAAAATAAACACAGCTCTCACTCTGCTTACATTTTATCAACGACATAAAGAAGCTAATTATGCATTTCTTCCCAGTAAAGTTTCAAAATTTTGCTTGAAACGGTCGACCAACTTTGGAACTTAACCCATGAGTTATTGCGAAATAATTAATAAAGGATAATTAGGTTATTAAATAAGAGAGAATATAAAGTTCTACCTGTATATATAGGGATTAGTTAAATGAAGAAGAGTAAATAATGATAATAATAACTGAGAACTTACCTTACTTTGGAAGATTCCTACCTTTGATACATTAATGGCTATCCTGCTAATCAAGGAATAGAGTTGGACGTTTTTACTTTAATCTGTATCTAAGTGATTCTGTGAAAGTACGTTTCTATTAAATGTAAGAAGAGCATGCATGATAGTACATAAAGTCAGCTATATCAGAAAAATGGAATAATGATAAAAGATGAATATAATAATAATTTAATAGGATTCTTCTTCAGAGATCACTGATATAATTAATCAAAGTTACAAGCAGAATACAATTAAATTCTTTACTATGGCGGTATAATCTGTATTACTTGTAATAGAAGTTCGTCTCATTTTGTAATAAACGGATTTCAAATTACCTTTCCGGCCCGAATTTTTGTGTGTGATGGAAAAACATATGTTCACAGCACAGTATTTCCTGTTGCAATGATGCCAGTCCTAGATCCTCTGTTTCGCTTCACCGCGAGTAAGTAGAGGTACCAACTTATGAGATTGACCCAAACGAAGAGTGTAATGATTACATGGGGAAACGGCGTAAAGTTAGTGATTCCAAAAGTTATCAACGGGTTGGAAAGGGTTTTAAATTTTAGTTTTATTTACAGATTTATTTCAAATTCAATAGTAGTTTAAGAGAATACGTCATGGTTTTATTTTCTTTTTTATTTTGGTATTATGCTAGAGATAATTTTACAGACGTTAAAACTCTCACGTCTCCTAGAATCTGTCAATCTTCAAAATTTTATTTCCCAAGGTCATTTTGAGCGAGGATGGCGACTCCGTTGTATTGGGCCAAAGTCTGGCTCAGATCTCGCGAAGAAACTTCCGCGAGTTCCATCGCAGGACTGTGATAACAAATAAAGAAAGAAAAAAGAAGATTCAACTGAAAGGAACCTAACAACTCTTTTTGTGTGTCGTGGTATTGCGAGGAGATTGGGACCCAAAATAACACCTATAGACGTCTACTTGCAAAAGAATACAACAACACCAAATAGTTAAGAAAGGGTTAGTATCCACCTAAGGTCAATATCTAACATCTTCACTTAAAACACAGCACCGTGAATGTGTATAATGGTAAGATTGTATTAGAGCTAAATTCATTAAATAATTTTCATATCGGCATTCATTATAGTACAGCAAAGGCAAAACAAACTTACTTTCTAATGTAAGAATAAACTACTACTCGTAGTTTTCGCTTTTAGTCTACACGTCAACAATAGTCTGTTTGTTAAGAGCTCTTACGTGGCTAAGCTATTAGCGTACGCGCCTTTTGCGCGGGAGACCCAGGTTGGATTTCCGGCAGAAGCTCCTGTAGTTAGGATTCCACGTTAATCGTAGGTCGCGTCTCATATAGCCTCGCTGCTGAAAGGGACGTTAAACAACTTCCTCTACCATGTTTTTCTTTTATAACAAACAAAGTAGTTAAGAACGACGCTTCTTACAAATCAGATTTTAAAATCACAAGACTAAGTATGACTTTTGATTGAAATAATCGAATGAAGATAAAAAGCTTCAAAATTAGGACTACTTTCTCAATTTGAATTTCATGGGAAGTATGATTTACCTCGAGGTGCTACATAGATACACTGCCGATATTTGGGGGCCGCGGTGGCTCAGTGGTAGAGCGTTCACCTCTGGTGAATGGGGTCCCGGGATCAAACCCTGCTCCCGCCAAGTGAACGTTGTTGTGGACAAACACCGTGTGCGTTTGTTTCTTCGGGGTTCTCCCGTTTCCCTCCCCTCTTCATTCCACAATTTCATTCATTTCTGATAATCACTGTCTCCTTTAGCCTAACGGGCATAGTCGTGGGACGTAAAACTCAAAAATTTCATTTCATTTCCACTGTCGATATTTGTAACTAGTTTACACTATGGACTAACTACTTATCTGAGTGAATTCTTTAAGTGGATGGTTACACTGCTAGCGGATAGTTACATATTCCTACCGTGAGAGTACATGTTGCGACATGCGCGAAAACCATAAAAACCTTCATTTTCCCACATAGTTATGAATCTTTCCGTAAGAAGTAAATAATCTTTGACAAGATGAGTAAATTATTAATACTTTCGATGGATTGTTTACATTGTAATACAAACGAATCTATCATTGAAAGTATAATTATCTGGGAAAGTAAATCTATCCTGAATCATTTTATGGTATTTGGTCCTGTAAAAAGTAGATCGTTATGTTGGTTATGTCTTTTCAAATGCTTTTGAGAGGATGCTTGCAATAGTTCACAACATATTTCAACATTTTTCGCGGAAGTAATAACATTTTATGACACAATTTCCTTTTACTTTTTCCTATTTAAAAAATTATGAAATCTAAAACCAAGATATTTTCAGTCTAGTTTCTTAAGCAAAGTCTATAATGTAATTTAATACATAAACATGAAACTGATCTTGTGTGTGATCGAATCACTTGGAAAACAGCAGAGCTATTTGAAATGAATTTATGTACATATGGTTATCAACTACTGTACCTTGAACTGAGTTTTTCATAATACTAATGTGTGCTACAAATTTCTAACTGGAATGATTTAGTATTTTAGAATTTTTTTATACTTGGGGGTAGAGCGTAGCTCATTTGAAATTTGTAACACCGTGTATTTAGATAACTCAAGGATGAATTTAACTAATTTTAGGATAAGAAATGAAATAATTAATTACTTTTGGATATTTTTGACATGACACTACAACCTATTAGGGTTTGAAATGGTTTTAGCTATAGAAATTTACTACATTGTAACGGCACAGAAACTTAACCATTATGGTTATTTAACATTGTAAATAGATGCAGTGCTCACAGGTAGTTTAGCCCAGTTTAATTTCAAACGATATTCTTCCACTATTCAATTTTAATCACAACTCCCCGAGTTTACACCCCGTCCTCAACCAGCACAACCCCTTTTTGGGATTTAGGTGCTTTCTGGTTGTGGCGAAGAGCTTAGCTCAGGTTTTTTTTTCAATCTTTTACTTATTTATTTCCGTATAGGAAAACTTTATAATTGTGGTGTGATGCCGACGTTATCTGTTTTTATTTCTTTTTAAAGCAGTTTCACTTCCTTGTTTTATAGTAAACAATATAAATTAAGAAACACATGTAAGGATTTTGGGTACTTTACAATACTTTCATTAAAATGCGTGTCCTAAAGGGGGGAGCGGGACCAGGGGCGCACCCACGTGGATTGAACCCACCAAAACTTCCTAACTTAACATACATTTTTAGACTTTGTCCATAAAACTATATTTGTTTGACGGAAAAATGATTGATGTAGAATGAAAACTTGATCTTACACTTCATCTGTGCTCTATTTCTTGTAAAAGCAATCCAGTTGAAATTTGCTCTTAAAAGAACAATATAGCTGAAAGTTTTTAGAATTACTTATCGTCTTTTCGAGTGCAGAATAATACTTGTTCAATACTACAGGGTGTCCAATATACAATGCAATCCGGAGTTTGGGTTAGTAGAACTTTTGAACCTGATGCGATACACAAAATAATGTATATATATATATATATATATATATATATATATATATATATATATATATATATATATATATATATATATATATACCAAAATGAAGCTTTGTTCATGCATATATTTTTAAACTAGGAACTAAAGATTGAAGTACACTAGGAACTACAGAGTGTTGCCAGATGTAACCGAAGGTGTAAATATATATTGTTTTTTTAAAAAAAACAACAACTTTTTAACAGATACAGAAGGAAAATCAAGAAATATAGAAAAACAATTAGTAGCACAGGAATTGCAAACTGATATAATGAGATTGAATTCTATAAAAAAGATTACCATCTATCCTCTGCAGGTGTATTTACTTTATTTTTAACTAATTAATAGATTATTATTATTTATTTTTTTTGAAATAGACACAACGTGATTGTATTTCAAGTGTTAAGGTATTTCCGATTGCGAGTGCACTTTCCCTCCCTTTCGTTGTTTATAATGTGGTAGCATACTTAAAATCGTGGCTTTTAAGAATTGTTCTTTCTGGAGAGGGGGGGGAAGGAATGATTCCATCGCATGGGGTGGCAAATTGCCTAGGACCGGCCCTGAAAGGACATTTATCTGATATTGTATATTGTATGTGCATTCTAAACTTGAGGTCGCTTGAGAAACCACTAAATATTACATAATTGAGCTAATTTTTCTCATTACATTTTTCTCAGGCTAATTTTTGGCTTGATACAGAACCTTCATATATCCAATATATGACCTTGACTTACTTAACGATTGTCAGCAATTGAGTTTGACTAACAATCTCAGTGTTCGTCAAACGTCATATTAGAATTGAAATAAAAAAATATCTCAATTAAATTTAACCATAAAACATGAAGTAAGCAATCAGGGTTCTCCAGCCTCCATTTTTCTATTAAAGTCACAGAAACTGTCTCTGTATTGCAGTGTTAACCTGTTTTTGTCGAAAAAAAAATGGTGATACGATACAACTGATCTCGTCGAATACGCTAATCCTACGGTAAGGGTAGCTTAGGAGATTGCTAGGAGAGGTTCACCGATTGAACGATTCACCAATTAAAATTGGATGTTGCGGGGAGCGTGTGCAATTTTCATAGTTAACATCTTTTAAAGAAATACAATTATTTATTATGGATATTTCCTTCTAGTTCTGGTCCTTCTCAACCTCTCGTAAAGAACCTCAAATCCTATATGAATGATACGAAACTGCAGAGAACGTCAAATTCTAACTACCTCGATTACTTTTGTATGATTTCTTGTAATTAGAGCAACCCACGTTATTCTTTATTTTTTGTGTAATTATGCTTTTATTTTTTTCCAAATTATTCTTTATTGTTAATTTCAGTCATTGTTTTATATTAACCGTGTATAATGTAAAATATTTACTATACATTAAATATTCTAAATATCTTGATCTATTTATTAATGTTTTATGCAAACAGTTTCTTTCATATTTAATGAAATTTCTACTTAATGCATTGTAAAGAGATATGCTTTACTTGAGTCAGTTTTTGTTTCACTTGTGTGCGCCTTAAAAGAAAGTGTTCAAGTTCAATGGTACACATAACAATATAGTGTGGAGTTCTTGTGTACTATTCATTGTTGGCGGAAAGTTTTCTTCATTTCCTTCTTTTTCTCCACATCAAAGGATGACACCAAAACGTTTACAGAAATAAAAATAAGCTTTTCATTGTTGCATTGTTATGTTCTCAATGATTTTGCTTTGTAAATATTGGTTTCTAAAAAATATTAATATAGTATGTTAAACTTGCAGTTATACAGAATTGTGCTATATGTATTAAATTATGCTTTATTTTCTCAAATTATGCTTTTAAAATTACTTTCTTCTGGGCCCTTAAATAACTACAACCATGTTCACGGTACCAACCATATGTCTAAATTGCTATTAAGCTTTTTATGCTTTTGGGTTGCTCTACTTATAATTAACGAAAATAATGCTGATAGTGCGGATGTTGAATAAAAAAGTCCGAGTGGTATTAATGTAATCTTTTGTTAGAAACAATGTTATTATATACTCAGTTGGATACATTAAGGATAACTGAAAATTAGGATCTGGTACGTGTTATGGGTGGAAACAGTCATTAACAAATAGAGAAGCTACTCAAATTAGAAAGAATTAAATTACTTTGCAATATTTAAGTTTTACGTCCCACGATTATGCCAGGTAGGCTAAAGGAGACGGTGATGATGAGAAATAGGTGAAATAGTGGAATGAACAAAGTGGGAGGAAACGGCAGAATGCCGAGGAAGCCCACGCATACGGTGTTTGTCCACCGGAAAGTTCACTTGGCGCGAGCTGGGATCAAACTAGGGACCCCAGAGGTGAACGCTCTACCACTGAGTCACTGCGGCCCTGAATTACTTTGCATTTCTGTGTAAGTTTTCACGTTTTTTCATGCACAAGAAAGAAAAAATTTCAACACCACTTCCGTAACGTTGTTTTTTGTTGTCAATTTTAATTGCTATTGCTTAATACTCTGTGTTCATGATTTGCACACAAAATATGTATCTATATGTTATCTTACTTTCGTACAGCCTTGAAATATAGAATTATTATTCGAATAGCAGTAATGAATTTTCTTAGGTATTCTCATAAATTTTTTGTACACAAAAGCTGTTTATTATAAAAGGAAAAGCACAGTTACCTGTTTCAGTGAAATTATAACTCATATCCAGGTAAGTGGAAGTAAGTTCATCTTTAACTAACTAACTAACTCTAAGGTCTACAGAACCCTGAAGTTCAATAGTGCGTTCACAAGAGCTCTTGATTGACTTCTGTCCTTACCCAACTAGATCAGTTCCTACTTTGTACTCCTATTTCTGCGAGATCAATGTTAATATAGTCTTCTCATCTGTGCTTAGGTAGGTCTTCCCAATGGTAGTTTTCCGATTGAGTTGTCAGTTAAAACCTAGAAAGCGCCCCTACTTTCTTCCATTCTGGCTACATGACCTGCTCATCTGAGCCTCTTAGACTTGATTACCCTAACAATGTTTGATAAACGGTATAAATTATGTAGTTTCTCGTTATGAAATTTCACCAGTCCCCATTCCTGTTCTTCTTCGGTCTGAATATTTGCCTCAGGATTTTATTATTAAATACTATCAGCGAGTGTTCTTCTCTCAGAGTAAGCAAACGTGTTTCGCAACCATACAAGCATAATAATCGCTTTATGTATATTAAACTGAAATTACCCGACAAAATTCGCGATGACAAAAAAACTTGAAATGAATAATAACATGAATTTCCTGCTTTCAGTCGACATTTGATTTCTTCGTTGATATGGGTTTGGTCTATTAACATTGACCCTAGATATTTAAAAGTACTTACTTTGTCGAAAGTATTATTTGGTATTTTCATGCATCCATCATTTATTGCAACATTACAATCTCGGCGAACTTCCATGTATTTAGTATTCTCTGCAATTACTTCCAAACTCATATTCCTGCATGTGTTTAATAAGATCTCTGCATTTTCTTTCTATTATTATCCTATTATATTTACATTATCAGCATATGTTATAATCTGGTGAATACCATTCACCTCTGCGCCTGGTTGCTGTCTTCGATTTTCCTTATAGAGTACTCTAGAACAGTGATTCTCAAAGTGGGGTCCACTGGCCCAAGGGGGTCCGCGGGAAGTTGCCAGGGGTCCCCGACGCCTAAAATTTGAAATGCGACGTAATAAAATGGAACTCACAGCTGTCATGCAAGAAGTATTTTTAAGATTAAGGAGCTTCAGCAGTGGGCAGTAAGAGTACAAAACAACAACTATTCATCATTTCCAATGCTCAAGGATTTCATTGTTTCTTCAAATGAAAAACTCTCTGCTGAAATGCACAAAACACTTGTAGGACATTTAAAAGCAATAGCTGCAAGTTTTCGAGAATATTTTCTTGTCCCACAACCTGGTAATGGTTGGATTGAAAATCCTTTCACTAATGTGAAAAAAATCCCCGACATGCCATCAACCTAATTTTGAGATATGCTCTGACTTTATGATTGGTCCAAAGTAGGCAAACAGTAAGCCTTGGCAATGAACACTTAATCCTTTTGCGGAATGTTGGAAGTGTTAAGTATCGTCAGCAGCACGGTCTCTCGTTCTCGGGAAAACGCATACTGCGGTTTCTTCTTTCACGCTTATTAGTGAAGAAAACGTGAAATATGCCGTGACGAAATATATTCCTCAAACGTTATTCCGAACAGAAAAATACATGGACTTGACGGTTCCTAACACTTCTGACTTCCCTACGAAGCATTGGGTGTCCAATGTTGTTAAGGCTTACCTCCTACCTACTTTGGACCCTCCTTGAAATCAGGGTATATCTGAAAACTCTATTGAGAGCATATATGAGAATTTCACCCCGTGAAGAATACCCTGTGCACCTATTGAAAATGGATGAACTATACGCTTTTGGATTGTGTATACGTGACTTCCTTTACGCAGACAAGGACCGCCTTCCAGAGCTTCTGAAATTCGCAACAACTTGGCTTCTGGAATTTTGGTTTTAGCGATTTTGGACAGCTCTAGCTCCGGAACTATGCACTTTTCGCCATTGGTCCATATGAACTTTTTCTCTTATTTTGATGGGAGGAATCACCTCTTAAAGTTTGTCGGTATACTTCATTAACACCCTATATATATATATATATATATATATATATATATATATATATATATATATATATATATATATATATATATATATATATATATATATATATATATATAAACTTACACTACTGACACTGAAAATCATAGAATCCCACCACTTTCGATTTGATTATAGATATAAAGCTTGTTTTCTAGACACTGAATTCATACTGAAGAGTAATTTCACGATATCTCTTGCCCGTTTTGCTCTGTGGAGGTCAATATCGTAAGCAGTAATAGATGTTCACCACTTTCGGTTTCAGCAGAGCGATATAAGCATGGAAATCCAATCACTTGTTAGGGCTCAGAATCGATTAGAAAAATTTAGTTCTTCTTATCTATTATTGTTTTTGTTTCTTTTTCTTAAAACATTTTATCGTCCCACGATCATGAAACGACATTACGAAGATTATAATACTGGGATCAAATATAATGGTGGAATGACGAAAGTGGAATGAAACGATGGAACCCCAAGAGAACCCATTCACACGGTGTTGGTCAAACCTAAAATTTACTCGGCGCGAGCTGGGAACGAACCAGGAACCCCATGTACCACAGGTGAGCGCTCTACCACTGAGGTCCTTTTATTCTTTTTTAAAGATAAACTGATCATACCTGAGTATCCTGAGCACCCGGAGTTTCCTCGTATAAAGGTTTCTTTAACCTTTACCAAATTCGAGAGGGTCACGAACACATATATATCCAGGACAATTTAAATTCCAAAGGATCTCCCAGCTTGAATCGAACTCGGGACCCAGTTCACCAAAGGCGGACATGTTAGGCACTAGACCAGCAGGGAGGGCTATACTGAGCCACCGAAGCTCCACCGTTTTACCGTATGGTAACCAAGTTAAAACAGAAAATAGTTATTTTTTTACCATCTTCGGATTAGGTAGAACGTTAAGGAAGGAGACGGAATTATTCTTCTTCGGATTCTGAATCGATCCAGGAAACAGCTTCTCAATTTCTAAATGTTCTGGTCTGATAGCTGTCGGGAGACTCACAGATGGATGAACGGAAATAGCAGTCTTATAAGATTTCTCATACTTAACCATAGGGTAGTTTGGAAGTCTAAAAATCGAGTTTCTACGCCTAACGACTTCTGATATCTGGTAACGAGCGAGTCATGATATTTTCTTCTTTATATACACAGGGTGTGCATTTGAAAACTAGCCAGTTGCGATAACTGGTGAATCACAAAAGATATGAGCATGCTGTTGATGGGAAATGTGCAGGGAAGGTGGAGAACGTATGTGTATGTTATTGGCGATGCGGAAGAACCTCCCCCACTCCTCTGCCCCCGAACTAAAAAAATGAAATTGAACGATATACCTTGCGACTTATCAAACGAAAGGGTATGAGAAAAGAAACAGGTTGGTAAAAGAAATATTGCAAATCGGACAATCGGGTCTCCAGCAACAACAAAAAATGTATATGATGTGGATGAAAACGTTTCCTTATACTATAAAGTGTGCTTATTGAGACTATGAAGCAATATGAATCGTAATGCGACTAACATATCCAAATGCTCCAACAATTTGCGTAACTCATTGATTGTCAGTGTAACCAAAGAAATAAATCAAGCAAGAGAACCAAAGTATGATATAAACCATAGGTGTTTTCCAGTCATTCAATACCGAGGTTACCTTACTTCATAACAGCTGTTGAAAATGTTCACTATTCGTCTCCATACAATAATATAGTCTATTTTCAAATTTACTGCGTACGTTTTCGAATATGTGTCTAGGCACTCGTCATTTATTCTGTTTCGGAGATCCTCCAAACTTGCTAGTGGTGTCGCATACACAACAGATTTAAGATTTCCCCATAGAAAAAATCGAATGGTGATAAATCGGGCGACCTGGCGTGCCATTCAGTTGGTTCTCTTCTACCTATGCACCTATCAGGAAAGTTGCGATCTAGCAAGGTGCAAACTATCAAAACCTAATGAGGATGGGTGTCATCTTGTTGAAAATGAACAAGGTGTTAATCTAACTCCAAGTAACCATCTCCATCCATACTATTTTCAACTAACGTAGTAATTAATGGATGTATGGAGTCCTCGAGTAGATATAGATACATGTCAGCAGTTAAATTGCCATCAAGTCATAAAGGGTTCTACGATAGCGTTGCCGGACATTCCAGCTCATACATTGAGTTTTTGTGGAGTTTGCCAATGGCCTTCATGAAAAGGATGTGGATTTTAATCTGCCCAATATCGGCAACTGTGTTCGTTCACAAACCCATCTAAATAAAAGGTGTATGCGTCGGAAAAACAAATGGGCGTTTCATTAGATTGGGCGTTTGTTGTAGTAACTCAGTCATTTCCTCACAGATTTGCACTCTCCTGTCACTGTCGTCTTCTTGTAGTTTATGTAAAATTTGCATTTTGTAAGGATGAAATTTATGAACCTTTAATACTTTCTGTACAGACGCTACAGACAATCTAGTACTTGCCGCAACGTTTCGTATTGATGTTGTTGGAGTAGATATGAAGGTTCCTTGCATTTCAATTTCAGCTAGCTCGTCAACTACTCTGTTACCACTCCGCTTCTTATTAGCCCGATCCAGTCTCCGTGAATTTAGTAAGTAATTGCTGGACGTACGAGTAAACCACATTTCTATCGAAATGTCTTTCATTAAAAAGTCTCGCACTTCCACTAACACTTCCAGTAGATCCATAAATACAAATAATTTCAACTTTTTCCTGTAAAGTATACACCATTTTAACAACTGTTTATAATTCTACCTAGGTACTATTACTCACTTAAACAATCGCCATACGTACCCCACTTCACTGAAAACACGACACAACAACTTGGATACCAATCAACTAGGCCACAGTCACCATGAATGCCTCACTACACTAGCCCGTAGTTGGTTGCTATCGAAACGGGACGACTATCCTATGCATGTCTGTGGAAGCTGTTCTTTGTTATAACTGACAAGCTTTGATTGTTTTCAAATACACAACACATCTGCTTGCTGATATTACGTTTCTACAAAATATCCACCCATAATGAGAACTGCAATCACAAGGGTAAACAATACATTCTCTGTCATTACCGGAGAACCACTGGTTTTACTTCAACATTTCCTTTACTAACCTGTTTTTTTCACACCTTTTCATTTGATATGTCGCAAGGTATATCTTCCCACTTCATTTTTTTTAGTTTGGTGGGCTAGCGGAGTGGGGAAGGTTCTCGCGCATCGCAAATAACAAACATACGTCGCCCTCCACCCCTACACGTTTCCCATCAACAGCATGCTCATACCTTTTGTGATTCTCCAGTTATCGCACTGGCTAGTTTTCAAATGTACACCTTGTATATATATCTATAATCTATGTGACAGAAATAGAGAAAAATTCTCCGTTTCATTTAAGATCACTCAAAGTTCTACACTTTACCGTTCTTGTATTTGGTCTTTGGGACCGTGGTTAATGTATATGTAGTCAGCTGTAGTATAAGTTAAGATAAGTATCTATGTCATCTAGACTCCGCTCTGAAACTGTAGAAGCTTCATCAACCACAATCCATGCTTTTAAGTTATTATTATTATAAAGAGAACAAAGATGAACTAATTATGAATGAAATTATTGGAAATTATCAGTGTGCAAGAGGTTCGTTGACGTCATTATTATTCAATTTTGTGCTTGAGTACTCTATAAGGAAAATCGAAGACAGCAACAAGACGTAGAGGTGAATGGCATTCACCAGATTATAACGTATGCTGATGATGTAAATATAATAGGATAACAATAGAAAGAAAATGCAGATGTCTTATTAAACACACGCAGGAATATGGATTTGGAAGTAAATGCAAAGATAACTAAATACATGGAAGTTCGCCGGGATTGTAACGTTGCAATAAATGGTGGATGCGTGAGAATAGCAAAGAAAGAATACTTTCGATAAAGTAGATACTTTTAAATATTTAGAGTGTTCTTTCTCTTTCTTCAGCGTTTGAATTAGTGAAAACTAAGTAATTTAAGAATATTTTTTTATGTTCCTTTCGCAGTACAATTCCTCCCAAACACTTTGCTGTGTGTGGAAAATAATTCCTTGAGGTACGTCAGATCTTAAGGGAAGTTTATGGAGTAGCAAGAGGAGTGTAGCCACAGCGTGGGACTACACACACATACGCCCTTTTGTGTGAAAGAATGTGAATAACGATTTATCCGATCTAATGACATGTTTTCACACTGCTTGACATTTGAACACATCAAAGTTATACTTCAACACTGCAACAGAAGATGAGTAAGATCCGTATTATATGAATATGAAAACACGATCGCCAACCGAAATAGTGCTCACAATAGATATATCATTCAAGTCTCTGTGTGTCGTATGTATATATATATATATATATGTTTATTATTTATGATTTATTTTTATCCTTTAACCGAGCGAAGTAGCTCAAGTGGTAGAGCGTTGGCTTCGCATTCGGGAGGTCGTGGGTTCGAATCCCGCTGCCGACCATCCTGACTGAGGTTTTCCAGGGTTTCCCTCAGTCCTACCAGGCAAATGCCGGGATGGTACCTACTAAAACAGGCCCTGGCCGATACCTTCCCAAATCCTTTCCATTGTTATTGTTGTTGTTGGATATCCAGTGTAAAATGGCCTCGGAGCTGTATCTGGTGATTGTTAAATAAATAAATAAATTTATGACTTATTTCAGGTGCAGTGTTTCACTAGAAAAATCCTACTTTACCTCTCCTACCATGGAGAAAGAAGAAGTGGTTATATCCGGTTTCTCCGGAAGATTTCCTAACTGTGACAATATGGAAGAACTTCGAGAAAAACTTCTGAATAAGGAGGATCTTGTGACAGATGTCGAAAGAAGATGGAAAACAAGTAGTAAGCCATCATTTTTTTCTATATGTTTAATCACTGTATGTAGACATATGCGTATTATTGAGATAAGCAAGCGAAGTTCGGTATGGCTCACCACTTACACAGCTTTTATAACAGTATTGGTTAGTTATTTAACTTTTTAGGAGAATTCACTTAAGTTTTGTACAGATGATTTAGAGGAAGTTTCTGCACTAAAATGTAGAAACCAACGTCTTTAACAAGTAATAGGCCGAGAAAAATCACTGACATTTTTAAGATTGGAGACAGGAACGCACCCACACAGGGGCTACCGGCTCACCCCCCGAAATTTCGGGACTCGACTAACAATTGTAGGCTTTCTTAATAGAAGTATACTTGTTTAACAGAGAAATGATTGATGTATGCTAAAGATTTGATTTTACTTGTACTCCTTCGTTTCTTATAAAATAATCTAGTTTTATCATTTTTATAAAAATATAGGTGGCAGTAATTAACAATTACTTATCGTCTTTCCGGATGCAGAATTAGACAGATTAAATATTACATAGACCTACTGGACCGTCCCAAAATAATTTGGACCTCTTCCAGCAAACATTTCTGGATGCGTAAATGATTGAAGTGTACACATTTTAACATTTACGTCTCAGGCAGGGCAGTAGCCAGAAATTTAAATGGGAGGTGGCGTGGGGTTCGACTTTTGCCACTTTTAAAAGTTCAAATGTAAAAGTTGCTTTTTAATTTTCTGTAGATGTTTTTTTATTCGTTTCTCCGTAATTGCGGGGAGAGGAAAATGGACACCATGAAACCTACTTCATGAGTACGTCTCTGATCTCATGTAACAATTTCTCCAGCATTTTGCCACAGCACAACATTAGTTGCGACTACCTATTTGGGCTCCATAGCGATTCAATTACATATATATCGCATTTTTCATTAGATTCCTTGGTATCTATTTAGTCACAATCCAATTTCAAACCGTACATACCATTTTCAATTTAGATTTGGTTGTGAACAAAATGAATGATCTATCTATAATCATCTGTGATAGAGAACAGCGGCGGCTCTTTAGGAAATCCTCATCGCTGAAAACTAAGTTTTTCTCTAGAAGGTGAAGGAAGTGAGCTGTAGATCTATACATGTACTAGTATATTAGGTAAGGTCTTGTAATATTTCTGAAACGTCTTCTATATTTCAGTGTTAATCAATCAGTAATGGCCTTGCAATAAAAATACATTTACGTACACCCAGTGGCGTATTTTAGCTGGCTATCAGGCTCAAGTCCCCCGGAAATAAATTTGTTATATGCACAACTTCATTAAAGTTTGTCAGCATCCAAAAGGAAAAATATAAGTGCTTATTCACATGTTGTGCATATCCTGCGAAACAAAATCCATAAATACGCCACTGCCACTCGTACAATACTTTACAGAACATGATAACATTTGCTTTTCGTCAGCCCTAAATCACACTAATTGATATATAGTTATTTCAAACCAGAATGAATGCTCTGAAACCCAATAATTTCCATAGTTAAAAGCGCAATAATCTTTTATAGGTTCAATTAGCTTAACGTACAAATAACCCGAATATCAAATAATCTCACAGGCTGTATTAAGAGTTCGGTTGAGTTCCAGAAATTAAGTACTTTCAAGCAAACCATACAAAATAACTATATATTTCCCAACAGATCTTTTCCCTTAGTTTCTAGAAATAAAATTTAAATTTTTAACGATCTGACTTCCCCCAAGACCCGCCACTGAATTACAGCTTAATATATAATCCAAAAGTATTAGTGCTATACATTCACTTTAACTAAAGCTCAAATTAAATGCTCCGTTGAATGTGCCATCAATAACTGAGAAACTAGGAAACCCATTAAACTTATTTTCAGCCTGCAATTGAGCATAAAGTCAAAGCCTTGAGGAGCGCCAAGCCAACGCTGCCAAGCGAACTAAAGTAGTCTGTTGTTTCTTCATGTTAATGCACTTCTTCAAGAGTTGTTGAAGTGTTAGTGTTGAGAATAGGGTTGCCAGATTTGTAAAATCAAAAAGGAGGACACTTTGACTTAAAAAAACTAAAACAATTGCGTTTACCGATACTTAAGCTTGCTTCCAGATTATATCGAACAACAGATTTTAAAGAAAAAGAAAAAATAATATAGAAAATAACTCACTATTAAAGTAAACTAATGCAAAAACTACAAAACTACAAAATGATGACTGAGTAGCAGGCAGCAATACTAATAATACTTTAAGTCGTGGTATAATAAAGTCGTGGTACTAAAAACTTATTTATCCTCACATGCAACTCTATCCATCACGACTCTGGAACTCACTGAAGAAATAATAATCACTTCTGACCACAGTATATACACCAGTGACGACGCCAGCTTTAAGTTCTTAGGGGGGCAAAGGAGGGGAAGATACATTTTCGGGGGGGCGGCTATTTGCCATACCAAAAATGACATATTTATTACGTTTGACTTATTTTACATTACATTGTGTATGTCGTTGCTGTTTTCATATTAGACCTATATGATTATAAATTAAACTTATTGCAAGTAAAATTTGTAACTAACAAATAAGTAACGTCTGCACATGAAACTTTTGAAGCCTGAACATAAATTGAATTATTTTCGCGTATGCTAGGTACAAGTAACACATTTGTCTAGTACTATATGCTACGTCTCTCTCTCTCTCTCTCTCTCTCTCTCTCTCTCTCTATATATATATATATATATATATATATATATATATATATATAGAGAGAGAGAGAGAGAGAGAGAGAGAATTTACGAGGAGCTGCTGAAAATGTCGTAGTCCAATCCAGAAGGAGTGTAGGTACTAGGTAGAAAAATAAAACCGTAGTTTAGAAAAACATATCTCTGTATGTACAAATACAAATTTTTATATTAATAATGAAATTCTTATTGTTTCTCAGGCCTCTGAAGTGATTATGTGTGCCCAAACAGATAATTTCACGAACATCCAGATCCTAACTGTTATAACATTTTTGTTCCGCCAAGGAAAGTCACCGAAGTAAATTAATTAGGAAATCAGTGAAACACCACGGGACTCTCCTCCGTTATATACAGTGGTAAAGGAGTAAGTGGCTTAGTATAAACGTGACGATTTCTCAACAAACTATGCTTTATATCCAGGATGATTAAAAGCAATGACTCTTCCCGAAATCATGGATGCAATTTGTGACATTATTCTTGCAGCATTTCAGTCAGTGGTGGATATAGCCCTGGGCCGGAGGGCCTAGGCCACCCCAGTTTTTGAGTGACAAAAATAAAGCTATTATTTATATAGTTTTTAAAGTATATAGTAAACTCACGATATACTTATTATAGTCTGAGGTCTGGCTGCACCCCGCTTTCTCAATTTTTACCTTCTCAGCAAAACTTGTGTCAGAGATT
This sequence comes from Thermobia domestica, assembly GCF_964235325.1. NCBI lineage: Eukaryota > Metazoa > Arthropoda > Insecta > Zygentoma > Lepismatidae > Thermobia > Thermobia domestica. Next base: position 57,619,898 of record NC_137455.1, on the reverse strand, counting down.
CTGGGCATTTCTTTCGAATGCGTTGGTAGCATAATTCAGAATGGTTTGGGTATGCTCGAATTCTCGGCATAAGAGGTTCCAAAAAAATGTCAGGAGAATAAGAGTGACGGCATTAAGAGAAGTCTTCTTCCAACTTGACCGTAATGCTGATCAATTTCGCTGACGAATAGTAACCATAGATGAAATATGGTTGTACCACAATGATCATGAATCGAAACAACAGTCAATGGAGTAATAACACTCCTTTCTCCATCGCCCCAAGAACTTCAAGACACAGAAGTAGGTTGAGAAACTGTTTGCAACATTCTTCTGGGATAAGTATGGAGTGGTACTCGTAGACTACCTCCGCAACGGTCAGATATTTAATCCAGAATCTCTACATTACTTACAAAACTGAAAGAAAAATTCAAAGTTCAACGCCGCGGAAAGTGAAAAGAAAGCAATTATGTTCCTTCAGGCCCCTGCGAATATACCTGTCCATAAAGCCCCTGCGAACACAACTGACATTGCATAATCTAGGATTTCAATTTCTAGATCATCATTCTTATTCCACAGATTTAGCTCCGTCTAACTATTACGTGTACTTATTTCCGAAACTTAAATAATACTTGAAACGACGCCATTTTAGATCAGATAGGGGTAGTGCTACGAACAGTGGTGCGAGGAATCTTCAGATTTTTTAACTTTTCTGCAAAACCTGGAGCACTGCACAAGGTAGTATATTGACTCTCGGGGGAAGTGTAGAAGTAAAACTTCACTATTCCACGTGAACTCCTGGGTTGGGCTACGAATTTTTCAGCGGTTCCTAGTCAATATGGTAGACGTCACGTCAGTACTTTGAAACAAAATAAGTAAGGGAGCACTAGTATAAACCAATTACTAACTAAAGATCAGCACTCTGACAATACGTTTTATTGGGAATCAGTTTCATTCCATAAATTTATTATTATCATTTGCAGGAAGAGAAAACTCTTTTTATCCCTTTCGAAAAGTTAAGCCCTGGATTGAAAGCCGAGAATAATGTTTCAGAAAAAAGAAGTATAGAACCTTTAAATAAAACAAAATATGAAACTGAATACTTCAACCTAAATACAAATAAGTTACGTAAATGGGTTTACCTTTCTTTTGTTTCCAATCGAAGTTCATCCAATGAGAAGAAAACGAGCCGACCAAATCTACTATTGTTCGCTAGGCACAATAATTAAAAATCGTAAGAAAGAAGTAGAACTAAAATTTATCTCAAAAGGGGCTAATTAGAAAACAGAAATATGCGTGCATACCCAGACGCTCAAAAAAGAAAGCTTGAGGACTAATCTGCCACATAGTAAATGCATGGAAAGTAGACTACAATTTGACAATGAGATTGGTTATGATACTCATAAAATACTACATGTAGAATGTTTAAAGACTGTAGGAGTCTGGGGGGCAGTCTAGGTGGCAGTCAGGGGGGCAGAAGTAGCTACTAGGGGGGCGCTCGCCCCCCTTGCCCCCCCCTCTGGCGTCGTCACTGATATACACTTGTTTATTAAAAACTAAATTACAGTGTAAAGGTTTCGACAACTTAACGTTGTCTTCATCAGACTAACTGAAAGAGATATCTTAGAGCGTAGATATTTATACTAAAATGAAAGTACTCAAATTCCTTGTGTGCATTGGAAGCCACCTGAGTCGTACTTTTCCGGGCGTCATCTGTCGGCCACCTGCCCTGATTTAATTACCCTCCCACCTGTGTTTATCTTTTCCAGACATCTGTAACACACCTGTTGTTTATACTTGACCAATTGCCTTAAAACTTTCTCTTAATCTTCCTTTGATGCCTATTGGATATAAATAACAGACTATACTACATACAACTGATTATAAATACAACAATATAAAAATATATCTATTATATAAAAGAGAACGCACAAATCCTTTGTTAGCTCATCACGCTAATACGGCTGAACCAATTTCTTTCATTTTTGGGGGGTTATTAGGATTTGGACCCTAGATGGTTTTTATCATATCACTTTAATTTTTAATTACCAGTGTCTTGAGATAATTGACCATTCAAGTGTCCATAACGTACAAATCCTTTGTTAGTTCATCATAGGTATAAAAATAAACGTATTTATATGCAACCCGCATGACCGTGTCACTCGGCGGGTTAACATAAATGACAGGCGATATAATGTTAACATTTACTGCAATCTACTATGGTTTTTATCATATCACTTGAAAGCGAAAAAGTAAAAATTATCTAAGTAACAAAGTTTATTGCGTTCCGGGGTGACCGCAGCGAAGCGGGGCGGGTTAACATAAATGACAGGCGATATAATGTTAACATTTACTGCAATCTTCTATGGTTTTTATCATATCACTTGAAAGCGAAAAAGTAAAAATTATCTAAGTAACAACGTTTATTGCGTTCCGGGGTGACCGCAGCGAAGCGGGGTGAACGCTGCTAGTATAGACATAAAAAATAAACCATAAAATATAACAATATATAAAACTCTATATAACTATATACAATATTAAACTATATTTATATACATATATCAAACTATATAACAATTAAATATATGAATATAAATTACATATAAATATGTTCAATCTTATTCAATATTTCAACATGAATCTTCTGGGGGAAAGAATTCAATATTTCTGGCTTTACTGAACATGAAATTTTAAACTGAATTTACATTTGCTATACTGTATATTCTCATCTGGGTTATATATTACGACGCTGATGTAGTATTTTCCGAGTAGGTAGAAGTGCACTTTCTGCTTTATTTTTATGTAGACTCATTTCTCTTGCTGCTTGCTATTTCAGTGATATTCAATACTGTTTACTGTTGTTTTAACCGTCAACTCATGCAAGAGATTGTTGTCCTTTCGTCAAATTTACATTTCCCAGTCAGTGTTTACAGTGAGTGAGTGTTCACTGACTGGGAATGTAGATCAAACGCAAGGACAACAGTCTTCTGCTTGAGTTGACAGTTAAAGGAAGCATAATCATGTTCGAATATATTTGATATAGCAAAGAAGAATGCGTACTTACAGACTTTTTGCCGTGTACGTTTTGACTTTTCTCGCCTTCTACTGATAGCAGCATTCTTCATCAGTGCTGCGGTGGGTGATAAGACAGTGTCACAACTAGAGCAAAGAAAGGAACTTGAGAGCCTTGACTGGACTAGCCATTCATCCTACTTTATTTTACTTCACAACAACGAATTTCCAGTTGAATTTGTGAACAAAACACCTCCTAGAGGATGATGGCGTCATTCCTTAATAGTTTCACCCCCTTCTGCTCAAAACACAAAACGTGCTTTGTTATGTATTGTGGTATACTAAAGGAGTAACTATTCCCAAAACTTCAGATTTTTTTATCCAGGCCCATTGGAGATATTGGACAATGAAATATGGCAAATTGGCAGAGTTCCCCAACTTTACGATATTTTTAGGCCTTTGGAAGCAGCTACAAGTCTGAAAATTTTTGAGTATTAACTTATGACCCCGGACTACATGCACACACAAATTCAGACCTCTACGTCAATTGCTTCCTCTTCCCAAACATATCTTCAATGTCCAAAAATGTTGCTACTGTAGGCCCAGATTTCACCCCTTTTAAGTGGGTTTAGGCAAAAGTGTTAAAAGGACAAAGTTTTAGCTCTGCACAAGTTGGACATGCCCAGCAACTTTCAATTTTAGGAAAAATACATGGTGAGATATTCAAAACAACGTAAACGCCTGAAATCGAGAAAACGCAAAATGGAGGCAGAAGCTGCGTTGCTACGAGATATTTAAAAAATATTTAATTGTGATTTTGAAATACCCTGATATAGTACAAACATCCATGAAAAAATAGATTGTTTTGAAAAGGTCGAGCGGCAATTTTTTCTTCTTGATCACTTGGCATGGATTGACCCAAACATGATCGTGAAGCTTTGTCTGTAAATATTGTGCCTAGGAAATTTACTCAACTTGCTTGGGATAACATTGATAAGTTGGAGGAGACTCTGTCTGCAGTGGGAACCACCTACCCTGTGAATGGAATAGGAATACAGTTGTAATTAAAGTCACAGATTAGTACTTTAGTTACAACAAAATACTAATACAGACAAGACAACGAACTTTTCTTGGTGCCACATAAGAGCTAACGCCTTACGTTCCTGAGAAAAAAGTTGATCGAGTTGTAATTGAGTATGATGATCCAATTTGTGAAGAGTTGCAACATCAAGTTCTAAGAATTTACTTTGGATTATGTTGCGGGGTGTATAGATCCCCAGAATCATCTAATTCCAAGTTGGACTGGATTCAACATCAATCTACTGAAAGATCGTGAAATTCACCTAACAAGTTACCTACCAACAATAAATTCCCCAGCTACCAGTATGACTACAATATGAGATGTTAAACCGTTCACTCGTCATACAAAACAACTACAACTTCAGTCTTTAGTTCTAACTGCAGATCAAGCTATTTACTCAAAAGCAAATGAAATTGTATGGAAGAATCCAGAAAAGTACCGGACAATAATTTTAAATCTTGGAGTATTCCATACTATTTGTAACTTCATGGGCATCGGTAGACGATTTCGAGATTCTGGTTTGCCGGGGCTCCTCTACGAATCAGGAACTGTTGCTGAGAGATCCATAACTGGAAGTTTACAAGGAAAGCAATATAACAGTACTATTCATATGCAGAAGCTAGCATCTGAGTCACTGATGAGAATGAACAATGAATTCAGGTTATAGTTGCAGTCCAAGAACAGAGATATTTTTCCTGTGTTGGAGGAAGTTGAGTCTAACATATCACAATTTTTCCAAGAAATGGGAGACGCCACTACTGAACAGTTATCTCAAATTTTGTCAGAACAGTCTTTTGCAACCATTTGGAAAATGTTTGAAGCATATCTGGACCACGTAAGGATCGAACATGGTGACTTATCTTCCGTTTGGATATTCTGTGTGGATATGGTAGATGTTCTTTGAATGACAGTTCACGCAACAAGAGAAGATAACTGGCTGCTTTGTGTGTCAAGTATTCGAAAGATGATCTCGTGGTGTTTTGTATATGACCATTTAAATTATGCACGTGATCTTTCGGTATGTATTGCAATGAAATTTTAGGCCTTGAAAAAAATCATCCAATAATGTATGAAGCATTTCAGAGAATTTATTTTTCCGTGAAAATGGGGACAGTCAATCCATTTGGACAAATACCTGCAGACCAAATAATCGAAGATATTGCCAACAAAGACACCCAAGGGCCTGCTGAAACAATCAAATTTAGAACTCGGCAGGCTGCTGTTGAACAGTAGGTTAATGCGAGAGGCCGAAGCCAGTCACTATCTCACTTATATATGCTAGTGGAGCGGAGTCCCCTACCAAGTAGGAGTGTATTAGCATCTGCAGCGTTCGTACTCTAGCGTTAAGGCGGGCTCACTCTCCCTTGATACCAGAGTTGCAAAGTACCGAATCTCACCATGTGACCACAGCACAGCAGAAACTAACATAAATCTGGGATCCCCTTGATTTGCAGTGAGGATTTGATGCTTCCCAGTCTCCCTGCCTCAAGTCTTTAGAAATCCATACTGAGGTACAAGTAACACGATGAGATGCTACCTACCCCAAAACCAATGAAACGCCTAAGTTGCTATTTTGGGCCGAATTCAATAACACGGTATTTTCTATCGCCGATATTTCCATTTCACATAGTAGTGCCGCCAATGAGCAATTGGGTCGTTCAGAGCACGACGGATTCAAGTCTAATTACTGAAGTTGTGAGAGAGATATATAAAGGCTGTACAGTCCATTTAAATACATAGAAAAGTGAACAATTTTTTTAAACTTTATAAGAGCTATTTACAATACTTGGGCGTGAATCTTTTAGCACTGAAATGAGCTTCAAGTAGAAGTCTTCAATATGAAACATGTTCAAAATGATCAAACACGGTATTGAATCATTTGTGTGCCATGCGCTTCAATTTAAGAAAGGCAAATTCTTCAGTGTTGGTGAATGAAATTTGAAAACATCACATTTCATGTTACATTCATTTTCGATTGCTCTTTGTATGGAAATGATTAGATACACAATATATAATTTTTGTTTTGCAGAAAATCTCGATATACCCCAAAGAGGAGGGATGTTAAAGAACGTTGAAAAATTTGATGGATCATTCTTTGGTATCCCTTTAGAATACGCAAATAGATTTGATCCACAATTACGTATTCTTCATGAAGTTGTCTTCGAAGCTATTATTGACGCAGGTAAAGTAATATTTTATTGATTCTTATCTTTCTCCATGTTGTATAGCATTGCGTAATTTAATTGCAATGGCATTATGTAAGGTTTCTCAAGAAAATACAATAAACCATTTTCTTACAGTATCAATCTACTCAGTATACTTAATACTTTAGTTTAACATTGAATGAAAATGTAAACCACACATTTTATTTACACGGCAATACACAATATTTTAAAGCAATATAGTTATGCTTGATGAGAAATTGGTATTATAGCCCTAGAATTCTCCCATATGAACTGCTTTAATGAAAAGTGACCTAACTCAAAACTGCTTTCACTCAAATCCGAAGATGGGTACTTTTCTAAAAAGATTTTTGTAAAGACTACATTATAACAAAAAGAAATAAACTACATAATTTTGGTTACTAACATAACAGAAATATCAATTGAACTTCAAATTTGACTTCTGGAAAATTCCAACTTTGGAATTGACTCACTTGGTATCCAAGCGGTTCATATATTAGAATTAAGTTGTTGAAGATGGTTTGAGGTAGCATTACTAGAATTTGTACATTTATAGTAGTCACAGTGTAAACGAATGTATAGCAAATCCTCAAAAATTGATAATGTATTCGAGAAATAGTAAGTAAAATCATAATTACACAGCACATAAAAATAGGTTCTGTGCACCGGATCCCAGGGTGTGGATTAGACATATTTTGTTACGCAGCATCCAAATTTCATAACTCCAAGACAATAGACCGTGTCAATTATATTATTGGCGAAACACTTTATCGATTTTGCATAGTAAGAATACACGTAATGGGGCGTTTACACTTAGTCGATTTAGTCGCACGACTAAATCGACTCGCTGCATTTGCCACTAAATCGAAGCAACTAGGCCGAATCAGATTGATGGATGTGTTCAATTACTTCAACCACAGAAAATAGAACGTCTTTTAATTCAGTTGCCAGTCGATTAGTCGCCTTCGATCAACAAGCGATTAAGTTGAAGTCCCGTTTACACGGTCGATTAAGTTGAAAGTGACGTCAATTCAACTGAATCGAACGCAAATCGACTAAGTGTAAACGCCCCATAAGACAGCCATACAAAAAAGCAAAGTTGTGTGCAGTGAACCCCATAATATGGATTCGATGTACTTGGGTACACAGTATCCAAATTTCGAAACCCCAAGACGATCGTCAATTTCAATTTTTTAAATAGACGAAAACGTTCATCGAATTTTGGTTCGTAAGACAGTACATACGATTTTCACCCATAAAGCAAAATTGACATAGTCAATCGTCTGAGGTTTCGAAATTTGGATTCTGCGTAAGAAAATATGTCTAATCCACACCCTGGGGTCCGGTGAACAGAACTTCTATATTTTTGTGTTCCTGTATTTTTATCATCATAAGTATTTTGTCATTATTAGGAGGTGGGTTGCCGCGGAAACTGAGAAGCCTCGAGTGTTAAAAAGCATTGATTATTCTGATTAGGATCGTAATTAAAAGGAATGGAACCTTAAGATTGTGCGGGATTTGAAACATACTTTAAATTTGATTAAAGAGATAGGTACTTAAGTGGGAATATTTCCGGTGGAAGGAAAATAAAAATGGGAATACTCCCGGCTTTTTCCCCTTGCATATACATTTCCGGGAAGGAATTTATTTCCATTTCTTTATTTTCCAAATTATAAGAACCATATGACTAATTAATTTATTTTAATTTATTATGATTTACTTCAAGGTTTTAAATAATTTGGAGGTTAAAAAAATAAAATTCGTTGACCGTATTTTATATAACTAATAATATGATTTTTTAAAGTTCCATTTCCATTTTCACTACAAAGAAGCAAATGTTGACATTTAATTTCTTCGTTAATGTGATTTTCGTCTGTTAATATTGATCCTAGACACTTGAAAGTATCCACTTTATCAAAAGTATTATTTAATATTTTAACGCATCTATAATTTGCTGTATTACGGCCCAGACGCACTTCCATGTATTTAGTCTTCTATGCATTTACTTCTAAACCCATGTCCTTGCAAGCGTTTAATAAGATCTCAGCATTCTTTTCTACTATTCTCCTCTCAGCCCTATTAAATTTAAATCATCAGCATATGCCATAATCTGGTGAATACCGTTCAACTCTAGGCTCTGGTTGCTATCTTTGATTTTCCTTATAGCGTATTCCAGGACAAATTGAATAATAATGGCGATAGCGCATCTCCTTGTTTCAGGCCATTTTCGACGTGAAAGCATGTGGACAAAAATTTTCTTACCCGGACTTTACTATGGGATACATAAACATACATCTTTTGGGATACATCTTAATTAATCTAATTAGCTTTCTCGGTATTCCAAGTTCTGTAAGAACGTAGTATAATGTTTCTCTCCTAACCGAGTAGTAAGCCTTTCTGAAATCAATAAATAGTTGATGTACCGGGTTTTGTATTCCCTCTTTTTTCCAATATTTGTCGAATAGTAAATATTTGGTCGATAGTTGATGGATTTCGTATAAATCCGCACTGATAATCTCAATAATTTCATCTGCGTATGGGTCAATCTTGCTAATAGATATTTAAAAGGATTTTATAGGATGTTGACAGAAGAGAAATGCCTCGATAATTTTTACAGTCAGTTTTGTAATCTTTCTTCTAAATTGGAACAATGATTGATTCTTTCCACTCTTGTGGTAATTGTTCCAGATAAGGAGAATGAGTTTGTGTATCTTTTTCCACAATTTTTCGCATCCAGCTAAAATCAAGTCGGCTGGAATTTCGCCTACACCCGGAGATTTGTGTTTCTTCAATTTCTTTATAGCGTTTTCTACTGTTCTGCGATGTGTATCTCCTTTACTCCACGCACATTAGTTTCTGACTGCGTGTTTAGCAATTCGTCAAATAAATCTTTCCATCTATTCAAGATACTATCCGTATCAGTGAGAACTGTTCCGTCAGCTTTCTTTAATATATAAGCACGAGGTTGATAGCCTTTCTTAAATTCGTTGATTCCCTTACGCATGTCCCGAATGTTTTTATTTTTACCATTATCCCCAAGTTCCTTAATTTTAGCTTTCAGAAGATCTCGTTTCTTTGTTTTAAAAGTTTTGGAAGTTTCCCGCATGATGTCTACGAAATTTAGTGTAGTTACTTTATTCGGATTTTATAGCCAAAGTAATCTTGCCTGTTTTCTCTTCTCTGAGAATTTAATTCATTTCTGCTCGAACCATGGTTTGTTCCTATGTATTTCAGCGTGTCCCAATTTTTCTTTTGCTGAACTTTTAACACTATCTCTAATTTCAATCCAAGTATCCTGAACACTAGTGCACTCCGAATTCTCTAAAGCCGATAATCTATTCGGAACTTCGATCTGGTATTCCTCTCTTACCTACCCATCAGGATCCTGCCGCATATAGTCGGACAATTTTTCAATGCAGACGTCTTTCTGCGCGATTTTCGACCGCGACGTTTAGTTGCCTTGCCGAGCAGTCGGCAAACAGCCGTAAAGGTGCAGTAAATGCGCCGACGCCGCCGTCGAAAAGAGGCCGGCATAATGAGTCGGCAGAGGGTCGGAAAGAGTCCTTTCTGACTGTTTTGCAGACTCTGACGGTCGGCAACAGTCGGCAAAGGGCATTTTATTTAACGATTTTCGACCGCTTGCTGCCTCGGCAAAAGGTCGTCAACTTTGAACAAGTAAATCGTCGTGCCGCAGAGGACGGGTGCCGACTGCCTCCGGCGGCCCACCACCGTGGACGGCGGTAATCTCTCTTGCCGACCGCGACTTCCTGATGGTACTGGCCCTCATCTAATTTCTTTAAATTAAATCTCTCCGTTTTCGGACATTGAATATTTCTTTATTAAACGATAGTCTCTCTTATACTATTGCTGCTACCAGGTAATGATCAGCGTCACAATCAGCTCCTCTAAACGACCGGACATCAATTATGCAAGATTGCCTTCTTCCATCTACTAAAACGTGATCAATTTGATTATGTGTTTTTCCGTCTTGTGAGGGCTATGTGTAGTTAAGAACGTCGCAAGGTGGGAATTGTTTACTTTTCACGGTTAGATTTTTGGATGTTGCAAAGGTTACCAGTATAACACCGTTGTCATTACTTTCCTTATACAGACTTTCGTTCCCTATAATGGGTTTCAAAATACCCTTTCGTCCTACCTTCGCGTTAAAATACCCTAATAGAATTTTCATATAGTATCGCGGGAGTTGGTCAAATATCTGTTCCACTTCTTCGTAAAAACTGTCTTTTATATTGTCACCCTTGGGGCATGTACATTTAAAACAATAATATCGCATCACCTACCCTTAAGAGTAATAAAAGAATGTCTGTCAGTAACAAATTCAATCCGTTTAATTGGTGGTAATATTCGTTTGTGAACGAAAAACCCTGTTCCTAACTGGTGATTTGTATTTCCTTCCCCGTAAAAGAACGTAAAATTTCTCTAATTCACAGATCCATTTCCTTCCCACCTAACTTCCTGAACTCCTACTAGGTCCATCCTGTATTTCTGTAACCCACTCGTTACGGATTTTAACATGCCTGCCCTATAAATACTTCTAATATTCTACGTTCCAAATCTCATGTCCTTTTCTTTTGCTGAGGTCGTGCCAAGTTATCAATTCTTTTCCGAGGCTTCTGTGAATGTTTCTGAACAAGTTCCTCTTCTACAGGATGAGGTTGTTAGCCTTACCCAAACCCCCAAGCTGGAGGACCACTCCTAGTCGTCTGTCTGCGACTGCTTATTAAGTATATTCGCTGCTAACCTTTATATCCGCAACCTGAGGACGCGCCATGCCGTGGTGACAGGAACCCACGTTACACGGAAATACAAACGAAAACAAATAAAAAACAATATAAATGTTTTTATGTTGCTTATTTTATTATAAGCGTAAATGTTGCTTATTTTATTTTAAATCATCAATGACTTGGAGCACATTACATAGCGAAATCTATTGTCCACAATTTTGGGAGTAAAAATAGTTTTTCTTTTAAAACTGGATAACTATTACAGATAGCGCAACAAATGTTAGAACAAAAATATTACTTCAATGTAAACTTGCAATTTTAAAAAAAAAAAGATCATCCGAATCGGATGAAAAATAACCGAGAGGCGAATATTTTTATGTATAGCCCAGCCGCCATTTTGAAACGGTCGCCATATTGGCCTGGGGAATTTTTTCATTCGGCAACATCTAAATTTGTCGTAACACATGTACAACAAATCTGGAAAAACATGCCTCACAATTGTACCATCAAAATCCCACGTATGACTACTCTTTAGCATTCTAGCGCACTTCATTTCCTACTTCAGCATCTAGGTCACACAGTTTATCCCGACTCCCATATAAATTCTCAACATATTCCTTCCACTATTCTAAGACTTCACTTCTCTTGCTGATTATCTTTTCACTTTTATTTTTTACTGGTACTGCAATACCTCTTTGTTTCCTCCGAAGTTCCATAGATTTCACCTGCTTGTACTTTTCCTCATATTTCCCCACTCTTTCTAATTGTTCTATGTTCTCGCATATTTTTTGTGAAACTGTTCCGTTGGTCTATCTGTTTCCCTTAGTATCTCGTTGTTTAAATTCTTGTACATCTTTCTGTCGCCTTCTGCTTTCGTCGTCCTCATTTTCAGCAAAGTCTTTTCTGTAACCCATGGTTTCTTAGTCGTTTTGTGTTCACGACAACCTACTACTTCTTCTTCGGTCCCTTGTATGCAAAGTTTATTATGCTCTCACCGTCTCTTACTACCTGCACCTATCTTTTCCTCGCTTTTGAATTTTTCTTCGAATATTTCAATGGAAAGATTTGTTACTTCCTCGTTTTTCAAGTTTTTTATTCAATAACTTGTTGCCTACTTTTCTTCTGTCTACATTTTTCAGTTGAATATTTATTCGACCAGCAGAAGGTTATGCTCAGAGAAAATAGCGGGGGATGAGTCCTCGCGTTCTTCAAGCTATTCTGATACCCGTCGTGAAACATAACATAGCCTATTTATTATTTTCGGCCATCTGTTGAGAACACACACACACACACACACACACACACACACACACACACGCACACACACATATATATATATATATATATATATATATATATATATATATATATATATATATATATATATATATATTCTCTTATGCTTCTTATGCTGCTTGAACTACGAGTTCTCAATTGCTAGTGAATTGATACAGTTCCTTTCCCCTGTCATTTCTCTCGCCTAAAACATACTAAAACATATTTGCTACGACACTATCTACGTATTTTTTCCCACAAGTGCATTGAAATCTCCCATTACAATTACACATGCATCCCTCTTCTCCCTGTGTATAATTTCTTCTATTTTTTCATAATTTTCTTCCACTGTATTCGAAGTCGTCGAAAAATATGAATATGTCTGTATCACTACTAGATCCTTCTTTTCTCCTGTAAGTCTTAACATCATAACTCGATCAGCAATAAATTCTATTTTCACTCTTTTAAGCGCTTACCAAGAATTATTTCAGCATCATTATGAACGCCCTTTTCATTACCTGAGTCCTGATAAGCATTCTCTGTCCTTCGCTGTTCAATACCGCATTACCTCCCCATCAAACTTCACAAAATCCTAAGGAATATAATGAGAGACATGTTTTGTTACCATACATACAAGATATTAGTAAGTATTGATGTAGCGGGCCTTATAAATATGATCGGAAGGCACAAACTTCTATAAACTCTGTCTCCCTAGAATTCTATGGCTGACTGAGGGCACATAAACATGTAGTGATGAAATTCATGTTTCTAGATTAAGTAGTTTATCCTAGGCGTTGATCAATCAAGACTTCCTCTTTAATATATAGAAATAACTTGTTGCAGTAGAGAAATATATAAATTTAGAAAGTTTGTACAGTAATTGTGTATATATTTGTTATATTATTGATACTTTAATGCTTTGTTTGCAATTTAGGATTCAATCCAAATAATTTAAAAGGATCCAAAGTTGGAGTTTTTGCTGGATGTTGCTTCTCCGATTTTAAAACTTATCGAATAGTGGAAGACGTCTTTAGACCAAATCCTATTGATGTCGTTACATTAGCTAATTCAATGTTGGCGAACAGAATTTCCTTTGTGTTTGGATTTACTGGTACGTATTTCTTTATAGTCTAAACCACAATAAGGTAATTATCTAATCTTACTAATGAACTTTCTTTGTATTATTTAACATAATTATACAGTTTATGACTTTGAGAACATAAAATGACTGAAATCAATCTCATTAGGAGTGGTATAGTACAACACATGACAAGGTTTTTCAAAATCGTATATATAATAAGATCTCTTGTAACCGGCAACATCAAAACTTGGACGTTTCCAAGAACACGATTTTGCCGGCTAATTTTATATTTTAGGTAAAACATGCAGTTCTTATATATCATACACTGTAGAAGATAAAAAGATGAGACAAAAAATGAGTCAAGGAAATGTCATAGAGCACATTGAATGGAGAGTGTTGTTTATTACACAGGATCCCCTATCATTGAACACTTGGTGGTTAAAAATTTTAAATGGGAAGAAATGTAATGTGATATATCATTGAAAGATTATGAATAAACAGACAACTTTCATAGCAAAAAGAATTACGAGTGAGGTATCATTTATGAAATATCCACCATTAAAATACAAACTCTTTCAAAGTAGTCGTGAATACAAGTCGAACATAGGGTAGATGTAAGGCTGCAAAAGCAAAGCAGATGTTATTACACATTTCAGACGATGGCGCGCCACCACAATTCAGTGTCAATGTTCGATAACAGTTGGATGTAGCAGTTCGTGAACATTAGATCGGGCGTCGAGGTCCGGTGGAATGGTCACCAAAGTCGCCTAATTTAACACTGCTTGATATTTTCCTGTGGGATACTTAAAATTCATCGTTTGCAGGGATCTCCTGCGTACATTGGTAGCTGTACAACACAATGTTCGCGAGGCCTGCACTGCTATTATAATTGCTATTTTACAACGGGCCAGTTTGCGACATCGTGTGGCAATTTGTGCATAACAAGATGGACATCACTTCCTACGTTGAACACAATTGAAACATTGTTTTACCAGTTTTAGGATATTCCAATAAGTATGTCACTTGGGTACGTGGATTAGGTTAGATGCGGTACCTCTTGTGTGAGTGTCGCAGCGCTTTCTCCTGATATCATTCATTTGTCAAAGCAAGAAGGATCTTCGGTCATTTCCGATTAAGACTAGTACATCTCAATGAGACTGGGACAGCACATCTCAAACGGCTGGCTTCTACATTTTTATATATCTCTAAGTAGTATTATTTACGAGACCAGATAATTCTCATGTCTTGTCTCGTTTTGAAATCCCATACTTTCCAGAGGCACGAGGCTAGACAACAATTCAACGAAATGAAACGAGACAACAATTTTACGACCAGAGACGAGACCTGTCCTTGAATAATAATGCTCACCAGACGACAAACTTTATTTATTTATTTGTTCAAGGAAAGGACACAAGGAGAGATCGGGCACTACACTCCGAGGTCATATCGGCCCTTTAGGTGAAAGCCGTCCTGGTCTGGAAGAATGGATTATCTCGACATGTACGTGGAGAACTGAGGAAAATCAGGGAAAAACGTCAATTAAGATGACGTGTCGGAGCAGAGTTTGTGCCCACTTTCGACCTACCAAAATGCCGTGTGGCAGACCTACACAGTAAACCTACACCACCAGGTGTGTAGAGATAATTAATGTCTCGTTTTAACTCGTCTAGAAACTTGACGATATAAGCGCTTCTGCTTCTAGTCGAGATAACAATTGAATAATGAGAAAGAATCTAACATGGAGCATCGGTAAAGTGTTGCACACAGATTTCAACGAAATTTGGCAGGTAGATACTAGGCACAAAATAAAGTAACTCGTATTTTTTGTTTCTGCGGAGAAACAGTTTGAAGGGGCCTAAGCCCCTCCTGAAATATTTTCAAAAAATATCGAAATTTCCAAAAGAAAACATTCATTTTGCAGAAAAAGGCGTATACACATACTAGATAGACAATTTAGGAATACGGTATTTTTCTTTTGTATGAGAAAACGGTTACAGGAGGAGCAACGTCCCCCATTCAAGTATCTCCAAAAATGATGACAGAGGCCGAAATCGACTAAAGGGCACAAGCGATTACAAGGAAACTATGCATGCAGATACTTGACTTTAAAGTAAGAAATCTTTTCTGCGGAAAGACTGTTTGAAGAGGCATAAACTCCTTCCGAAATATTTTAAAAAGGCTCTAAATCTCCAAAACGCCACAAACAATTTGCAGAAATTTCCGGCATATATATTTCACATATGCAACATAAATTTCTGGTGGCCGTATATCTTTGTATTTTGAGCCAATGTATGTGTCCTACTCTTGAGAAACTACACGTAGAAGAAGCAACTTCTGAAACGACATACGAATATCTTACGTCTCACAGACAGGAAGCTGTTCAAGTGTCATTTGCTAAACAAACAATGCGAGAGATGTCTATGTATTCTGAAGATCCGTTTCAAAGGTTGAGTGCATATAATTGGGCAGGAGAAGATATCAAACTGTATTACGAAATATGTATAATGTTATCTTGCAGTAGCAAGCCTACAAGGTGGTGATGCTTATGATAAGTTCGAGCGATAGTAACTTTACCTGTGTGTGCAAAACATATGGCCCATAATTGACAAGGTGATGTGCAATTATATTTATCTGGCCCTTGGCTTGTGCAACAACTTGTTTACTTGTGATAACGATACATGAATGCCAGAAAAGAACACTTCAAGATAATGAGCCGCACATGGAAAATGTAGATATTAATATCTCATTTTCCACGTGGGCTCAATATCTACCATGCAAACAAAATATATAATCATGAAGTTAAGTACATTACATCACATAGTTATATGTGTGTGATATAAATTCGTAGTTCCATTAGCGTGTTAAAGAAAAGAAATCCACCATGAATCCCGCTAACATTCTGAATTACTGTTTGTTGCTTTTGAAGTGATACATCGACCAGAGTTGCCAATAACAGTACAGGAATGGGATACAGTACGCATATTGCAATGCTTGCTGGAATACTGTATGGACGATACGGTTACGTTGAACACAGAAGAAACATTAACGTTAGCATTTGCGAAGGACAACAAGGCAGCAGCTAGAACGCTTGGAAAAGCACGTCATTGGTGGAGGAACACGGAAGGATAAGATATCGCATTTATCTCAATACGTTCTTCGGCAACTCCAAGACGCTCGTGAGGCACACTTTCCAGTACACGATGGTCATCTACGACTAGGACTCTGCAGGCCAACAATAGATTTCACCTGCCGTCATTTAAGGAATCAAATACTTGGCTGTGGGAATTTAAAACAACACACAAAATCGTATCGCGAAAGGTGACGAAATTTATATCTACGACACATAAGTTTGAAAAAAAAGAGGACATAATTAGAATCGTAAATGCCTTTATTGACAATGGAAAACATCATATTATCAAATTCGGCCCAGGTAATGTGTAAAACTCCGATCAAAGTAGTTTCCAACTAGAAATGCATGGCGGTCGAACCTAGACTACTCAGGGAATGAAGAAAGTGGAAGCAGTTGTCCAATCTGAGTGCGACAACACACAGTTATACAATCTAACCGACCATCTCTGCCGATGGTGCTTTGCTGGTAACGTTACTCATTGTTCTGAAGGAGCCAACTGGTGAGTTCGACCCACGCGTGATGAACACTGTGGTTCACCCTGGTGACTTTTATCATGCCTGTCTTAAAATCATAAAAACTTACAAAGGAACTTTACTGTCGTTGGCTAGAGCACGTGTATTTTGCTACAACACAGCGTCAATCAATTCTTCTATTGGACATTGTGAAAACACCCTACGCGCCATTGAACCGGAAGAGAAAAATACTGTGCTACTTACAATATATATCAAGGTTTAACTTGGAAGCTGCAACCACTAGATGTGTACTTATTTAACTTGTGGAAGCATTTACGCGTCGTTTTTCGGACATTGTTATCTTACAACAATCTGATATTAATTTGCATATACGGAATAACATAATCAAACTGCAATCTCTGACACATAATCAATTCTCTTCTACAAGATACAAAGATGTTATCAAATACGCGTGGTATCACATTGACTATACAACAGACAAGCCGGCATGGTTTCAAACCCCAGCAGAGTTCTCCTTTGCCACGAATCACATCCCGACATGTAACATTTGTGGACAGGTTGCTGTGATTCGTTGTGCTTGTTGTAAGAGATCACTTTGTTTACAACATTTCTTTGTGGAATATCATTATTGTGTTACATTTGTTGCGGAAGATATTATGCAAAGAAACTGTGGTCTGTGTTATAAAGTAGTGGATAGTACTTGCAATATGTATTTCTTCATTTCACGTCTAACACGCACATTTATACTTTCATCCGAATTGTTTGTGATCATTTGTGGATTATGGCCTTTCTGAACTATTTGGATTAATTTGGTGAGGATGTGGCTCTCCTTAACACTTTTTCCTCAGTAAAAAAAATAAATACGTATGCAGAGGCGGCGTAAGGGCGGGGCAAGCACTGCCCTCGCCCCGGGTCCCAGTTAGTGGTGGCCCCGGACAATAGGTAAAAAAAGTAATTACCAAAGAACCTTGTTAGCATGAGGCATACAAAGGCCGTCAAGATTTATAATCCACACCTTCCCTAAAAGTAAACGCAATTAATTGTCAATCAATATTATACCAAATAAGAATTGAAACAACATAAATATCTGTCTAATAACTAATCAGTGGCGAATTGCCGTATAAGCTGAACAGTCTATGGTTTAGGGCCTCACTCACTTGAGAACCGGCAAAGAAATTTCAAGAAAAAAACAATGTAGATTAAAAATAAATAAAATAACAGGTTCATTATCTTAGGGGCCCCCAAAGAAATTTAAAGGAAAAAGCTGAATAGATGTATAGAAGAAAAGTAGATAAAGTAAACGTGTCACGCTCTTAGGGCGCCTCAAAAAAATGAAAGGGAAAAATGTATGTGAACTCAAATATGAATAAAATGAAAATTTCACACTGTTCAATAACCTCAGATAAATTTAAAGGAAAAGGCTTAGTGTAGACTACGTACTGATCTACTCTCTGTATTTCATATTATTTCTTATTGTTATTAAAATTTCTTTATTATTTGTTCACCCATTTGGGACCAACTTTTTGTTCATGCCGAAAAATTGTTTCAAGTGACATTTTTATACGCTTTAGTCAAAAGGCACTTGCACTACTGAACTCCCACAAAGGATGATTGACTGTTGTCAGATCACTTGTCTAGAAAAGCCCAACCGCGCTAGCACAAATAACTCACTTTGATATATTGTTCCAAAACCATGTTCCAATAATGGAACAGTGGTCCCAAATGGTTTAAAGTCATTTTACTTATACTTTAGGCCCGGAACAGCCGAAGCAAATAAACCCATAAGATAGAATATCATGCTTGATCAATGCAGGGGTGTATACCTACTTTTGGGCCACCCTGTATATTGTGTTGTTTACATCCGAAGGTCTTATGATGCAAATAATGGGGCCCCGTCTGCTAGCTAAATTCCTAAACTATCACTGATTATTTATTTATTTATCAATTCAAGGGAACGGCACAAAGAAAGAATTAACGTACATAATGTTTTATTTGGGGTACTAGCATTCTGTTACTAACTAGAAGCACTTTGGTGCAGACGATATAGCCACTGATTCACTTGGTTTCCTTCTATCTTTTCCTTTTGTTCTTTACAAGTCGAATTTTGAGCGAGTAAAACCCTTTTGCTTAACCGGTTTCCCCTTTATTACTCTTTTTTTTGGCGCATGTATTTACACTTCAGCCCCCAAATTTAGGGCGAAGAAAATGTTCAATAAGAAAAGAAATGTTCAAACATTCAAAAGAAAGAAAAAATATTAATTTACGTGAATTATATGTTATATTGCTTCCTTTTGTATTTAGATGGAAATACAAGATGGATATGTAAAATAGAACTATTTTTACTTTGCCAACTTTGTGCAGCAGCTAGACGATGAGAGCAAAGAAGGGCATGCTGCCCTGATTTGGCTTTGTTCTACCTGAATGATCTGGATAGGGTAGAATTATTTCAGGATTGTAAGGATATAATCCGTTCATTAAGGTATGCTCAGAAAGCTAAAGAACAACTTGAATTTTCCCACAAGGCATACTGAAATATGTACATTCAATGGGGATTAAAGCTTACAAAAGTTTGAGAATCGCTCTTCAAATTGTTCATAATACTGATTGTATCTGCCGCATCATATAAAAGGGCTCTCTGCAAAATGAAGCTGATAAAATCATATTTGAAATCCACAATGAGTCAAGAAAGACTCACGAATCTGGTCATTCTTTCTATCGAAAATGAAAAAAAGCATCTACTTTGGATTTTGATAATATAGTTGAGACTTTCACACTTACCAAAGCGAGGAAGGTAGCATTCTAAATGCGGGTGGAATACAAGCTAATAAGGTAGTGGGACTATCGTCGAAAGTAGTTTCATGTTTCAACTTTAGACAATAAGAATACAAAAGTACCAAAAGAGTAACAAAAAGCGGTCAACATCTGTCAATTGACGGGTAATGGGTGATAATGAAAAGTAGGATGGTGCATCCCATAGTAGAATTCTTGCTCACATATTTAATCTATGATATATCTGCAGTTATTCAATATATTCATGACTTTGCTATCTACTAATATGAAGTGTGTTATTAGTACGGGGTAATGGAAACAGTCATAAGTGACAGAATATAAATATGACTGAATTTTTAAATACAAAATAATGTAATCATAAAACATGTAAAATCCGGAAACAATAGCGAAAAAGACAACCAGGAGAAAAACATTCTAGTGCTTAACTACTCAGTGATATTTCGGCAAAAGCAGTGGGACTAAGTAGATCATATATTATCACTGGAGAGGAAATTACGAGGAAGGTCCATATACCGTGATAGTTGAATTTTGATGAAAATTAGTGACAAGATCCAGTTCAAGTTGCTAAGTAACGTAGTAATAGTTACTCAATGCGCAAATGCTTGGTTGAGCTGCTACACCGACGCGACATTAAAATCCAGTAGACAATGTCCAAGAATACCCATTTGGCACAAAAATGGAAAAGCTTTTGGTAGATCTTACTTCACTATTGTAAACCAAGATAGAGCATCTATATGTGGGAGTACTTCCAGTGCATTATCGCCATCTCGAAAGGCGCCATATTGAATCGCGGTCCAATATGATAAATGACAAGGGAGTCATGTGACTATCAAATACCACTGGAATATACTCCTGAATCCATTTCCGTAACCAAAGTTTGCATGTCTGTTTTCACTCCAGAGTTAAGAACTCCCTCACTCAGAGGAACATATAAAAACTGTACGAGTTATATTTGTGTTATGAAACGAGCAGTTACAGGGTTTTAACTAATGCAGTAGTAGTCACTTGATGTACAATAGCCACTATACCAATCGGTCTTAAGCGTATGAGAGAAATCGTTAATTAAATTGAAATGCCTGTAGTGAAAAATGGAATAGCAGCATGCTACAAATTATATCTATTTCGAAGCGCGATGAAATAGACTGGTGGTCGATGAAACACATGTTTAATAGTACTGATGAACAGAGAATAGCAAAGATTGTTCGGATATACTGTATATATTAGAAAAATGATATAAACTGGTGCATATTAGTTGAACGACTAATGTGGTTCGGTTTCCAGTATAATCAGCAAGTCCACGTCTTTAGCGTAGCAGGTATAAGTGTGGGACGTTAAACTGAATCAAACAAAACTGTATTTTAGGTAATTTTACATCATGGTCCATTATAGTGTGTTATGGTTTCTTCTCCGATCTTGAAATCTTACGCAGAGACCCTCAATGTTGCAGAATATTGCGTTCTTTTCCAGTACTCATACATGACAACCTATAATTTACCGTGCCTATTACGAACTTAAAATACTTTAATGTATTTATTGTCAGTTTGTCTAAATAAAATCGATTTATCCCTCACGCATTGGACACTGAAGCGGATTCAAATGATCAGTTCACAGCCTATTCTTAGAAGATACACCTGGAAACTTAGAATTAACTTTTCTTGTGTCTGTTGTGATATAGTAATAAGAGAATGCATACATACCTGCTAAGAATGGATGATAATAAAGATTATTACAAGATTCAATACCAAATTGCAAACCATAAAACAAGCTCCTTTCTTGCTTTCTCGTTCAGTATTAAATAATTAAATATCTACATCTTTCCACTTTTAAAGATAAAATTTCGCTTATAATAAGGGCAAGACTAGTTTTTATATTAAAACTGTGATTAAGAGCTAATTGTAGCAGATGTTCCTTAAAGTTCGAGGATTTATTTATTATTTAAATCATGTATTATCTGTCAGGAAAGTAAATGTACACCTATTCTTCGAGTCTGGCATTCCTGCGCTCCATCAGTGGAGAGTATGAGAATTAAATCAATCAAATGTTTACTGAGGGGCAAAAAGAAAAGTTTAATCTTAATAAGACATTGCAGAGGGGCATAAGCTGTGAATACGAATAGTGCATAGTGTAAATAAAGGACGACACGGAAAAAGAAAGCCAGAAACAGCTGTTAAATTTAGAAAAAAGAGTAAAAATTGTCGAAGTGGGAACATAAATACAACAAATACGCCGACAACTAAACGTTGATCATGCCATGATCTTGGTGTAGTGGTTAAGGTGCTGGTTTACAAATACCAAGAACGCCAGTTCGAATCCCCGACAGGGACGTTTTTAAAACGTTTTGTTAATAATACATACAGCTCATGAGAGATGGAAAAAGAGGTCGTATTTCGTAGCAATTATTATTGGCAATGTTTAGTACTGATAATACTTTTATCTTTGCGTATTGCTTTTATTCTTGTCTTCATTTCGAAAGAGAAGAATATCCGAACAAATGCCACCAAAATTCCTCATATTTTGAATGTAAACGTTAGCAAGTGAGAGGTTTGTGTTAAGGTTAGGTTGGTCAGTACGTTTTGTAAAGGAGCCCGGTTTAGCTCTGGCGCACCACAGGTGCGAGAAGAGAGCAAAACACTTTTTCTCTCCCTCTGTCTGTCTATTTATCTATCTATCTTTATATATACAACGCTATTTGTGAATGCCATAACCACCCTAATTTTCAGCGGATTGAGAAGAAAGTTGACACAAACATTAATTGTTGAAAATCTTGATGAGTTCGTTAACCAGAATAATCAGATGAAAATGTTCAAAATGGCGGCCCTTCAAACTCTTAAAAACTTCCAAGGGAACCAAATTTCGCCCATAAATAGGTATTCAGAAAGTTTGAATAACTTTTCCTCTTTTACTAAAATATTTGTGAGAAGGGACTTATTGAAATATTGGACCCGATTAATCGCCTAAAGAGAGTTCACGCCCTTTCGCGGCGGTCAGGCTTTTTTTTTTGCAGAAAGGGGTTATTTTCGTATCAGAACAAAATGATTGTTAGTGATGATAAGAAGTTACACATTGAAAGTGAGTCACTTGTGAAACGTGTTATTTGAAAGAATAATATAATAAATGTGCTTTCCTCTAACACAGAGAACTGTAAATCATGTATTTCGAGTTCGGGAGCGTGAATGGCGAGGAGTGTTCTTTGATTTGCTTTTTAGTAACACATTGCAATGCAAATAAAGGTAGGCAACATTAGTTGTAAGTAAAACAACAACAACAACAGCAACAACAACAACAACAATAATAATAATAATAATAATAATAATAATAATAATAATAGGTGTTGTTTGTGGCAAGGCAATATCTTCCTCAATTCTTCTTCAAACGTAATGATTGTAACGCCATATTCCCTTTACAAACAAAATATTAGCAATTTATATCGAGAGAACGGGAAACTGTTGAGTGATGGGAGCAACGTTGGACAGTATGCACTCATAATACTCAGAAAAATAAGCGATTTCAATGCAAAATGAACGAAGAATCTTTGTCATGGGTAGTCATGGAGCCACGGCAGAGCCCTCTTTAGGCAAAATGTCGATACCTTATATCAAGAGAACAGGAGGTGATAGTGGGATGGGACCAACGTTGGACACCGTGGACCCATAAGGCGCATCGAAAAAAATAGGGGGGCGGACGCCAGCCAGCCTTACTTATTTCCACATAATAATACAAAATTATATTTGTCGAAATACACACACAAGTTAGCTACTAATATTTCATATTATTATTATTATTATTATTATTATTATTATTATTATTATTATTATTATTATTATCGACAGCGTCTTTTCATTACGTGAGAATGCTTGACATGAAACCAAAGAGAAGATCCATCATTCGTAGAAAGAATAAGAATAGCCAGTTACTTTAACTGTGAACGATGGCGAAAAATACGAAAAGAGTGACTTCCTGTAGCGAAAAGAAATAATACTTTCTCTCAAATGGATAAAAAATCAAGCCGAGATAGATTCGAACTCGCATGGACGGCGCGAAAAGCCAGTTTATTGTCTACTTTGTTTTTTAACTGACTCACCGAACGTGTTTCAGTAACTTACTTATTTCTAATTTTACTTGCTTCACTCGTTCAACTTGCTTTTTCTAATAACTTATGACGAAGGGACATGAACACAGAAACATCGAGGACAGTTAAGTCATATATGCTCTCTCCGGGAATCGAACCCGGGACACCATACACCAAAGGCGCACGTGCTAGCAACTAGACCAGCGGGGAGGGCACCGCTCACTCTCTGTGTCGTTACGGATTATGACCACTGTATTGCCAGCTCTCACTTCTGTGGATTGTATACTATGATCACATGTTTCTTCTTTGATGGAAGAGTTAAACCTACATTCTATGTAATACATGAGGTATTTAGACCTACATGCTCTTCATATAATGTATTAAAAGGGTCATGCTGTGAATAAGAAAAAGAACATTCCTTGGACAAAACGGAAACTATTGGCATCAGAAATATTTATCTACGAAGCATGCGCAGTAGTATATTTCAGAATAGTTACTGTTTAGTTCAGTATACGAAGAAAGGGGTATAAAATAGCAAATATGTCGCGTCAACGAGATCGACCAGAGTTGACAAAGGCGGAAGCAGATGTGTAGTAATACAACAACTTGGTTAAATTGATAATTGGTTCTTTATTCTGTAGTAGATCATATCACAACTTTACGGGAGAGGAGAGAAAGACTTACTAACGCAATCATATAGTAAGCTTTAGTAACACGATCATATAGACACAAATGGATGTAACTGTGAGTACTACAACCTGGATTTAACGAAAACCGTTTAGATATTCAGTGGTTTGCAGGGTTGTATAAGACACAAAAAGATAAGACACAATACAATTCTTCATACCTCAGCTTCCAGTAACTAGATACATACAATTTCTGGTTAGATACTGAAAGTGCTGTCGGATTTTAATACATGACGTATTGCAGGATACAAAATGCTTTGCATTACTTGTTTGTTTGTAGACAGCTACTAGCTTAGGTTCTGAAAGGTTGTGTATAAACTAGGGATAGCCAATTCCGGAATTATTACTTTCCGGACTCCCGAAATTAAAACCGGAAAAATTCCGGAATTCAGAAAATTCCGATTTTAGAATAATTCCGGAATTTAAAAGTTTCTGATTTCCTTAACATTCCGGAATTCGGAACAATTCGGATTTTTTCGAAATCCGGAGTTTTTCTCAATTCCAGAATTTTCTAAATTCCGGATTCTTTCCGAGTTCCGGAGTTCTTCTGAATTAGGGAGTTTAACTGAATTCCATAATTTTCCGAAATCCGGAAAGTGAAATTTCTGCTTCCGAAAAATGAATTTATTTTGGTTAATATGAATCGTGGCGGAAATAAGTCCTTGACCAGGTAATGGCGACTGCTTTGAAAGAAATAGAGAGTATGAGAATTCAATCTGTGATATTTATAGTTTCGTGTGGAGAAAAAACAAACTTGTGACCCAACGGTTTAAGAAAAACTCAAGTTATTAATGTAAACTTTGCGGACATCATAAAAGAAATACGAAAGACATTTTGAATCGAAGAAATATAACATACAAGTTTGCAAGCGGAGACAAAGAAACCTAACGTAACCAGACTAAAATGAATCGTTTAGCGCGTAGCGATCGCGGTTCAGTGGTCAAGGTGCTTGTGCGAATGCACGTTGCAATTATTGGTTTTTTTACTTTAGGATTTTTGATGGCGATTGGTCTGCGATAACAAACGTTTTATTATATTCAGATATTTGAATACTCGGATGTTTCAATACTTGAACTATCAAATCTTGAGGAATAATAATAAACTAATAATTATTATTACTATCTCGTAGAAGATTAAAAGCTAGGAGCTAATTATCGCTCAGGTCATACCATTACAAGCAGAGACGTGACATTTGGAAATAATATTTCGGTTTGGTTTAATGTTGCTCACGAGAAGAGGAGTTTCTCATCTTGTTTCTAAAACAAATAAAATAACATGAGAATTAACATTTTACATTCGAGACGGGTCAAGGCTAACTCAAAATTTTCGTCTCTCTTTGGATATGAGAATCGAGACAAGATGAAAAGTATCGTAAACATTTCCCGTCTTGTCTCGATTCTCGAAATAGTGTATGTCCATTCTATAAGTAATAATTGCTCTGTGGACTGAATCTCATAGGCTATTTCGTTACATTTTGTTTCAGAGCTAATTGAATTATGCTTTGTGTAGGTATTTTGTAGCAAAGGTTTTATATTTACCTCTGCACATCCTAAAAGTTAGTTTATTATATGCCTTACTGTTGCCTGATATTCAGTTATATATATTATAGTTATTTTTCTTAAAACATACAGTAGAATACTTCCTATATGAAACTTCAATGGAACGCTCTAGTTTAAAATGTTGGTAGTTGCAGAGGTGTGTCTTGAAGGTACGGAACCCTTTCCCCGAAATCTCTCTTTTAAGTAAGTTTTGCCAAATTTCAGGGCAAGTTTAAAACTTTTATTATTATATTATTATTATTATTATTATTATTATTATTATTATTATTATTATTATTATTATTATTATTATATCAACACCGTGTATAATCATTAAAATATATACGGTTTGTATCTGAATAGTAAAAGCTAATTGATTGTCGATCTCGGTCGTCGAGAAGTCTTCAGGATGGAAGGACATCGGTCACGTTCTGGGTTTGAGTTCCGAAGGGGCAAGTATTCGGGCTCGAGCCAAAAATTGCTAAAAGTTATAGGCTTCAGCCAAAAAAGTTCAAAACAGCTGGGATCGGGTTTAGGGCTTTTCAACGGCTCGAGCGGCTGGGCTAACAGCACATTCATTATCGAACCAAACCGAGCTGCGAGCACTTTCACAGCTGTGTCTTTAACAGCGGCAGTTCTGAGTACATCTGATCGTGTTCTGTCCTCGAACATACCTGTCCCTTCTATCTTGGTCAGTATAACTGTGCCACTGCAACGTACGAAACTGGAGTATGTTGAGGATACCTTTCATTGAAATCACGAGCTGCAGCACAGGCACTTCTACCTCCACACATCTTGATGATCTCGATGAGGTCGGCTTTGGCTAATGGCATGGTTCAGCACCTGGAAATAAGATATTATTTTGAGATGCATGTGCTTATAACTTCAAAGTTTTTACAGTTTTGTTAAATCTATTTACATCATTGAGTTTCTCTTAATTCTAGCCCTGTTTCATATAACACATGACTTTCTTTCCTATTTAAACTTTTTGAGCGAGATTGAAAGTGGCGGACAAAAAGATGGCGACAATTCACCTGGGACGCACCACGAAGTTTCTTCCTTGCCTAACATGTCCCTACAATTACCAATTCCGACTATCTACATTCGTTTTCGTTTTATAAGGCGTTTAAGGGACTTTTGACACACCCTATGTCGCAGCATTTAAAATCCCATTGCAGAAAATGAGATCACTATTCTACCTTTTGAAATTACAGGACACTTACCGAGTCTTTAAGGCAATACCATAATTACAACACGTATTTTACCGAAGATGTTAATTTTGTAATGAATCATGACCTGTCGATTGTTTCCGCATCCAGTGGGGCGCGATGGGTCAGTGGTAGAGCGTCCACCTCTGGTGCATGCGGTTCCTGGTTCGATCCCAGTTCGCGCCAAGTGAATTTTGTAGTGGATAAACACCGTGTGCGTGGTTTCCTCATGGTTCTCCCGTTTCTTCCCACTTTCTTCATTTCACCATTTCATTCATTTCTGATCATCCCCGTCTCCTTTAGTCTACTCGGCATAACATGAGGCATAAAACTAAAAAAAATAATAATTTTCCACATCCATTATCGACCACTGTCAGAGGATTACAAAAAATGGCTTTAATCGGAGAATGGAATAAAACGTGGGTCCCAAAGTATTATCGGTTCCTGCATATGGGTATAATGTATAATTGTTTCTCGTGTCATTTGTGTATTTGTAAGCAAAGAGGAAGATGTTTTCAGCCTTTATATATTTAATCTTCTATACAGAGTGTTTGAGGAGACCACGTTTCCTATCCCCTCGCCAGAGATTAAGTGACGCAAAATACAAATATTTTTAAGACTGGTTATGAACTAATTTGTAAGAAATTCAGTGATTTTCGGGGAAATGAGCTTTTATCCATTTCTATTACCTCTACATATTTTTATTCTGGCGGAACATATTCTAACATAGAATGGTAACGTCAATAATTCATTGATTGTAACTTTACTGCTATAAAAAGAGTTTTGAGTTGTCAGCAGTAGCTTTCACTGACTTTCATTTAATCTCAAAGATGAATGGTATAATTTAAGCATATCAAATGCAATTAGAAACAATGTATCTGAATATTCTGCAAAAGCTTTGATGTTTATGAAATAACCAACTGTTGCGTAACTTGCGTAAAGTACTGAAATAAAAAGTAGTTTTATATTTTACAGGACCGAGTTTCACTGTTGATTCAGCGTGTTCTTCCAGCGCAACAGCTTTTCATTTGGCTGTCAAAGCTATTCAGAATGGTGAATGTGAAGCTGCAGTTGTTATTGGATGTAATCTCACCCTTCTCCCAGGAACAACATCTGCCTTCAATCGTCTTGGAGTTCTAAGCGAGGATGGGCAGTGCAAGTCGTTTGACGAAGAGGGTAAGTTACAATTTAGTTCTTTCACGCATAAAACAACATATAGGAAACTAATACGCTCACATGAATGCGTATTATAATTTTGTTTCTTAATATAGCGTATTTTATAGAATTATATAAGATATAGAATATTTTCTATGGATTTAGTTACCTTTTACTTTAGCGTATTATTCTCTAAAACCATACTTGACAAAATTAATAGAGTACTCTGCGAAGAGTTTAAATGAAAAATATTTTATCTCAAAGAGACGAAGTAAATTTATAAAGTTGCACAATCGACGCAGATCACTTCATATGTCGCATCAATAATGAAGTAGACGCATGTAAGATTGAATGGGTACGATATGCCTCTCGGGGTTGAGTGCTCAGAAAATTAGTATGAAATCTTATGATAAAGGAAGAAAGTGAGGTAATATAAGGTAGAATCTTCGAAAGATTACGACGAACACTTGAGAAAGAGAACAGGTAAATCTTAATTGGCAAATTATCTGGTTCTATACTCTTCATTGGCTAATTTCAATCCTCATAAGAAACAGTAAATTGCCTTTAGAATCTGTAGAACTTTCATTATACGATGTTCCAAGTTTTCATGTTCGCCAACTAGGAACAGAAATGAGTAATAAGCGAAAGTTTACTAGGGTCTAATTAAATTGTAACTAAAAAAGATGGATGGTAGGTGTATAGGTCTTTGAATATATATATATATATATTACAATAAGTTTCTTAAATGCATGTAAGGAAATATTCAAAAAACTTCCATTAATGTATAGTTCACTGAATATTTATTTAGAAAATTATATTAATCACTTCCGTTCAGTGTGTTAACAATTATTTAGAGAAAGAAAACTTGTTTTTGCTTAGTAGGAAATCATTATATTGTGGTTAGTGTATTAAATCCTTTAATTAAATCTTAATATTTACAATATACATTGACGTATTAGGCATAATAAGTTAGTCACACTCCTAATCTATTTTACTAACCGTGGTCAACATTGTTCTCTAATGATAAAGTTCTTCTCGGGCAATCAGCCAGGTGAAAACTGGTGGATAGGCCAACGTTTCGAGAGCTGTCATCGTTCTCATCATCAGGGCAATTATTTAGAGATCAGCGGATATAAGTAATATATACTCTGGACTGGCGAAAATGCTGGTTCCTGATTGGCTGATTCAATCTGAAAACTGGAGCTGTGATTGGCTGGCTATGTTCCGTAGTCCGTGGTACTGATTGGCTGAGGGTTATCTGGATGTTTGTGTGTCGTTTTCTTTGCTGTGGTACTGATGACCGGCTTCCACAGGGGGCTGAGTTGAAATCCAGTGTCTCTATTAACGTTGTTCGGTTCATGACCTATGGCAAGAGATTCGGCTACTATCCTGGTCCAGTACTATCCTGGAAATTGTTCTCTAATATTTAAATTCTGATCCGCAACTGTTCTACTTCTACAATTCAGAAAACGGAAGGGAATTACAAGGTTAAGCTTAAGATAATAAGGATCGATTGCAACCACCAGAATATTCTTTAGTGTTTGCAGAATATATTAGCACTACATCTGATTGATTTTTTCTGCAAATGGGACTTACTCGCTGCATAAAGTAACTTTCGTCAACAAATACCATTGATAAGATATTGATTTATTTTTACTGTGTTATCTGTTTGCTTTGGTGTCGTAGTTATATACTCATACTTTGACCCTTTTAATGATAATTCTATAATAAACTTTTATGACTTAATGGGGGAAAAATGAGTATAGGTTTAATTTCGTTCCGTTCTTGAGTAAAATAACAAAATTTTACAACATTTGCTTTCTTCAATCTCTTCACATTCCCAGTTTTACTGTTAAATTTAGTATTCTTGTTTGCTAGAAATGACAACCAAATTTGTTCACAGTACGTTTTTCCATTACAGCCAATGGTTATGTAAGAAGCGAATCATGCGTTGCCGCATTTCTTCAAAAATCTAAAGATGCCAGACGAATCTATTGTGAAGTGGTACACACGAAGGCAAACTGTGATGGATTCAAAAATGAAGGACTCAGTTTTCCTTCCGTTCATCTACAGAAAAAGATGTATATGGAAGCATACAATGAATGTGGTATTGATCCATCCTCTGTGAATTATATTGAAGCCCATGGCACAGGAACCAAAGTATGTATATATTATCAATAAATATTGAACTTAGTTAAATTATAACTAACAGTAATAGAAATGAGTAACCTTGAACAATGTATGATTTGAAGAAAAAAACTTGTAGACGCTTCCATATCCATATAAATATCTACACCCTGACTGCTATAAGTCCATTAGATGGGATCTCGTGGTAACATAAACATGTGCGAAGAAGCAGCCCAACCTATAAACAACAGTTTAAGTAGCCCACGATAGTTGGTAAGTTGTGGAACACTGAAACAGACTTTCAGAGTTGATCACGAAAAAAGTCTCTATTTAAGGATAATCTCTGTTGCGTGTTGTCCAGTGAGTGCCAGATAATTCGTTGTGTTTATAAGGTATAAGTTCACTACACACTGTGTATGAGAGAAAAAAACACTGATCAGATATAAGTTAGAAAATGTCTGAAACAAACTGGAAATATCAAAGCTGGAACACTTAAAAGAACCTACTACAATTTCACAATGGTTGAAATAATCTGAAAATTTCAAATCTGGAACACTTCAAGAAACCTCCTACAGTTCTTCGTCCATTCTTATGTCTCATTCCTTTTCCATAAAAGATCTTGCATTTAGATTCTTTGTATGGAAAGGGGTATACCTCAATATGCTGTATCCAACATCATACTTTAATTTCGAAAACTACCCTTCAATGTGAAATTGGATATAAAACATTAAAATGTTCGTCTCTCTTTTAAACTGATTTCGCTTAAATGTGATAGTGGCAACAGTTACTTGGCTGACTCCAAACGATGAAGTACAGTAGAAAGTGTTTCTCAACAAGTTAAATTAATGAACTAGAGTCTTTCTATTTCAACAATGCCCCTTCTAGCGCTGCTGTCTATGTGTGTTTTTCCGCACCTCCCTCAAAAGAAGGGGGACAAATTGCTGTGGCCGAATTATTTGAATTGTTGAATGCGGAAGCGTTGCCATAATAAATTGTTTCACGTACTTCGCTGTGCTCTGTCCTATGAGCCATTCTATGTAACCTACGATCTTCACTCGTCAAGACCAAACGACTGAATGACATATTGGCAATACAGCTGAGGTTATTCACTTATTTTTCGTAAGCAAAGGGAGGGTTTCCTTCGTCAGAGAGTGGCGGGGGTGTCCGAAGTATGTTTCGCATATTTTCCGAGGGCACACCTGAAAGAGACAGGCTCTAGTGTAGCGATTAGAAGTGAAAGTTAGTGAATATTTCAAGCTGCGTCTAGTAGCAAGAACAACTAATATTTCATCTCCTTTTAAAAAAGATAAAGATTTTGATTACTCGAAGGTAAAAGTGGACCTGTGGCTTCCGTTTATTGTCGTAAGAATTTCAGTTACTGTCTTCCACAAAGTTGTAAATTAAAAGAGACGGGTTCTTGGTCTCAATAAATGAGTGCAAGTCCCATAAAGTAACAAGCCAAAGCCCTTGTTTGAGGGAACACTAGTCCCAACAAAGCTTGTAAGAGCGAATAGGAAGGACTGCGAGTCTAATTAGCCTGAGTGATTAGGGAATAGAGGGTTGTTAATTAATGTGAGACCGAGTTAGCACAAATCTAATTGGGAATAGAGCAACTCAACTAGAGCTAGTGCAAATCTAATCTAGCGTGAGCGTAATTGAGAGTTGCGAGAGCAGGACCCATAGAAAATAGTATACCTGAGTGTATAATCCTTAAGACTATCCATTGGCTAAGTATATCAGAGGTGTTCAAACTTTCGATTTTGGAGGCTTAAAATATTTTTAATTATTCATTCATTCATTCATTTTCTTCAGATTTTTTTAAAATGCTGTGCATATTCTTCCCACTCATCGCTACTTCTAACTTCTAAAGATATGTGGTATGCTCAGTGTGTGTTTGCTTTTGTGCTTGAATATTGCTTGACGACTCTGCACTCAATGCATAGCGAGAACACTTTTGACCTCCAATTTGACCTTGAAGTGGTCCGTTTCGGAAGTCAAGCATGAAGTCGCTGACTGAATGATACTTTGCCACCGAAAAATAAAAGTTAAAAATATGTGCCCAAGACCTTGTAACCCACAGTATGAACTATTAGTAATAATAATAATAATAATAATAATAATAATAATAATAATAATAATAATAATAATAATAATAATAATAATGGAAACACACAGTTCATCTAAACAATAAAATGTAATAAATATAATTGACATGATAGGATTTGAACGCAAGAATGCTCCTGCCAGGTTCGTATGTCACCTCTACGCCAAAATCTTCATATAAATTTGGCAAGATGACTACTAGCTATTGTATATATAAATGTAATTAGTATACGTTTGCGTTCTATAGTTTACCTTAAGATATCACGAAACCTAACTAACATTCCTGCTCGTCTTGATACATTTCAAGGACTTCAAACGTATAATCTGCCATCTTCTCGAAGTTAGGCTGCAGGAGCAACCTTAAAACCCCAGCATTAACTTGATTAACGTTTCCAGACATTTATCTCATTGCGGAAGGTAAATGTAACCTGTTTCTGAGTAGAAGAGGAAAATAATGGGTAATCCATAAGTTATCGTCTCTTCATTATTATTATTGTGTAGCGTGGTCTCGTCAGTTATTGTAGCTTAAAATAACAATACTAAAACTAAGCTGTAGAGGTTTTTGAACTAACAAAGTAACCCCAGGAGTTTGTAAACAAGAATTTGTAGAGCAGAAGGTAATTGATTTTGTAACAGCCAAGGTGGGTAATGTTGCCATTACCGTCCCTTCCCAGAAAAACTAAATCTTTGAAAATCAGGAAAGAAAGTTTTACGTTCCCTTCCCTCTACTCAAACAAGTAGCCCCTCCGAGAAGAGTTTCCCGGGCCAGGTATGTGGTTTACAACGCCGCTTAACGCACGTAAAAATGTAAGCTACTGAAAGAGAATGGTATGCTAAAGTTCAACAAATAATAATAAGTCTTCAAAGGTTGTAGGAACATAACTCTACTTGATAAACAACACAAAAAGAATTCCGATAGCATTAACAAATTTTATTATTATTATTTTTAAAAAAATAAACGTAATGTTGAATCTAACAACGAATTTGTAAAGTTTGTAAAAGTTTGTCCAATTTTGAAAAATATTTTCAACTACTAGTAGATTTAAACAATTTCGATTCATGCAAAAACCACAAGAAATTTATAATTACTGAAAAATTTATCAGGCACATGTTGCGTGAAGTAAAAGTCCAAGATGACTCCTGCCTTATCACAAGACATATTCAGCATAACCATATTTGAAATACACATATTTATATTATAGAAATTCAATACCAATATTTGAACTGATGGTTCAATTAGAATATTTTTCAATTTTCTATCTACATGTTTTTTTTTATATATATATATATACTCACGGAAAAACCCAGAATAACTTTAAATTCACAAAATAAAATATACTATACACAATTTTACATATGGTGTAACACATACCTAGCGAAGAGAACAAGTGACGGGCCCAATCACTTAATTTCAAAGCTCCTTCATCGGAAGGGTAAACAACCAATCAAATTTAAGTATAGCAATCACATGACATTGACAAAAGACTAACCATAATGCCAGATCATTTAAATTAAGAAAACACCAAACTCTATATCCCAAAAATATACTGTAGTGGAATACAGGGAGGAAAAAGGAAGGTGAATAGGTTACCAAAATAATAATAATAATAATAATAATAATAATAATAATATAGAAGGAAACAGTATAGAAGGAAACAGCGCTGTTTCTAATCTTAAATTAAATCCCTTTTGTATTCATTTTACTCTATAATACCAATGTAAAGATCACTACGGCACAACATCCCCCTCCAAAAAAAAATTCTTCAGAATATTTTTCATTTTATACCAAAAACACATATGTATAATACAATATAGTAATGAACATGAGATGAAATGATGATGAAAAGGGTTAGTAGCGAATGAATGATGATGAACATGAACAATAAATATACAATTCAAGAAACAACAATTTTCCTTACATGGTTCCACCACACACATTTCTGGGCTCTCTGTAGAGCTTAGCTAAGGTAGTATGTGTCACGACTATTTTATTATCATTTGTTTTGCATTTTAATGTATTTGCCGTAGGTTTAGCAATCACAGTAACAGGACCCCACCAATTAAAGGCTAATGATTTTGTAACCTTATCCTGTAGGGATGACTTTTGCTGTGATTTGATCAAAACACGATCACCGACAGCAAAGGTGACAGGAACAGTACGCTTATTATATATCCTTCGTCTCTCTTCCCAAGCTTTGTGCATGTTTTCTAAAGCTTGCTCCCATATAGTGGCATTATTAGGGCCATCAATATCTTCAGAGGAAATTTTCCACTTAACCATCAAGGTATCAATAGGATCTCTCCCAAGAAACAATCTAAATGGAGAAAATTTCAACTCTGAATGTTCAGCAGTATTTAGAGAAAACTGCAGTTGGTTTATAAAATATGCCCATTTCTCCTGTTTTCCATTCAAATAGGATTTCAGGCTAGTTTTTACTAATCTCACGTATTTCTCAACTGCATTTCCACCAGGAAAGTAAGGAGAGCTCCTAATATGTTTTATTCCATTTCCAAAAAGGAAATTCTTGAATTCTACAGAAGAAAAACACGGACCCCTATCGCTCGTAAGAGAACGACAAAATCCGAAACGACAAAAAATATCATTCAGGGCTTTGATAACAAGCTTGCTCGTTGCATTACGTAAAGGAACTAAATGAAGGAATCGAGACGCATTATCGAGACAAAGTAGAATGTACCGATATCCATAACTACACGGGAGAGGCCCAGCCAAATCTACGTAGTTATGGCCATTCACCTCAGAACAATATTCTGAGATCAACTGCCCTTGAGGTAAATAATTTCGAGCCTTCGAGAGTTGGCACTCATGGCACCCTCTCACATACTCTCGAACTTCATCGTACATATTCTTCCAAGTAAAATACTTGGAAATTTTCTTGTAACTCTTCAAAATCCCAAGGTGAGCCCCATTGGGTAACATCGAATGATAATAACTTAATAACATAGGGACAAGTAAACGGGGAACCAAAACCTTATAAGGTGAATATTTCGCCTTAGTATTTTGATACAAGATATCCTTCACAATCTTATAATCTTGGTATTCCCCACCATTTTCAACCACCTCCCGATATATATCTTTAGTATTAGCTTCTGTTCGTTGATGTTGTACAATATCGGTATGTGACAGAGGTAAACTCCATAGACTAAACATACAATTCTCCGCGGAATTAATGGAACAAGGATCAACATCTACATCCGTGGGATTAATTTCATAAATCCGCGTCAAAAAATCCACTTGAAAATTCTTCGCACTCGAAATGTGCACAATTTTGAATTTAAATTCAAACAAATTCTGTACTATATTACCATAACGACCTAAATTCTTCGGATTACGTAACATGTGTACGAGAGCATTATTATCTGTAAATATAGTAAATTCGTTACTCAAGAATGAACGAAACCGCATCACCGCATTATATATGGCAAGTAATTCCAATTGATATATTGTTCTATTAAAATCAGCGGGTTTTAAAGTCTTACTGAAAAACCAAACTGGTTTCAACAAGCCCTCGTCCGTTTTCTGAGACAAAATTGCGGCTTGGGATCTCAACGTCGAATCTACATGCAAATAAAATCTTTTATTTAAATTGGGGATGGACAAAATAATCTGTTCTTCAAAAGCTCGCTTTATTTGCTCCAAACAAGAGTCCTCTCTGGGACCCCAAACAAATTTCTCACGTGGGGAACGCATTTTCGATAAGGGTTCGATAAGGCCCGCGAAGTCATTACAAAAACGAGAATAGAAATTTAAAAAGCTCAAAATCTTCACAAGGCCACGTCGGTTTTGAGGGGGTTTAATATCCCTAATTGCTTGTAGCCTTTCGGGTAACATCTTAATCTCACCATCCTCGATCAAGAAGCCCAAAAATTCAATTTTTGTCCTCAATATCTTACATTTGTCGGGAGAGAGAGTGAGGCCTCTGTTCGAAAAACGAGAGAGAACTTGTTCAAGCATGGAATTGTGTTCCTCAATAGAACGTCCATATACGACAATGTCGTCCGCGTAGAATTCAACCCCCTTTCCTCTCAAGTCTCCCAATATATCGTTAAGAGCCCTCATTAAAGCCTGTGTCCCAATGCAGATTCCCATCGGTACGCGCCCGTATTCATATAATTTGTCTTGTACAGCGAAGGCGGTGAGCTGTCTACTCTCAGGGGACAGCTGGACCTGGAAGAAAGCTCGACGGGCATCGAATATTGACATAATTTTTGCATCAGAAAGCGAACTAATACACTCGTCGAGGTTCGGACAAGGGACCCCATCTCCACAAATGATATTGTTCACCCGAGCGAAATTTACTACTAGCCTGGAAGATGAATCCCTATTCTTAACAAGAAAACAGGGAGATCTAAACTCAGAGAGTGAAGGACGAATAACATTATTTTCCAATAATTGTTCAATAATATGAGATAATTCCTTCTGCTGAGTTCTCGAAAAAGGGTACTGTCTCTCACGTATCACTTCATCTGATTTTCTTTGGATATGGTATACAAAATCACTAATGCAGCCTATACGATGAGTGATCACATTATCATATTTACTCAATAACCTATCTACATAAGCCCCTAAACTCTTGTCTTGTTCCAATAACTTTTTATCTATACCATCAATGATTTTCTTTCTCTCTTCTACAGTAATATCCCACTTACTCTCATCACCTGACTGTAACATACATAACAATGGATCGCCCCCTATTTCATTATTATAATTGACATTATTGACATCAAAATTCACACGTTTCCCACAGACGTTATCGTCATTTACTACATTACAAGTATCAGGTCGCGAAGAAGGCCCAGGCACGGGCTCATTTTCTAACATTGAAATATTATTTTTCTCAAAATTAGAGTCCGAAGTAACATTTGTTTTTCTTTTTAAATTTGATGAAGGCAAATGAAATGTCCTGGAAGAAAAATTTTCGCTGCAAGAGTACCTGTAACCATGTAGTCCCACTGTGTCGCTCCTGGTCGGCTTAGAAGGCTTACGGCTCCTTATCTGCGGTGCCCTGGTCGCATCCAAATCTTCCCTATTAGGATGTTTACTTCCGTTGTCAAAATTTCTCTTACAAGTCCAGGGCCTACGGGAATGAGGCGAAGAATCTCCCAAGAAAAGTTTGGCGGCAGCTTCGCTCACACTCCCCTCCCTGGAAGGATAAAAACCAGCAACAGACTTCCTTTTGTTATAAGTAAGAGGGGAGGGGGGAGAAGATTTTACTAAGGGAACTTCTATTTTTGACTTGGTCCAATATAACGTGTTTTTATAAAAGTCAATACATAATCCCTCTCGACGAAAACAATCGAGTCCCAAAAGAATTGGATATTCAAGATTTTTCATTACATAAAACTTGCACTGAAACTTATATCCATCTATAACCAAGGGTAGCAACACTGAAGGACGTAACACTAATGCTTCTCTGTTAATAGTTTTTCCACGAAAACAGTCTTTATAATTAACACGGACTTCATCTAAGTTCTTAACTTTATTAAAAAGGTCCAAACTAATTAAATTAGCCGTGCACCCACAATCTAAGGCAGAGACGACTGAAAAATCCCCAACTTTAAGGTTCACTAAGGCAACGCCCCCACTATCTTCTACAGAGCACACTTTCTTTTCATTATTTCCAACAAACGACATAGATGAAGACGAATTTTTATTTAAACTACAGTTCCGTCTTAAATGCTGACCGCCACAAACAAAGCACGCAACAGTTTTTTGTTTTTGTTTATTTGTAAAGTTTTTATTCACAACTGGCAACCCTACTTGAGAGCGCACCTTAAAATCAAATTGCTTAGAATAGAGTTCATGAAAGGTGTAATCGTTAACCAGTCGGTGTAATTCACTCATAGTTTTAGGTTTCTGATTATAAAATAACCTCCCTTTAATTCGAGGCAGAACGCCACTGGTAATGAAACTTATTAATCTCTCATCACCACAATTTAATTTAAGCAAGCGATCGACTGTGACTAAACGTTTAACAAAGTCTTTCAAGTTCTCTGCCTGGCCTTGGGGCTTATACATATATTCAACAACTATGGATTGTATAGCACATTCCGATAATAAATTATGAAAAACATAATCTCGCGTGAGCTCCCAGGTACGAAGCTGACTAGGCAATTCCAGTAATACATTTTTTAAAGGACCTGATACTTTTCCTCTTAAAGAATACAGTAATGCCGGGAAAGGAAAACGGTCTACATTATAAAACTCGTCTATTTGTTTAACAAATTCATATAATACTGTAGGGTTAGATCCGTCACAACTTGGTAAATTATCAAAGAAAGATCGAAGTACCAAAGCTGCGGAATTCTGTTCTAGTTTTGAAAAACAAGCATTCGAAGAAGAAGTTAAGTTACATTGCTGACCTTGCACATTCTTATCAACTAGCGAGCCAGCAAAAGGTGAATGAACACTTGGTACAACAGGCACCGTGTTTGTATTACTCACAGGTGCTACGTTAACTACCTCCTGCTTATCAAGGTCAACAGACGACTGTGGGTCAGCTGTTTTATTAGCAAGGAATCTATAGAGCAGTGATTTTGCTTCTCCTTCTGATAACGTTTCTACGACCTGTCTTTGGTCAATTGGATTCATTGTAGCAATTTCTTTCAAAAATATTGATTCGACCTTTCTTTGTTCTACGTGTTCTACATTTTCATTTTCCTTAAAAAGTGGTATCTCATCCATAAAAAAGGAACTATCACCACCAAAAGCCATGATGAATATAAACAAGTAAGCAAGGATATTGACTAACATGTGCCAAGAATTGGGTTCAATCCCGCCTGCTTTATATTACCAATGAAGACTATAGCTGACTTTAAACTTTTAAAGCATACCATAAAAAAATAAATGACTTGTTCTCTTCTTTTGTAACAGCCAAGGTGGGTAATGTTGCCATTACCGTCCCTTCCCAGAAAAACTAAATCTTTGAAAATCAGGAAAGAAAGTTTTACGTTCCCTTCCCTCTACTCAAACAAGTAGCCCCTCCGAGAAGAGTTTCCCGGGCCAGGTATGTGGTTTACAACGCCGCTTAACGCACGTAAAAATGTAAGCTACTGAAAGAGAATGGTATGCTAAAGTTCAACAAATAATAATAAGTCTTCAAAGGTTGTAGGAACATAACTCTACTTGATAAACAACACAAAAAGAATTCCGATAGCATTAACAAATTTTATTATTATTATTTTTAAAAAAATAAACGTAATGTTGAATCTAACAACGAATTTGTAAAGTTTGTAAAAGTTTGTCCAATTTTGAAAAATATTTTCAACTACTAGTAGATTTAAACAATTTCGATTCATGCAAAAACCACAAGAAATTTATAATTACTGAAAAATTTATCAGGCACATGTTGCGTGAAGTAAAAGTCCAAGATGGCTCCTGCCTTATCACAAGACATATTCAGCATAACCATATTTGAAATACACATATTTATATTATAGAAATTCAATACCAATATTTGAACTGATGGTTCAATTAGAATATTTTTCAATTTTCTATCTACATGTTTTTTTTATATATATATATATACTCACGGAAAAACCCAGAATAACTTTAAATTCACAAAATAAAATATACTATACACAATTTTACATATGGTGTAACACATACCTAGCGAAGAGAACAAGTGACGGGCCCAATCACTTAATTTCAAAGCTCCTTCATCGGAAGGGTAAACAACCAATCAAATTTAAGTATAGCAATCACATGACATTGACAAAAGACTAACCATAATGCCAGATCATTTAAATTAAGAAAACACCAAACTCTATATCCCAAAAATATACTGTAGTGGAATACAGGGAGGAAAAAGGAAGGTGAATAGGTTACCAAAATAATAATAATAATAATAATAATAATAATATAGAAAGAAACAGTATAGAAGGAAACAGCGCTGTTTCTAATCTTAAATTAAATCCCTTTTGTATTCATTTTACTCTATAATACCAATGTAAAGATCACTACGGCACAATTTGTTACTTGG
The DNA here is from genome assembly GCF_964235325.1 of Thermobia domestica. NCBI lineage: Eukaryota > Metazoa > Arthropoda > Insecta > Zygentoma > Lepismatidae > Thermobia > Thermobia domestica. Next base: position 57,579,266 of record NC_137455.1, on the reverse strand, counting down.
ATTGCTTAATAAATGAAATTAAACACTTTTTGTTTGGAAACAGATTGTGATGTGAAGGGAGTAAAAAGAAGGTGAAAAGTTTAAGTATATCATTGGATGGGTAAAACCTGAACAGCACTTGTCTTGTACTCTCGACTATTCTCTATCGATGACACCCTCGGTGTATTGTTGTCCTCTTTCTGGTACATTTCCTCCAGGTGATAGGTGGCAAGAGGGCTTGAATAGGAGCTCGGTAAGGATGCAGAGAAAGCCTAATTATTTAGGCATGATGAGTAATTACGGACGCTTTCTTGACAGTCGTTTCATTTTTTCGATAATACAAGAAAACGTTAATACAGATAGATGTCACCATTAATAAACATGGCTAAAGTTCGTACGTTGAGATCAAGTAATACGGTTTGCGCGTCTTACATCTCCGTCGTATATTGACTCACCTTTCCGTCATTTTCTTTGGAATGCCTCAACTATTAAATCGCCAGTTCAATGAAACGCCACATAGATGATGAAAATGCAAACTGTGTAGATTGACGTGAAGTAAGGTGATTATCGGAGTGTGAACAGAGGAAACAGCCTGCATGTTTATTGATTAAGAAATACAAAAAACAAGAAAAGTCAACACAAAATAGACCTTCTTTTATGTCTAAATATGCAAATGAACTGTAATTTTGTGCTGAAACAAATAGAAAATAGTAGTACAATAATTTTTTATATGACATTTACATGAAATGAAATAACCGAAAACTAGTTTTTACGAAAGGAAGTAAATTAATTTATTTTCTATTTTCCGCTATTGCATCTTGAACTAAAAATAAATTTTGCACCACTACGTGAATGATATTTTTTTATAAACACTAGAATGCCGTGAAAGTAGCACTAAATATTTCAAACAATAGTAAAAAACGTGTAATAATCGTAGTGGAGAATCTAAATTGAGAAAGTGGAACAGGAGGTACTCTTCTTGATGTGCCTAATAATCAATTACAATTATTTATGAGAATTAAAAAAAAAAAACACTACATTTTACAAAGTAGCCAGAAGTATAATCAGATCTGTATTAACGGAGGTACCGGGGTCCAGACCATCATATTAAAAGAGTCGAAATTGATGTATAGAATGTAAAAAATATGTTATGATAGAGAACAAAGGGAAAGCTATTCAAAAACATTGTTGGAAATAGAATGTGAATATTTTTTTCGTAATAAAGCTATTAGCACTTGAAGAAGCTGACAATATTTCTTATTTTCTGTCAAGGTAATATGTGAATATGGCTCTATTCGCTCCTTCCCGTTGCTGGTGGCTCTGTGTACGCGGACGCGGCCAAACTCTTTAGTTATACCGAATAAGGAGAGATAAGAGAGATAAAAAAATTTTGAAGCCCAAGGTGTGAGGGGCTCAAAATTGTCCTACGCACAGGAGTGTTGAATACCTAAATTCGGCCTGTTCATGGTGATTGCTTTAATTATGTGCAGATATGATTATTGTATGCTTTTCCATTGAATGTACCATTAGTTAGTCTTATACACATTTAACAAATGTCCTTTTTGTGCTCTTCTGTCTTCCAGTTTACTCTTTGTTTCTAAATCTAAACTTATCGATTTATATAATATTGTATTAGAAAGATGGATGTTTTAAGTCTCTCAAACCATTCGAGTCTCTCGCTACATTGTAGTTCAATAGTTGGTGTTTTTACCTTTGGTGTAGATAGTAATTTTATCTTGATGCACACAATACCGTACTTTTGTGTTGAATTATTGCAAATAGAGATATAATATTAATTTTAATATTAATATAATAGGAATGCTTGGATGCCATGTGGCTTAATTTCTAAACTGATATTTTCTAGGAGTGAAGTTTGAACTTCAATATGACGAGTACAATGTATACTTATGTTATGTTGGCAACCAAATTCATAACTATGTAGCCTATGTTTTTATAATTTAGTGTTTACAAAAATGTTTTAAAAACGTACCTATCTGTAGAGGTGAATGAATACATTGGTGCATTTCTTCGTTTTTTGAAGTTAGGTCACTTCGGATCCAAACGATCCAATACAGAGGTTAATCAAAGGACATTAATATCCTTTTGTTATAATACCTAGGTATAAGTTGTGACCATGCCAACAAAATCATAGACGGCCGCCATATGTTCCCTCTGTGAAGGTAGCATAATCACAAGTCTTTAATTCTGGTATTGTATGAATGGTCGAACGAGAGGGATAGATACTTATATTCTTTATTTTGTACTTTTAATCTGATCTCTGGGTGAAAGTGCTTAAATGATTTAATAGAATTATAAATTATATTTCACTTAAATATATCTTTTTAAGTGAAGTAACACGGACCTTTGCTGAAAATAAATATGATTATTAATAATTTATTGTAAGAATTTCAATATGACATGGACTATTGCTGTTATAAACCACTATTCAAGTGCAGCGTTAGGTGTCCTGCAGTAAGCACAACCAGTATCACACATTACTTCCCGTGCAGATTGGAACATGCTTAGTTGTACCTCTCAGTTGCTACAATGATGAGCACATTCTTGCTGCCTCACATCGTAGAACAACGTATGGTGATCAAATTTCTCCGTCGAGGAAACGTCTAATAATTTTAAATTTGGCAGACTCCAAACATAGTATGAGAAAGAGTGTTTCTCTAAGAATTGTATGTTTCGAGTGTGGCTGCATAAGAGAGAGTCAAAAGCGTGCTAAGAAATAATTGTCTGCTGCGAATATCCGCCACCCTGATAAATATTGTGTGAATGTAGTAATTCGTGAGATGCATATCATTATCAATGAACTTGTATAGTAATAAAACATTGCACTTATGCCAAGGTTTACTCCGAGTGGATTCCAGGCACGTTGACACACGTGAACAAAATGATACGCATGCAAACCACCAGTTCTCTTCTACGGTAGTTTCAATATGAGGGAGATGCATTTTAGAAGTCGATGAAACATGTAACAATTCAATCCTGTGTTCCAGAAGTATTCACGTGAGTGGCGGGATATCGATATTCCAAAACCAAAGAAACCGCAGAGAAATTATTTTGCATGAAAAATTTTGGTATGTTGCTTTCGGGAAGGGTAATTTGCAGGGGTGAACAATGTAGTGAATCCTTAACTTCCACTTGAGAGGCATGCAGATAAAGATGCCGTAAACCCTAGTGTCCAGGGGTAGTTTCGCAGTCAACCGAGAATTATCTATAAAGAACTCCTGACAATGTTTTCAGAATGTTGGCTGAATTGTATTGACTGTGGAGGGCAATACTTTGAAGGGTGACATTAAACTATTTTGTTCGCTATAAAGGCCTTGGAGAAGAAAATTCAGTCCTGGTCATCCATCTTTGAACCATCTTGTGTGTTGAGACGACAAAAGAAATAATAACATCTTTAATTTACTTTACTAGTTATTATTCTATTAATCCATTGACAATTAATAATATACAAAGTTGCCCCAAGGATAACAGAGCAATTTTCTTTGAAACTTTTAACTACAAGGAGGATTGCGACCTTAATGTTGGATAAAGGGCGTATGTAACTACAGAAGTTTAAGATATAGGCCGAGCTTTAAGATCTTAAATAATCTCAGTTTCAACGTTCGGTGCATTCCCACTTTAACTCTTGATTGGAGTTGAAATTCATTAAGCTTTGGTTCACGTCTCACAAATTAAGATGTTAACACGGGATGATACTTTACAAAACATAGAGTTTTTATGATATAAAGAGAATAATTTTAGTTATAGTTTTATTGTGATGCATACGATGCTAGATTCCCAAAATGATATATTTTATAGAAGCTGGGCTAATCCATATGAAGTGGTCCAAAAATGGTGAAAGTGCTTGCTCGACCATCTCCGAAAATTATAAAAAGTGGAGTGTGATGAACCTTGTGTATGAGAAGGTCAATAACACGAGTCACGTTTTCGGAAATGCAATTGTTCCTGAATGGTGGCCATCTTTGTTGTCGAAGGAGTGCCATTTTCTGCAGTTGCAAGCATTTACGAAAACCGCATTTGTGCAAGACTTTCTAATTAGAGGAACATGAAGCAAAACGAATATGTACAGGAGAGACCAAAGTATATGGAGAATATATAATTGTGCGCCCAAATGGAGATTCACGGTTGCAAACTAATACATGAAATCACCAGAAAAAGTACAGAAAAGTGCACGTTTGAAGGGACTGTATTTTGGAATGGCATAAAGGTAGTAATTCAGAATTTATGGTGTGAACACTAGGGCATATCCAGATTCTTCAGAAACATTCACAGTTATGATACGGCTGTTGCCACAGAGTTATGCGGGTTCGAAAGTTGGAGTTTGTCGTTTTTATTCTATTTTTGGGGCTTAATATCTCAGGATGGCAAACTGCTAAAAATTGCTGCTGTAGCCACAAGGCAGTTCTGTGTGTTAATAAACTATTACAAAAAAAAAATCATGACGATGCTAAGTCGGTGCATGAATCACCTTTTACGTTATGATCGGATGGATATTGATTCTACTTTATCAGTTTGAGGAAACATGCAGCAGGTGGCAGTAAAATCGCGGCCTAAATCGTTCATGTTGGAGTTACCTACCTGTATTTTTGTTTGTTATCTATGCATTTACCCTCCAAATGTCAGTCAGACGCTTGGAGTATCCGTCAGTCGTTTTGCTACAGCGACGGTGGAAGGTTGTTGTGTTGTGCGCTGAAAATGGCCTCTCAGTATTCTGTGGGAAATACAACTAATGAGGAATGCCATAAATCTACGTATGGTGTTTGTGCAAAGGAACTAAAGTATATATCGTACTTGCAAACAGAAAGTCAGAGCTGCTTCGTCTACGAATTGGCTGTGAACCTGCGATAGTGTGCAAGTACCATGAAATAAGATATTTAGAACAATATAACGATCTGTTCGGTCATGTGTGTTTTTACCCAATAAACATTCATAAGAAATCTATTAAAAAGGGACTTTGAAAAGTTCTCATTGAACACATGCTACAATTTAAGAAGACTGGTGTTCAGTTAATATCAGGAAAATCACTTTGTCCCAATTGTTGCTCCGCAGTGTTTGCACCCAGTACGTGTAACCTGGAAGATCAAAACAGAAATAGCGATGTTGAATTTGTTCAGTCAACATCCGTCTTAGAAACTTTAGATTCAACATGTTGTACGTTAGGATTTTCGCCACCGTCAAAAATACGAAAAGTCAGTGCCGAGAAAAGGAAAGGTAAGCTTCAACGCAAAATGGACTAAGTGTCACAAGCGCTAAGAAGACAATTAGAACTTGCCTTCGTGGAAAATATTGAAGAGAATACGACAGCGTACAAGTGTCCTCGGATTATGAAATCCTGATACCTCAATTACAAGAGAAATGTACCATTGCTACCAAGGAAGAAAAAGTAAAAATCTTAAGTTTGCTCCCAACAACATGGCCTCGTAAGAAGATTCTAACTGAATTTAATGTGTCAGAACGTCTTGTCAAGATTACTAGAAAACTGGTGAGTGAGCAGGGAATTTTACCAGATCTGGGGCAGAAGCAGGGAGTATCAGTGTCACCAGAGACAACAGAAAAGGTTCTCCATTTTTATGAAGACGATGAATACAGCCGTTTGTGTCCAGGTAAGAAAGATTGTAGACCAGCACGTGCAGGAAGTGTGAGGATTCAGAAACAGAAACGACTGTTGTTATGTAACCTGAACGAGCTTTACCTGGCATTTAAACAGAACTATCCAGAATGCACAGATATTCACAGGGCTAAGTTTTGTGCCATGAAACCTAAATGGTACATTGATTCTGAGTGTATAGTTTTGGCTGATTTTGCTGAAAACTATACATTCATCATCCAAGATGCCATACAGTCCTATCGTTGGGTAAAGCAGCAAAGCCACTCTGCATCCTTTTGTCTACCACTACCAACAAGGTGGAGAACAGAAGCACTCTTGCCTCTGCGTAATAAGTGATCTTTTAGCGCATATTACTGTGGCAGTTCACGTGTTTCAGCAACATCTTATCAGTCCCATGCGAGTACATTTACCACACGTAGAAAAGATTACATACTTTTCTCATGGTGCGTCCAGCCAGTACAAAGAACAAGAAGAACTTTGTCAATCTGTGTCACCATCAAGCAGACTATGGGGTCGAAGCCAAATGGCATTTCTGTGCTACGTCACACGGTAAAACTGCATGTGATGGCGTTGGTGGTGTGACGAAGAGGACAGTTGCAGAGGCCAGTTACTGATCAGATCCTTACACCTTGCGATATGTTTTACTTTTGTTCAGAACACATCAAGGGGATCACGTATGTCTTTGTTTCCACTGAAGTCGTGTCTAAACATGAAAATGAACTGAAAGAGCGATTTGCGAGCTGTCAGTCCATTCGAGGCACAAGTAGCTTCTATCGTTTTACCCCCATTTCCGAACATACCTTACGATGTTATGTGACATCAACAAGTGAAGAGTTTCAGGAGTTTCCTGTTGCCAAATGTGTGACCGTAACACACTGAGAACTAATTCTGTTTTTTGTACTGCTTTATTGCTCGGTCAGTACTAATACACTGAACACAATCTTCACTCACCTGCTTTGTTAACATTGTCCTAACTATGTTCTCCATGTAATATCAGTCATGATTTTTTTGTAATACTTTATTAACATACAGAACTGCTTTGTGGCTGCAGCAGCAATTTTTAGCAGTTTGGCATCCTGCGATATTATGCCCCCAAAATGCAATAAAAATGACAAATTCCAACTTTCGAACCCCATAGCTCTGTGGCAACAGTCGTATCATAGCTGAGAATGTTTCTGAAGAATCTGGACACGCCCCAGTATTTAAACCATAAATTCTGAACCACTACCTTTATGCCATTCCAAAATACAGCCCCTTGAAACGTGCACTTTTCTGTACTTTTTCTGGTGATTTCATGTATTAGTTTGCAACCCTAAATCTCCATTTGGGCACACGATTATATATTCTCCGTGTACCTTGGCTTCTCCTGTACACATTCGTTTTTGTTTCATGTTCCTCTGATTAGAAAGTACTGAGCAAATGCGGTTTTCGTAAACGCTTGCAACTGCAGAAAATGGCACTCCTTCGACAACAAAGATGGTCGCCATTCAGGAAAATTGTATTTCCGAAAACGTGACTCATGTTATTGACCTCATACAAGGTTCATCGCACTCCACTTTTTATAATTTTCGGAGATGGTCAAGCAACCTGCTCTGGACCACTTCATATATATAGATTAGCCTAGCTATTTTCTCTCCTTGCTTAATGTTCTTAAAATAGATGTTTCTTGGCGTGAAAATGGAACGTGGTCTCTATGTAACAGATGAAGAATGTCAGGTGCCACACACAGTCTTTTGTAATTTTGTTTGAAAGTGACTACATAGAGGAAAGAGATGTTGAGTTTTTGACTGGTCAAAAAATCATCAGTGAGAATGAGCGTGAATGAGCATCAAATCCAATTACACAGCATGAAATAACTATTGATGCAGAAAGGGAATGAAAATGAATAATATAGGTAGGAGTCATCTAATCTGTTGTCACGATACTACTACGCATGTATGCTGCCATTATGATGATTTAAACAAATTCTTGGTTTATTGCTAAGAGAAGGGCATGTTGTGTTTTTCAGCTAACAAAGCCCAGAAACGTTTACAATGCAAAAATATCCCTATCAACAACTTAAATCGTGGCATATATAATGAAACTAGACGTTGTGAAATAACCCTGAATCCACTCAACAGTGTTCAAACCGTAGATCATCGATCAGTAATATTTATGTCAGAAAGAAATTTGTACTTCCAATACATAGTATGACGTAGTCGATGAGATTCTGTACATCGTTTCGTACTGGCTTCGAGAAATCATTGACTTTCATACTCGTGGCATTACAGTTGCATTTCTGCCACCACTGAGACTAACGTGACGGAGTGATAATGAGCAGTCGTGATGTACCATATTTCTTCCACTATGAAATGCAGAAATATAATGGTACTCATACCTCATTCTTCGACAATGTATTGTATAGTCCTGAAGTCACTCATGTTAGACCAGTTTCGGTCACTACTGAACTGCAACTTTGTAGCCTCTTTCCGGTTACTGCTTCGAAAGAGAGTTGTTTGCGAACATCATGCATTGTGATAATGATTGGTAATCATTTTATTTCCCTCTTATCTTCAGTACATCGATTTCAAATAGTTGATTTTACGTTAGTGAAGTTGAGAGTGCAGGTCTTGAGGGAATTCACGTCCCTAAAAATATATACTATTGATCGTTTACCGATGTGAATTCCCTTAAGGTGTACCTTTGCAGCTTATAATATTTATCACACATGTTGATAGATATGGTTTTTAATACAATCTTAAAAAGGAAAATGCAGAAAGTAAAAAGATATGTCTATTTTTTCAGGTAGGTGACGTAGAAGAAGTTACTGCTATGGCCGAGATATTCTGCAAGGACAAAAAATCTCCTTTGCTTATTGGATCCGTAAAGAGCAATATGGGTCATTCTGAAGGATCATCTATTCTATGCTCTATTGGTAAAATTATCGTTGCATTTGAAACCGGTATTATTCCACCTAATCTACACTTTAAGAAACCTAAAGCAAAAATAGCAGAACTCTTCAACTCAAAATTACATGTAAGTGAGATATGAATTCACATAAAATCGGATATTTTCAAATCTGCAATGAGAATAAAAACTATTTTATTATGTGTTTAATATTTACAGAGAGATGTTTGGCTTCAAAGAAACATTTCGTATGAAAGATTACTGATACCATCATTACGTAATTCTGAATGTACTGGTGCGTGTCATTCCTCTGCAAGACTCAACGGAAGTTCGCGAGATGTTACTGCAGTTGTCATTCCAAAAGTTAAATGAAATGATGATATTAACTGTAAATGCAAGTGAGGCAGGTCTGTATCTAGGAGGGTCTAGGGGGCCGTTCACCCCCTAAATGGTTTCTACCCCTCTAAATTTTTCACGGTAGGCTTGCAAATGACCTATAATATCGTGATGAACTAAATATGGTTGAATTGGGCTCACCCGAAATTCAGCCGGGTTCCCCTAACGTTTTTGGGCTGGATACCGACCTGAAATGAGGACTGTGAATGCTATACGTAAAGCAATATGAATATCTACAGAACTCACAGTGAAGAAAAACGATTACATTTCCATATTTTGTAATATCAGTATTGCACACCAATTCAATGTCACTTTCCTAGGTACTCACAGCTTTGCATTTCCAATATCGCATCGTTTCTGCCATATTTAGGGAGATAATTCCCTGTACATGATAGAATGCAATTGCATGATATACTTCTCTCGAGTACTATATTATTTACAGTTGATATCTATATTGCTTTGATCTTCTACAATGATCACCACAGTGACGTCTATTGAATGCTTGCAATCTTACAGTGAAACGACATCCACGGGAATACTTAAAGGTACATAATGGTGTGGTCGAATATAAATACATATCTCGAACACTGATTAACATTATGGGAAAAACTTTTTAGAATCTTTGTGGCATAATCTGGAGATATAACAATACTATTGATGAAGATAAACTATAAATGAAACTGAAAACTATTTCTGAAGCAATAGTCTAGGCAAATTATTGTTGAACCGGGAACAAATTGCAATACCATTTCTGTTAACGGGTCTTACATAAAAATTTCTGAGGAAAACGGTGGCGAAAAGTGTGCCACTCTCCGAGGTGGGGATAAGGCCGCTGTGGATAATTTTCTAACATGGCCGACACGCCCTACTACTATTCACAAAGTTTCACCTACGCGCCTCCTGTGCCCCTTTTAATTAACATAGAGCAATGAGTAATACATCTTTGTAAAGCTTATAGAACGCAGATTCCAACGGTGTAACATTGGTTCACATTTTGCCCACGAACTAGAAGAAGAAGAAGAAGAAGAAGAAGTTTTAAAAATTACAAAAAACTAGATTTTTTCGAAAATATTTCAACTCTGGCAACACTGTGTGTACAGCAGAGCAACAAAAAATTCTTTATTACATACGTTACACATTTATGTGTAAGATGTACAACAGTCATTGAGATCTAGGCCGAGGAAGATGTTCCAATATGGGATACGGTATACCCTTTATGGTCTGTATCACCGATTCCAATGGAGAAAATAGACCACTATATGAGAACATCCTGCGACCATCCTATTTACCACACTATCATGACGTACATCGTTGTAAAGCATATAGAGCGCAGCTCTGTATTACATTGATCATAATTTCACCCACCAGATAGAAGAAGAAGAAGAAAGTTGAAAAATTACAAATAAGTTATTTATTCATAGACTTATTTATTATGGAAAATTATACGCATGCTGTATCACGCATTTTATTGGAGGGTGAGAACACCCTGCAATGTAATAGTTGTCGTCATTTGTTCCAACCGGAAATTTGACTAATAGAAGTGGAATATGAGTCTTAACAGTCTAACAAATGAAAAAAACTCAAACGGCGAGATTATTCTAATGTATAATTTAGTATTGGCTTTTTTAATGAAAAAATACCTTAGAGAAACGGTTTTGAAAAGTCTACCACTCTCCGAGAGTGCATAGATCTGCTGTGGTGAATTTTCCAATATTGGCGCCACGTTTCGTAGTACTTGATAACATTATATGTTGAGGATTGTTCAATATTTGGGATCTTATTCTTTATGTCGATTGAAAACAAATCCTTAAACAAGTTTTTTCAAATATTTTTATTAGAATATTTTTTCATGGTACTCGACAGTTTTACATCCAGTTCAGTGTTCAATAGTTTCCATGTGTTAGAGCTTACTTACATTAAAATCAATATATGCTATACAACTTAACCTATATGCATTATGTCGAAAATAAGAATTACATGTAAAAGTTACATGTACAAATGTAATGTGTATACAATTATGTTAAGTTCTGCTACGTGGAACTGTAAATGAACTAAGTAATATTTAACACTAATAAATTTAAATTTTGAAAGTTAATTAACGTACTTGGAATGGTTCGTAAGCAGCTATAGCAGATAAAACTCTTTGCTTATAATATCACTTTTATCTCAGTCATCATCATTATTAATATCCACAGAATTACAACTTGTACCTCTACAATGAAAACACATCATTCCTTGCCTTCTGCATACGTACTGTGGAGTAGCACATTGTGTTATGCTGCTTCTGCCTTTCAAATTTTAATAAATAATTGGGTGCTAGTGATTTATGCATTTTCACTGGTGTCAGATGTTCGTGATGCAATTCACATATCTAGCTACATGGATCCATTTCATTACCCATCCACTGTTGAACCTGGTGATACACTCGTTCACTATGAAATTTGCATACAACTACTGACAAGTAAACCTTACGTTTGGGTGAATCGAGTTGCTGACTGAGACACATATGAGAAAGTAGTACTAAATGTGGTCAGTATTTCAGTGAAGTTGTAGGTGCGAAGCTCCAGGGGTTTAGGAGATACAGCTACCAGAACATCACATGAAAGTACAGAATAGTCTTCATACAGTTGAAGGTAAAAGCTCTCTAAGATCTCTTGTAACGACAAAAGGTGAATAACAAATATATGGGTACATATTAGGACTAGGGGGAAGTCATATAGTAAGGGTTTACCTAACGGCGGCCATCTTGAAATCCGCCATTTTGAATTAAGGTTAAATTTTTAAAATAGGAATAGGGTCATGTGATACATGATTTAAGGCGAAAATTTAATCAGAAGAACAATGGTGACGTTAATTTTGATTTACGCGCAATTGGTAAAAAGTTACAGGGAAATTAAATATTGTTGCAGCATGTGTATGTCCTTTACCCCACCTTGTAAATTTTGTATTAATGATAATAATTAAATAAAAAGCAGGTGGATAAATATTAGGTCCATGGCAAGAGTTGCCTTGTTGGCGGCCATGTTCAAATCCGCCATTTTGAATCAAAGAAAAGTTTTAAACAAAACGCATAACATTGACACCTTATTAATAGCAAATTTTACCATAAATCCAACGGTATAACCATTTTTGCTTTATCATTAACCAGCACAAAATTAAATAGATCGCTCCTTACGACTACTGCTTTGACGGAATTGTTAACAACAAATGTGTCAAGTGTAACTCGATTGCCTTTGTCAGGTGTGCTCACTGTGAGCAGAGCATTTGTGCAAGTCATGCACTCCTTTCTGAACTACATATTGAATGTACTAATTGAGGACTTTTCTGAAAGAAAGACCCAAGTTCAATTATGACTCAATTCCACTTTGGTCATTTTTCCTTAAATTAGCAACTTGTTTATGCGACAACAAATGCTGGTTAATAATAAAGCAAAAATGGTTATACCGTTGGATTTATGGTAAAATTTCCTATTGATAGGGCGTCAATGTCATGCGTTTTGTTTAAAACTTTTATCTGATTCAAAATGGCGGATTTGAACATGGCCGCCATCAAGGCAACTCTTACCATAGACCTAATATTTATCCACCTGCTTTTTATTTAATTTTTATCATTAACACAAAATTTACAAGGCAGGGTAAAGGACATACACATGCTGCAACAATATTTAATTTTCCTGTAACTTTTTACCAATTGCGCGTAAATCAAAATTAACGTCACCATTGTCCTTCTGATTAAATTTGCGCCTTAAATCATGTATCACATGACCCTATTCCTATTTTAAAAATTTAACCTTAATTCAAAATGGCGGATTTCAAGATGGACGCCGTCAGGTAAACCCTTACTATATGACTTCCCCCTAGTCCTAATATGTACCCATATACTTGTTATTCACCTTTTGTCGTTACAAGAGGTCTTACAGAACTTTTACCTCCAACTGTATGAAGACTATTCTGTACTTCCATGTGATGTTCTGGTAGCTGTATCTCCTAAACCCCTGGAGCTTCGCACCTACAACTTCACTGAAATACTGACCACACCTAGTACTACTTTCTCATATGTGTCTCAGTCAGCAACTCGATTCACCCAAACGTAAGGTTTACTTGTGAGGGAGGGGGTCCTTCTGGTTTCATGTGAACTGTTGATTTTGTCGCTCTTGGTGTTTAGATTTGAAACCACCTTTCGTTTAGTGTACCCCCTGAACTTCCGCCATAGTTTCGTGACCAGCAATGTGAACTACTTCTTTCAATTTCCCAGCTATCTTGGAAACAGAAACATGTTTCTTAAACATCTCATTTCTCTTGAACATTTTGATAGAGTCACATTTCCCTAGGCCATACGGGTTTGATGTATCGCACTCTAATATAGCATGCGCGAAAAGAATGTGACAGCAGTCTTCTTTACCAAGTTTTTGCTTAATTTTTTAATATCATAGACAGTCTTGCTTTGATTCTCGGCAGAGAAAAATATCATGATACTCATTACTGAAGTGATGTATTAACAGGATCAGTAGATCAGTGTCATCACGCGTGTATCACGCGTTGGGCTTGTGTGTATGAATATTTTCCCCTTAACTCCCCTCCATTGGTTCTCCCTTTTTTTCTTGTTATCCCTATCTGTCTTGTAAGCATAATAAGTATCATCAAGAATAATTAACTCAGTGTTCTTGTTGAAGCCAAGTTTCACTGATTGCAGTCAGGTCAAAGTTGGATGATAACACATTACAAAGGAATGTTGGCATTTTTTCTTAAACCTCTGGAGTTTTTCACATAGATACTTATAAGAGTACACTTCTTCTTCAGTTTGTTATTTCTAAGAAAATTGTACACAATAGATGTTTCAGGAATAGACAAAATGTTCCCGCCCACATTTAAAAACTTCACATAGAAGTTCCCCTTCTCGTCTGCATTATTTGAAGTCCATTGACTCCTATATTTTTTCTTTTCGTATCTTACCTAAAGAGTCAGCTTAATATCAGATGGTTCTTCGTGGAGTGTGACTGGAGTCAGCACCTCTTTGTTCTCTTGTCCGCTGTCCTGGTTCTTTGGCCGAAGATTGCTGCAATGTTGCTATATCATTTTCTTCTTGTTTTTTCGGTGTCCAAAACGTAACACTTGATATTTCATTTTTAAGTGCTTGTAAATCACTTAAGATTTATCATTTGCTGTCAAAATAAAGTTTGTCAAATTGTAGCTTTGCTCATTTGTTACGGGACCTTTCTTTTTTCATTTACACTGCGAGTACTTCATTTTCACGGCCGGTGAAAAGTCTTCGTGGATTATGACAGTACAACCCCGAAATCCATATGCATTTTTACTAATTTCATCTTTCTTCTACATGACGCTAATTTACTATTATCGGTGTGCTTGCTTCTTCTGATAGTATGCGGACTTTCCCGATTTGGTAATAATTAGGTTCAATTTTTAACTGTTGTTTGCAAGAGGTTTTCACAAGATGCTTCGTATCTTCCCAAGCTTCTTTGTCTTTGCTTTGAATGTTCCCGAATATCAAGTTGTTGTTGCGAGATTGGTTTCCTAATTTATCTATTGTAATTCTGCTTGTTTCCACTTGTTCCTTTAACAGTCTATTTTGTGCTTTAGCTTGTAAACTTCCTTACAAACATTGGTCGATTCTTTACGGAAAGAGTTCATGTCATCACAGAGTCCAGATATTTTCTTGTCCATGTCTCCTAGTTTCTTGTATAATTCATCGATGGATTTCGGGCCTGGATTTAGTTCGACATTTCCGATAACTAGAAGCATTAACACCACCTTTCCCGCTAACAACGCACAACTAATGCCTTTGCTTCATTGCTTTGTTTTTCTTTCAGACTTCAATACTTTACCACTAAACTTGCATTGTATATGCCTATTCTTTGTCCCCAAAACTCTACACCGACACCCATCCTTTCACACAAGACTTATCACGAGAGGTCTCACAACACAAATCCACTCTGGTCGATTGCTATAGTTATTCACTTTTGAAGTTAATATAGGAATTGTCATTTGTTTACTTGTATACACACTTTCTGGTTTTCTCTCACACATTATATTGCGAAAACAAAAGTACATATGGACAAGATTCGGAATCGTTAGATAACCAATCTGTTATTTCGTATACCTCTTTGCATCTCAGAATGAAATGCGGTATAGACAGATAAATAACCTTCTCACTCAGAAGAAGCTCTCTCTGTACTCTGATTGTATTTAACATCATGACCTACTATTATTTCACTGTAAATGTTTTCGTATATCTGCATGCATATAATGATTTGTGTTTCAATAAAGGTAAGTACTATCTTCTAAAGAATTGTAGGCACTGAATCCGTATCTTCGAATTATTTGGTTATTTTAAATGCCACTTGATTTTCGGAATCAATATCCTGTATTTATCTACATATCTCGCATGTAATGACTTTAAATCCGTTTCTTTGTTTAGGTGTTACACAGCATCAGGGAAAAGAAATAGTAAGTACTCCGAAAAAGAGAACTTAAATTTTAAATCAGACTGAAATAACAGGTTGTAAAATAAATTAATATTCAAAATGCACTTAGGAGAATTATGTTAAGCTGTGGTACAATATTATGTAGTTAGTGTTGTCCACGATACCAAGAAGTCAAGACGAGAGACAAGACAAAACTTGTCTCCTTTTCGATACGAGGAACTCCCGAGTATCTTTGGCAAATAATCGTTTAACACTCTGATATTTCAAACATTGTTTCAGTGTCAAGTTTCATAGTATAACATGACGGGAGCTACGCTTTCGAAGTCCACATTAAACTTTAACCAATCAATAAAACATTGCGAAACATTATTGTAAGCATTTATATTGTGAATTATTATTCACAATATACATTTATAAATTGATAAAGCCGTTGTAAATAAACTAAAAGAACAAATATCAACTTTTATACATACTGTCAAGTCATTAGGCTTATCAATTTAATGGGGACACTTAAACATGGGACAACTTACCAGAGAAATATGGTGTTCGATTATCTTTCCGCTTGAGAATAGCTCTGATGTAGGGTAAATGGAATGGTGTTTCGATTGAATTTAAACACTTCTTCCAGCACCAAAATTATATTCGAGGTAGAATTGCAGTATAAGAAATCTTACGAAAAACATGTCGCAAAACGGCGACTAAACTAAACCGTTACTTGGAACGCTAGGTCATCTCCATCTTTCCTTACCCATTTCTCCTACGTATGTATCGTGGCGGACACAAGTCTTTGACCTGGTAATAGCGACTGCTTTGAAACAAATGCAGAGTAGGAGAATTAAATCTGTCATATCTGTAGTTTCGTGTGGAGAAGAAACAAACTTGTGAACCAAAGGGTTAAGGAAAACTCATATTATTAATATAAACTTTGCCGAAGATTACTAACTTATATCATCATAAAAGAAATACGAAATACTTTTTGAAACGAAGAAAAATGACATACAGCTTTGTAAGCGGAGGCAAAGAAACCTACCGTAACCATACTAAAGACAAATCGTTTACAGCGTGGTGACCGTGGCTCAGTGATCAAGGTGCTTGGCCACTAATCTGGAGGATCTTGAATCGAATCCATGTCGGGTATTTTTTTTTACTTTAGGAATATTAATGGCGATTGATCAGCGATGACACACGTTTTATTATATTCAGATACTTGAATACTCGGATGTTTCAATACCTGAACTATCAAATCTTCAGGAATAATAATAATTATTATTATCTTGTAGAAGATTAAAAATTAGAAACTTATTATCGCTCAGGTCATACCATTACAAGCAGAAACGTGACATTTGGCAAAACAATATTTCGGTTTTGTTTAATGTTACCCATGGGAAGAGGAATTTCTAATCCCGATTCTAAAACAAAACAATCAAAATCGGGATGAGAATTAAAGTGCGTCCAGTAAGAGAACGTCTCTGACAGCTCGCAGTGATATTGTCACTACTCGAGTGTCAAGGTTTTTTTCGGTGCAACTGTAGTGGCAATTTAATTAATGGTATAAGACAGAGTGATCGTGGTTGGTAACACTGGTATCAAAATAGGGGCTGCAATGTCCCACCGCATGTAGTAAGAAACGTCAGAGACCATCTCTTGTTGGCCGTGCTATAACATTTTACATTCGAGACGGGGCAAGGCTAACTCAAATTATCGTCTCGCTTTGGAGATGAGAATCGAGATGAGGCGAAGAGTATCGTAAACACTTATGGTCTTATCTCGATTCTTGGAATATTGTATTTCCATCTTTAACCTCTACGGTCCCGAATTTTTTTTTACTGCACCAAAAATTGTTTCTGAATATTTTCTAGTTAGTTATATGTATTTCAGTGTATTAAAAGCAATTTATATTAAAATGTGCCATAGGGGCAGAGGGAGGGCATGTGCTCATTTGAGTACTTTAGAGGCGTACTACATATATTTATTGTAAATATAAAAATAAATAAAGGATGTTTTTGCTAGAAACGAAGCAAGTATTAGAAGCTAGGTATCAATAAAGATTTAGTTGTTTTGTTTTGAAGCAAAATTATTTATTTTAACATCATTCGTGATACATTCAGTGTGAGTATAATTACTAATGAGAATTTAGTTGAATTCACTGCACACCATAAACGACTTTTTGCAATTGTTTAGTGAAAAATCAAAAGTTAATGGCAAAGATATCGTTGCAGTGCTTACAACAAATTATGCTATAATTTTCTGATGTATCTTAACAAAATGAGAAATAAAGAAAATGTACTAGTTGTATATTTTTACCTTCAGTATCTTATAAGATAAGCTGCTAACATAATCATGTACATTCAATGTTTCATTAGAACAATCATGCATTTTACATCTCGAGAATAATGTGACCGTCAGCCCGGCCACAAAACTAGGATTTTGGACGAACAGTGTATTTCTTTTTTAACTTTTATTCTTGCAACGAAATCATTATTTTACTCGTAGAGAAGAAAAGCTATTTTCCTTGCTGGTGAGAACTACAACTCTTTCCTTGTCTGCAGGTGTTCTTCAGTTGCTCTTATCGTTTCTCACGATGGAACAAAGAACTTGTTATTTTTCAATACAACGCTTATCGTCTGGACAAAGTGCTTCGTAGTAGCAAGCTCAATTTTTTCTTTCCCTAAAAATAGTTACCAACTTATAGTTTTCGTTACCATGACTGTTCGATATATATTTTCTCCACAACAACATTTATTAAGATTGGGAATATTTTTGGACACGAAGTTGATATTCTGTGTGAACGAAGTTTCGTCGTCTGTCGTGTTCCCATGTATTCATATTACGTCATCCTCCCTACTGTGAGAACAGTGTTCTTGGCTTGCAGGAGTCGTAGGTGAAATGACTCATTCATACAATTACCAACGTTCGCTCCTTTCCACTGAACTGTTTTATGTATGATAGTAGTGTATAAAAATCTACTAGTCCACTAGTTCAGATTGCAACACTTTTTTTAACTATTACTTCCAAATTTCGTTCCCACGAGACCGAAACAAAAGTTGCCAGTGCTCTCCATTGTATCGTTGTCATATTTGCATTGTGTATTAATGCAGAAATCTTTGATATTTCTTTATTATTTTGTACAACGCACTACCAACCCTAAGTATAGCGAACGGGTTGTTCCCAAGCGTTAGGAGAAGGGGGAAGTGAGCCGAAGTCGTCGTAGGAAGAAGGCAGGAATACTTAAATATGTAAGAAAATTTTACCTTGTTGTGAAGCTAATAAGTGAACGATCATTTTTTGAGAATGTAACATTTCGCTGTAGTCAAGGAACTCCATCGTCAATTAGTGCTTCCTGTACCTCCCCATCCCCCTTTCATAATTACGCAGTGAAAGTCTCATCTCAGTGCGAATCATTAGTTTATAGTGCAAGTGATATTAAATAGAAGGGCTATGTTTCTAGTATTCTTATACAGTGTGCGCATATCTACGTTTACTATGCAATGTTAAATGTTTTAATTTTCATCATTTCGATTATTTGATTACGTTAGTGCAACTTCTTGTTTGAGCGTTTAAGCTCTGTAAAGTGAAAATTTTGTGTGTTGTTAATATATTTCTCTTTCCGCTCCGTATCCACATATATGCATATTTAATAAATAAGAATTCATTTAAGGAAATACTGTCGTCTTCATTCATGTGTGTATGAATCCCTGCGAGCATTCGGCTTGCCAGTTACGCATATGTATACGTATGCACACGCAAAAGTAAGTGTAATACAAAATGAGTCTTCAAAGCACCAACGTTGCTCATGTCAAATCACTTGTTATATTTCAATATTATCAATCTGCCCCTGAACAGAGTATGAGCCTGGACCAGAATTGTTATCAGCTGTTTTCTTAGGGAGTTCTCCGGAAGCCAGCACCCAAGGGAAACGGTAGGTAGCAATAACTTTACATTTGCCATGTGTAATATTATCTAGCATGCACTGTTGTTTTCATAACATATAACCTTGCAGTGAATGGATTTACTTGGTGTGGAACGCAAGAAAACAACTTCTATTTTGCAAGCAAAGGAAAGCTTCGCAGTTTATGCATTTAGTCCTTGTTCTTTCTCTGCATTTTTCAAACCTACATCGATACTGTGATTTACCAGTATTTACTGAATCATACTTTACATGATATTGAGGCATAGGCATAATATTTTGTTCTCTTTTTTTCACAGAAATCACCTTACTGTTATTGTTACTTGGCCTGTCAACTTTGGGACTGTCACGTTTTGTGGGTCAGACGCTAATAGAGAATTAACAATGTCTGATCTAAACTCTTAACAGATCAAGATCGTCTTTTTTGGTGTACCTGCAAGCTTACAATCTATTTTATTCAAAATACAACAGCAAAATCCAAGAAATGAGTGTATACTCTTACAGTCCATTTCTTAGTCTTAGTGGAGATTCTGTAGTACGAAATCAATCTATCTTGCAAATCTACACCCCCATTTTCTCATTATAATGTTTTACTACAGAAGGTCTAGGAACACAAACATGATACTTATCTTCTTTGCTGTATCTTAGGACTTGATCTTGTGGTAAACTACCAAAAGCCGTAGATACCAAGAGAAGACTCTTATTGTTCTTCCATTTAACTATAACTATTTTACCATCACTTCTACATACGAATCACTTTGCCTCTTACCATTTCCTTATTACTCTTCAGATTTTAGGAAGGATTTAGATATTACTCTTGTATCTTAGGACTTGATCTTGTGGTAAACTACCAAAAGCCGTAGATACCAAGAGAAGACTCTTATTGTTCTTCTATTTAACTATAACTATTTTACCATCACTTCTACATACGAATCACTTTGCCTCTTACCATTTCCTTATTACTCTTCAGATTTTTAAATGCTCTTCCTGTTCTATTTCGCATTACTGTACCAGTACAATATGCATTTGCCTCAAATACCTTTTCAGCAGTGGACAAACTAGTAAAGAACTTGTCAGTATAAACAAATTTTACAGAACCCATTCTACAACTAATTTTTTACAACAGCTCCTCCTATTCCATACACTTTCGCTAACTCTTCAGGAAATGTATTTTTACCTTGATATTTCAAAAAATTAGAACCAAACCATCATACGCTGCTAGAGCAATTTTTTTAATCTCCAAGGATTGGGCTTAGAAGGAACATACTGCTTCAAACTTTGAGTTATTTTCTGTCCTGAAAAAAGTATAATTTGTTCGTCGATAGCAACGGACTTTTGTTTGTGGCAGCAGGTTACAACCGTGTTGTATCTCATCAACTATTGGCTTCACTTTCCAAATTTTGTTCCAAATTTTGTTCCAATAGTTATCTACTAAATGGAACATATTTATTTCTAAATGCAATTAAAAGAAAACAAAACTTAAAATAGCTTTTGAAAGATAAAAAATATTTAGCAATATGAAAAGTACTCAAATGAGTACAAGGGAATAATATGTATACATAATTCCCGAAGTACTCATCTGAGTACATGATAATTTTCACTAAGTTCTGAAATGTACAGAACGTCCAAATCACGAGTAATGTTTTTATATCAAGAAGTTTCTATTAAACTACAAGAAAATAATTTTTTTCTACTATACCGAAGGTAAATCAAATAATATACTCACGTTTTTTTTGTCAGGAATTTCAATCCCTTCCTCTCTTGCTGCAACCATACTTTTGAATCTAACACTGTATGCTCAATGCTGCTATCTGATGGACCCAGAGTGCACTAAATTTGTTCTCGAATGAGTACTTGAGAAGCGAAACGTGTAAGGGTGCGATTGAAATGAAACGACATATATTTACGTAATATTAAAATGAATGTACTCAAATGAGTACTGGGGACCGTAGAGGTTAAGTAACAACTGTTCTGTAGAGTGAATCTTATACGTTATTTTGTTACTTTGTTTTTCAGAGCTCGCTCAATCATGGTATTTTTATAGCAAAGCTTTTATAATTACCTCTGCATATTCTACAAGTTAGTTTATTATATGTCTTTCTGTTCAATGATTTTCAGTTATTTTTATTACAGTTATTTTCCATAATACGTACAGTAGAATAATTTCTACACAAAACTTTAGTGGAAAGCTTTCGTTTAAATTTGGGTAGTTGCAGAGGTGTGCCTTCAAGGTAAAGAACCCCTTTCTCGAAATCCCTACGTTTAAGTAAATGTTGCTAATTTTTAGAGCAACCTTAAAACTTTTAATACCATTATTATTATTATTATTATTATTATTATTATTATTATTATTATTATTATTATTATTATTATTACTGAAGTGTTGTTAAGTTAATGGTTCACCATGTTCCACAAACTTCCGCCTAGTGGGCATTGTGCTGAACAAACACCCTGTGTGTAGGTTTTCTCCGTGTTCCGCTTCCTCCCACTTTCTTTATTCCAATATTTCTTTCATTCTCATCACCGACTTCTTCTGTAGCTTAGCCGGCATAACTATTACTTAAAACAAATTTTCTTATGGCTGTTGTAAGTTTAGTAGCCTTTCTTTCTATATGAAATTTGCCTCGAAACTTTCCGTTTTAACATTTAGCTAGTTGTAAGGATGTATCCGGATGGTATGATCCACTACGACCTACCAGCTCCACCCACCGACCAACTCTGCTCACTGCATTGTAGACAGCATCTTCTGAATAGCATATTTCTTTTAACACTTGACCCTTACCATAGAATCTAAAAACACGTTTCTGATTGGTTGCAGTTTGCGACTGTGCAAACCAAGCCCGCAAATAGTTGAGGTTAAATTTATATCATGGCAGTTAGGGTGGAACAAAACGAGCACTGCGGGTCTTCTAACCCGTGGCTACTACTACTACTACTACTTTACTACTACTACTACTACTACTACTATTAGCACTACCACCACTACTACTACAACTGCTACTTATACAGTGGAATCGTATGGCAAAACTGCACACGTAACGTAAGTAAATCACTTTTTTGAGTGTTATATTTGCCTAAAAATAAAAAAATCTTCGCCCGGGTTTGAACCCACTTCAACAGCAAGTATAATTACTAGCGCATCTTGCTAGTACGCTTGGCCACGAAGACCGCCAGTAAAAGACATTTGATTTCTGCTACATTTATATATGCTACGTGGCGAGAAACTGACAACTCCAACTAACCAGAACCGCGTATTTAGCTCCTATGAATAGGGTCGAGCGTGATTTTAAAATAAGCTTCTGAACACTGGTCAATTTTTGTATGTTTCCATTTAAAGTCTCCAAGGACTTTAAGGTCTCCATTTCCCTTTTTCATTTGCTTCTGTTTACTTACCTGAGATGAGTATCTCTAAGTAAAAAAAAAATAAACTTGAGGTATTTCTGATATTGATATTTGTAATTGTAATAATAGCAATAGGACTTATACAACTACTTGGCTTTCGTGACACACAGAAGGTGAGCTTTTAGAGGAGCTAACTACAGGAAAACATACTTTTTTAAATCACTGTAATATATAAATTATTATATTAAAAAATGAATGTAACTATGTGTGCCTAATAAGTACGGCCAAATTGCAGTCAAATGAAATGAATTTTGGTATATAGTTAGGCCTTAATCCAAACTGGGTTGTTATCATATTGCTTTCATTATAAAATATCCTAAGGGATAGTGGGGATCCGAATGTTTGCGAACAAAATTGACTATCTTAGAAGATGTTCAACTTACGGAGCTGAAATTGAGTATATTAACTCTTTATTGAAAATGATGAGAACGTCTCCTAGGATTTTTAAAACTTCTTCTTTATGGGGAGGGAGGGCAGTTTCCATATATGGTAAATTGAATGTGGGTTAGGTTGTAAAAATAACCGAAAACGATTGATATAATTTGAGAATCAAACAATACAGTGCTTCGCATCATATACTCATATATGCTTACGATCAGAGGCGAATCCATAACGCACTTATGGGGGGTTGTTGTAATACTGCTAGTTACTGCTACTTTTAAGAGCTCATAACTCTGGTTTTATTTACGTATAAAAGAAGAATGTTTCTTCTTCTGTGCGCGATCGCTCCCCTTGATCCGCCCCTGCTTACCATGCGCTTTCTACTATAATTATTGCTGAAGTATGTTTATTATATGGAGCGTTTAGAGCACAGGGCAATCAACCCATAAAGTTGTGAGAAAAATAGACATAAAATTTGTAACGTAAGCTTGAGTACGTTGGTCCGCTTACCTTGATTTGGGACTTTAAAAATTTCATCCTTTTTTCACTGAAATGTATCGATAATTCAACAAGGAAATAATTAGACAATGATAATTGAATTGAAGTTGATCGTAATTTTACCCATGACAAACACTTTGCCGTTTTATATCGTAAAGTCAGATCCATCGTTATTGTAATAGAGCAATGCTTGAGCGATTGACCGTAAAACTTCAAACACCGATCAGTTAGAATTTCACAACCTGGTTGTATTACAAGTGTAAACTCTTTAGACGGTAGAGGAGAGGCCGTGGATAATGTGTCAGAATTGATGACGATTTGTTTTGGTGGGTCTGTAGTTCATGGTAGATGATGGGTCGGAGTGTGTCATAGTGGGTCAAGGTGGATAGTGGGTTACGGAGGTTCATGAGTCAAAGTGTCATGGTGGGTAGTGGGTCAGTGTATCGTGGGTCAAGTTTCCATTGACCCAGGCCATCTCTAGGTTAACTGGTTTAGGTTCGGTTTACACTTGAAAGAGAATGTGTCCGTTTATTTCAGAAACCTAACTGTAATTTTGTTCAGTTTTGTTTGAAATCAGACATTATATTGCCACTTTTCAAAATATCCGTTTAATTTCATAAAAGTTCCAAACGATATGTAATGGATTCGTTTTAGGTTAAGATATTATGAGTCTGCTGTCTCACTTTTGAATGGAATTAGGATTACCCATGGGTTTTTTCTACATACTCTTTTTTTTTGCTGAAAACACGTTAATGAGCAATAGAAATTACAACTGTTTTTCCGTTCGAATTGGTTTTGGTTAACAGCTTGAAAATGTAATCTTAACGTTTAATGTCCCACGATTATGCCTGTTACGTTGAGGAAGACTGTGATTAAAGCAAGTGAATTATGATGGACGAATTGGTGGAATGAGAAGTGGGAGTGTCCCGAGAAAACCCACGAGCACGATGTTGTCCGTCCCAAGCTTACTTGCCTTGGGAACGAACCAGGTATCCCACTCATCAAATAGTTTATTAGGCGGGGTCTCAGTTTCGATTCCCGGTGGGAGAGCCTTAAATATTCAATGTCCTCGATATATCTGTGTTCGTGTCGTTCACGGTTACTGGAAATAACTATAAAACGAGAATAATCGAATATACTAGACATAAGTTACGGATATACTTTCGGTCTTCTTTTTAAATTTAAACTTGAATTCTCTGGACTATAGCATTTTATCATGATCGAAATCAGTGATTCATCGTTATTAAAATATTGGAATCGTAAACTTTTACAATTTGCTTCATACAAGAGTGTTTCCTGACTCTTACTTAAAAGAGCAGTCTTAGGGTAGTGGGTAGAGCATTCGTTTCGTGAGTTAGGGGTCTGCGGTTCGATTCGCTCCGAAGAAATTCAGAAAAAAATAATTAACAATGTTGATATTTGTGATGTATAATAACATGAAAAATAGTCAATTTCTCTCGTTCTTACAAGTTACAGTTAAAACGACTTCCTTCACAGGAAAACAACATGACGTTACAGTTTACAATCTCGAATCCTACTGTCTGAAAACAGCGTGTTTCGCAAACAATTCATGAATAACAAAGTGTCATCCTTAAGGCCTACTATGGTTCATAAATTTTTTTGAAACGTCATTGTGGAATTGTTTCTAAGTTCTTCCGCTCTTACTAGAAATAATAATAATATTTTGGTTCGCCATTTTCAATACGTTCCATATATTCTTTCAACCAAATTTGTAAACAATAACTATTGTTTTTTATATTTGTATGTATGTTTTGTTAAAATATCAATATAATGCATACGCACACATAATAAAATGTTTTTTACCCAAAGAAAGGGCGTTACTATGTATCCTGATGAAGACAAATCCTACTTAGTTTCTCTTAAGGCATCCGAAGGTTCGGGTTCCATATTCTGAGGTAGCTGACACCTTCTTTCTTCTCCTCTTTTCCTTCCAAGTTATCTCTTATATGACAATCATCCTTATAGAGGGTCCACACAATTTCTTTTCATTTTAATTAACTTCAGTATATGGGGCGCGGTGGCTCAGTGGTAGTGCGTTCACCTCCGGTGCTTGGGGTCTCTGGTTCGATCCCAGCTCACCCGGTGGACTTTGTGGTTTACAAACACTGTGCTCGTGGATTTTGTCGGGGTTCTGGCGTTTTCTCCCACTTTCCTCATTCCACCATTTCACTTATCTCTCATCATCACCATCTCCTTTAACCTAACCGGCATAACCTTTTTTAAGTATTGTGGGACGTAAAACTTACAGATTACACTTCATTTCAGCAAGCTTATTTACATTGGAATAGGACGTAAGATTGAGGTCCCGAAATATTCAGTACTACTACTACTACTACTATTAATAATAATAATAATAATATTAATAATAATAATAATAATAATAATAATAATAATTATATAGAAGACAAATTCCGTATGATGCCAGATTGTACTAAAATCTGTAAAATCGCCCCTAGCGTTAGGCAATTGTTACAAAATAGTCGGGATTGGAGAGAAATATTAAGGCTATCAGGACATGCCGTCTGCATGCGTCCCTACAATTAGTTAAATGTTAAACGGAAAGTTTCGAGGCAAATTTCATGTAGGAAGTACAGCTTCTGACCTCATAAAATCCATAAGAAAATTTGCTTTTAAGTATTGGTTATGCCGGCTAAGCTACAGAAGACGCCGGTGATGAGAACGAAAGAAATATTGAAATAAAGAAAGTGGGAGGAAGCGGAACCCGGAGAAAGCCCAGAGTACCTTCAAGACACACTTCTGCAACTTCCCAAATTTAAACGAAAGCTTACCACTAAAGTTTTACCTAGAAAGTATTCTACTGTAGGTTTTATGGAAAATAACTTTAATAAAAATAACTGAATATCCTTGAATAGTAAGGCATATAATAAACTATCTTGTAGAATATGAAGAGGTAATTATAAGAGCTTTGCTACAAAACTACCTACACAGACCATAATTGAGTGAGCTCTGAAAAACAAAGTAACAAAATAAAGTATAAGATTCAGTCTACAGAGCAATCATTACTTAAAGATTGGAATACACTATTCCGAGAGATAAGACCAGAAATATTTACGATACTTTTCGCCTCGTCTCGATCCTCATCTCCAAAGCGAGACGATAACTTGAGTTAGCCTTGTCCCATCTCGAATGTAAAATGTTATTCTCATCCCGATTTTTTTTGTTTTGTTTTAGAATGAAGATGAGAAATTCCTCATCTCATTGGCAACTTTAAACAAAACCGAGATTTTTTTCCAAATGTCACGTTTCTGCTTGCAATGATATGACCTGATCGACAATAAGTTTCTAATTTTTAATCTCCTAAGAGATAATTATTATTCCTGAAGATTTGATAGTTCAAGTATTGACATATCCGAGTATTCAAATATCTGAATATAATAAAACGTGTGTCAATGCCGATCAATCGTATCAAAATTCCTAAAGTAAAAGAATTGCCCGAGATGGATTCGATCCAAGAACCTCCAGATTAGTGTGCAAGGTTTTTGACCACTGAGCCATGAGCACTACGCTGTAAAAGATTCGTGTTTAGTCTGGTAACGGTAGGTTTCTTTGCCTGCTCTTGTAAAGCTGTATGATGATCTGTATGAAAGCTGTATGAAGTTAATAATCTTCGGCAAAGTTTATATTAATAACATGAGTTGTTAAACCTTTGGTTCACAAGTTTGTTTCTTATTCACACGAAACTACAGATATAACAGATTTAATTCTCCTACTCTGCATTTGTTTCAAAGCAGTCGCCATTACCTGGTGAAATACTTATGTCCTCCACGATACAAGAAGAGTAATAATGGCGTGTCAGTGGAATAGGGCGAAATAATCACACACCAAAACCACCAGGAATAAAGATTTAAGGAAAGTAATACCCGCACTTCTACACAGTATTTTCTGATTTGCGTGCCTGCAAAATTAGGTTTTTCCAACGTGCTAGATCCAGCGATTCATTAATTACCTTCAACTGAGAACACAGCCAATGCCAAGCTGCTTCGGCTCAGAAACATGCGGAAGTTCTGGTACTCCAGTGTTTATTGTAGAACGAGGAACGAACAATATGAAAGTGGATGAAAGCACCTATCGGTATTCAAATAACTGGCGGCGATAACAATGTATAAAGCATACACCTATCTCAACTGCTGGTTTCGCATTTGGGTATGGACGTACCCTGACAGCGGTGCCGAGAGCCACTGCAATTTCATTCGATATTGCTGGGCAAATTTTTCGAATTGGATTTATTGTTATTACTAAATTGCTTTAGGCATATGTAAGTGATGAGCAAGATTGATGATAACATTACTGTGAACGCAAGATACGTATTTCCAGGATCAATTATGATATCTATCTTCGAATCAAAATCTGAGAATTAAAAAGTGCGAACATCATATGAAGATTCATATATACAACACTTCCAGTCATACCGTCATTGTCCCTACTTTTTATTATCAGGAAATGGAAAGATAATTAAGAGTTCGTGTCATTCAACCGTTTTTGAGAAGGGCACTGATGTCAATTCAATCGATTTCGGTTGGTTTGGTTTGTTGAAAAGACAACTTCAAGATCGGCGTTAGTGCATACTACTAAAGTATCCTCTTCAAAGTTCGGGGATTCCTTTCCCGTAGACTTTGTTCTCGTTTCTTCTGAGATGATAGCTTGATATATGTTGTGTATGTTCTCATCAGCCTGGACAGTGTTGCTGTCGACATAAATTATCTAACATATTGTGTTTTGAACACACGTGTTCTAACTTACCAAGTATCGAAAATTTGCCTTCTTGGAAAATCAGAGAGGTTCTCATTTGGCACTAATAACGTCTATGCTACTGCATACAAAATTCATCCTACACTGCTTTCCATACTACATGTTATCACACAATACATCAGCAGTGCCAAAATGTTTAACGCTGCAAACGCAGAAAGATATGCTTTGTGCAGTACCGTGAGTTTTCATTATTTTGATAAGACTCTCTCTGTATAAGCGTAAGTTATTTCACAAAGTAAAGAATATTTTGGTGGGAATAATATTTGTTGGTGTTAAACGACAAAACAATCAAATATTTGTTGTAGTGGTATACAATTTACAATTTATATATATATATCCTCATTGTACTGGGTTGACACACAAGCATGTAATGTTAATTACTCGTAGCTTTCTTAAGTTTATCGCCAGAGTAAAATTGTAAAAATTGTAATCGTCGGTCCCAGTTAAGGTAGTACAGTATAATTTTGTTTAATATTCCGGGTAATTTTTGATGGTACTGTCAGATTTTGCTATATAATTTCCGGTTCACGTATTAAATCCGTTTGTTTCTTGTCCAAATCAAAATTAACCCAAGAGCTTCAAAATAATTTGGACAATTTATATTTCAGGAACTAATTTCTTTATTTATATATTTCTTGTCGTAAACGTCTGTATATATGTACCTTACTTGGATGATCATGGAAATTATATATTTTTATTTCAATGTAAATCATGTCAGCAATTGGGTAGAACTTTCTGAATTTGTCAACCAATCCAATATTTGGCAAAATACCTTAGACCCCCTTCGTCCCACTAAGATGCCCATATCGCACAAAAATCCAATTTGATCCAGTTTTTACTACTTTCCTTTAACTTAATATTTTCCGCCTCGAAAATTCCCTTGCTGTGATTGGTAACTATATTCTACCTCACTATTTGGGCATGACTTTACTTCGTCTTTTGTCGTGGATCAGCCATCGGAACAACATAGCAGGGCGAATAGATGCAGTGAATTTTAATAAAAGGATCGGATTTTCAGTAAATAAACAGATAAAACTAGTTGCTATAAATAAATAAACAGTGTGGAAACCAGTTGGAGTCCTAAAATATTGGAATTTGTATCTTAATCGAACAGGAGTCAGTGAAATATGAACATGCAATCAGGATCGTCATGTTTGATTTCAAGGACAGGTATACAATGATAATGGTTTGATTCTTCGACTTCAAGTGATCTCCCACCTAAGATTTAGTGATTTAAAAAAGTTTAATATATTTGTTACATCCTTCCAAGTTGAGTTCGGTTGCATCAGCCTGTCGAATACAGTTTTTTGTACGTAGTTTATGTGATCTTTTTAACATCGCGGTATATGTAGGCCTGTTAGTAGTCGAGTTAAGTTTTACAATCAGAGTGAAGTCTAACAGGGCCCCTATTATACTCCTGAATTGATCCGGCTTCCAACGTAGTATGGGTTAAATAATTCAATAAAAATTCCTTTCCCCCCAGGAAAGGGATCTTCCTCAATAGTTTTGATATATACCTCCAGGGTCATTAATAATATTCTTATAATTGAAAACATGGGTTAATTTCGGTGCAAGGGCCACCTGATCTTAACTATTCCTTTCCTTTTGGCATCAGAGCCGATTCAGAATGTGGTGAAGTTTAGTGGATTGTTTAGCATAGACATGTAGTCGTTAATTTTGTGCAGTGATATGTATTAGTATGTATAATTTGGCTTATTGTGATAAAGCATGTATGTATTGGTGTGTATGAGGGTGTTACTAACTTGCTTAGGGACAATGTATTGTTGATTCTTAACTATTCATCTCTTTTGGTCCAATCTAATAAGTAAATTCGTTCATAATTTAAAGCTATCGTAATCTTGTATGTTGATTTCGTAATATATAACATGTAGTTAGGTTTAATGGAATAGAAATCATGTTCTTCAGTACAAAATTTCTTTTACACTACAGCGCCACCTTGCGTTAGTTAAAAAACAACCGCCCGTCATTAGTGTGTTGTTCCCACAGGAAGTTAAGGCAATGTTGATATAGTGGATCTTAAATTCACCTATTTTCCGGATTATTTAGAAATATATTATGTTGTTTAGTAATTAAATAATAGACAAAATTCAACTTCACTTTTGTTGTTAACTACAAGGCAGTATATATATGACGCTATTCCATCGCCAGATCATAGTTTCAAATTTTTCCTTTCTTCGCTTCCCGTAATTAATCCCATTGTTGATTTTCAGAATACAAGCACATTTATAAAAGAGTACAGTAAATGATATTGAATTTTATTTAAGTATATACGATTATTAAGTTGTGAAGTTGAGTTTGGTTCTATGAGTTGTCATGTATTGGTAAGTGCGCGAGAATTTCTTTAGTGTCATATGAATTTAATGTATAGAATGTGGCTGCTTTGAACAGTCTTTGGTGTAATTAGAGAATAGGGTGTCTAAAAATGAATCTAAGATACGATATGTGAATAAATATAAGGGAATAATATATATATATAGACAATGTAGTGACTGTAATTAAATGATAGAACTCCTTGGTATATATATGAGACCACTGTATTCTTTTGCCACTTCTTGAGGTAGTAATTGTTTATATATGATAATGAATGTTCGAGCAATGACTTCTACATCAGAATTTCGTATGGAAAGAGTGTAGAAATGACTGACTATATTTTTACTTCGTAGTTTATCGATTAACCGTAACTGTTTAAATTGTCCCGAAGAAGTGTTTAAAGGATTATAATGTGAGGACAATTCATATTCCATAATTTCTATGCAAGTTTCCGTTTTACATAGTTCAGTAATGCAAGTAACCTTGATTGGTGAATACTTGTACATATTAACTACCTACCTGATCTGACGATGTGAGTGGTGTTGATGTAGTAAATGTTTGGCATAGTTTAAAAGCAACTACAAAGCAGTATAGCTGTTTCTGCAATTGGTACAGTTTAAGTATACTCGTCCAGCCTTTATTCGCGTTAGTACGTAATTATTTTGAAATATTTTCCACGTTACCTTAGCTGAGTTCGTCACTGTTCGTAGAAGTGACAGGAAGGATAAGAGTAAATAGCATAGTAGGTTTATTACAGTAAAGTCTCATTATTCCCGTACCAGACTCCTAGCTCGCCGCTCTTATTGTATAACTATTACTGTTCTTATTGTTAAAAAGATTTGGAATCAGGAGTCCAAGAATAGCGACCTTGCGGGATTAGGAGCTC
Organism: Thermobia domestica; assembly: GCF_964235325.1. Classification (NCBI taxonomy): domain Eukaryota; kingdom Metazoa; phylum Arthropoda; class Insecta; order Zygentoma; family Lepismatidae; genus Thermobia; species Thermobia domestica. The sequence goes on along the minus strand of NC_137455.1, from coordinate 57,547,741 downwards.
TAGCAAGAATGTGGCAAACAACTTGCTAGTACAAAATTATTTTGTTTATTTTTTTAAAATTTTGGCAAACCCCAGTTAGGGTTTTTCTTTGTCTAATCGATTTCTAGGGTTTTTCCTTATCTCATCGATTTCTACGGTATTACTTCATACTTAAGTCTGAACTCTTCTCAGTTTTCTGAGGGTCGGTTTTTTTTATTGTATTAGAAATGCCAAAATTAAGAGACTACACCTTCCTTTCCGGTATTTTGGGTTCCCCAATAGCTTGACTGGATACAGCGAGAAGTGGCATTTCCATAAAGCCCCTGTCTTTCTTAAAACCTTATCCTGGACACAGACTTGTTCTCGCACTTGGAGATATGTTTTAGGCCACGCATTTAAATGGCCACCTATTTTCGGCATATTGAAATACATATTTGGCTCTGAAGTCGACGATTATCATATGTTTAAATTCGACCACTTTTGTAGTATTAGTGTTCTATCTTATTTCCTCCTTTGGCGCGCCTCTGTTTCTCTTCTCTAGCTATCCTTCTGTTTCTCTTCTCCAAGATTTTTTCTTTCAACCTCCCCCCATTTTACTTGACAATTCTTAACTATTTGACATATCTTATTTGAACTAGAATATTGAATTGAAATTTTGCAGAATATAAAAAGTTGAGTTATTCACGTTCGTTAGATATCAATGGACCGTTTCCATCCCTATTTGACCCTCTGTAGTTGTGAGAAATCGCCCAGTATACGATCTAACTTTCCTTCCGTTTTCTCTATAATTTTTGATTAAAGTTTAAGTTTTGGTACTTATCGTCTCCATTCTTGTTTAGACACAGTGCTACACAGATGAATGTTTCGTGAAAAGTATGAGCCCATGATTATTTGTTAAATTTTGAGGTTTAATCATCTTGATGACAAACTGTATTTTTTGTATGTTAATTCAGTTTACGTACCTGCCTTATACCTAGAATGATCATTACTTCGAAATCGTTAAGGATGTAAGTGTTTAAAATTACCGCACAGTTATCCATTGTATGGTCGAATTCATTTCATTGTATATGATGTTGAGGTGCAACCTTGGAATTTTATTAAGCGGGATAATCAATTTAAAATAATTAAATGTATGTATATTGAATTATAAATATTTAATGAATGTAAGTGTGATATTGAAAAGAAATCATATGATGTTGAAACACTTTGATTAATGTGAATAATGGGTCTCGTTACCTACCCCGAACGGTTACATTGGTTGGCATATTTTCATAAATTCGACGGAATATAGCACCCTATTGTTAAACATCATCCTTAGTGTTGTAATGTGATTAACGTATGTGTGTATATTAACATCTAATATTATCGTATTAATTGCATGTCGCATGTGAACAAGGCGGGTTATCGTAACCCCTAAATATCGTCAAGTCTATCCTTAATCCTATGAACCTGGAATCTTCCCATATATTCGTATCTTCGTTTTTCTTGTCATATACAAACATTCAAAACCCAAATAGTGTTCCATTTATTGTTTGTGGTCTTGCAGCAAAAGTGATTAGGAACATCCGTAAAAGGAGGCCACGGTGGCTCAGTGGTAGAGCGTTCACCTCTGGTGTTTGGATGTCCCGGGTTTGATCCCAGCCCCCGCCAAGTGGACTTTGTGATGGACAAACACCGTGTGTGTGGGTTTCCTCGGGGTTCTCCTGTTTCCTTCCACTTTCTTCATTCCACCGTTCCATTCATTACTCATCATTTCCGTCTCATTTAGCCTAAACGGCATAATCGTGGGACGTAAAATTCAAAGATTCCATTCAATGTTTCAACATCCGTAATTTCATACAAAATATTCGTCAATGGTTATAACAAAAAGTGCTACGAATTCATCAAATTTCCGTTTCCTTTAAATCGTAGAAATATGATTTCAAAATGTATGTGTGTAATATGATATAATATGACGATAAGTTAAGAGATATAAGATATTGAGTAACGAAGTAACAAACGAACTAATTAAATGAGTGACTTAAACAAATCAAAGCCAATGACTGGAATTTTTGTCATTCCTAATTTACGAATGGATAAAAATAATATAAATACGCAATTCTATAAACTGTATTTCTGTTAGTTGCAAATACATAAATATTACGTCACGTGTATATTCGAATAAAGACGAATTACGTGTATGGACGCCAAAGAGGTGCAGTATGAACACGTGTTATGAGAAATGTTATGAAATGTTATGAGAAACTACGAGAAAACACTCGTATGATAATATTTTTTGAGAAACTCTCTTAATATACGAGATATGAATTGATGTTACTAATGTTTAATCTGTATTTTAATTTTCTTTTTAAATTGTTCTTTTTAACATCAAACTTAGATTGATACAATTTAACATTCTATTTATATCGATATAATTATATGTATACTTATTTGTATGTAATTAATATCTTTGTGTTTACTCTTGATAGATGTAATAAATGTTACCAAAATGTAGCTAGGTGACAATTTCCTTCAAAGCCAATGTAAACCTATTTACCTGTATCAATACATTGTCCTGTATGTTTGTGCGTGTGTGAGGGAGTGATAACTCTAGTTTTAAGTGGTGACTTTTAACGTTAATATATAATAATAATATTTTTTTATGTATATGTATTACTATAACATGTGTATATTTAATTCATGACCGACGTCATGAGGTAACTAACTCAAATCGGCTCTGAAAGACAAGCCGAAACAACAGAATAAGCTGGTGGTAAGGACAGTTTCTTCAAAATTTCAAGAACACCAATTTGTAGAAAAGATATGTGTCATTTGGATTTCTTTTATTTCCTTGGCTAACTCAAACGTGTGTTCGACCTTCCGTATATAAAAGCAGTCACTGTATGAAAGTTATTCAATACTCAGAAATAACAAATAAATGATTAAATTAATATTTCTCATCATCTGGGCTGTATCAGGGTAACACCAACTTGTGCAGTTACCTGGATGCAGGTCAGAGCAATATGAGGGAACATATATCTGATCGGGAAGAGTTCAGAATTGATTCTCGAATAATAAAATTGGATATGAAGCATCTTTTAATATCTATTTAAGCTTCCTTACTATATTTCCATATTTACTGGTATTTCTTCACTTCTATTTTTTCTTTCTCTTCCTCTTTTATCTTGTTCTGTATTAACCATAGACTATCCAACATTATCTTTCGCAACATTTTCCTCTGGTCTCTTCGTACCTCCTCTAGAAGACGTTTCTAAACCTTCTTTTTCCTTCTATGCTCTTTCTTCTTCTTCTCCTTCTTCTACCTCCCTCTTGACTTACTATATCTCTTTTCCAGTCGTTCCTCTTTTCAATAAAACTGTAGAGAAGTCGTGAATGGGAATTGTTGCTATAGGCACGGTCAATAAATTCACTTAGATTTTTACTTCGTAAGTCCGATATTAAATTACTAATAATGAAATATATGTAGAACAGCAACATCAAAAATTATCTTAGTTTAATTACCGGATTAACAGATCGAAGTTCAAGTTGGCGACAACAGGAGGGGTCACTTCTTTGTTTTTTCCAATTACAACGCTTCAAAATTATATTCCATGTAAAATGCTGCAAGCTTGGTAAACAATTGATAATAGCTTGAGGTACTTATACGACAATTCTAACATGACTATTATGTCACTTCATTTAACCTTTATTTTACGGCTGTCAGTACACTGCCAGAATAGTAAATCCGTTCTTTCCCGCGTGGCACTGTACTGACACAGGCGAAATGTTTACTTTGACCCGCGAGCACACATATTTTTTTTTAAATGATGTGCCTTATTGTATGAAGAGATAGTCCATAGTGAAAGGAACCAAAAACGTTGGTTCTCAACCGGTGTGCTCGCGGGTCAAAGTAGACCTTTCGCCTGTGTCAGTACAGTGCCACGCGGGAAAGAACGGATTTACTATTCTGGCAGTGTACTGACAAGCCGTAAAATAAAGGTTAAAAGTCTTGTCAGGCATGTCTAAGGCTATAGACAACTCGGCACTAGTCTTAAGATCTGGTTTAGAAGAAGAAGAGCGTAGGTGATTTATTAAACATTATGGTCAAAGACTGTCACTGGCTGAACACATTTGAGTCAAAAATATACAACAAAGTGTAGAAAAACTGATATCGTTTAACGAATGATTTAACTTTCACGATAAGAATTAAACTAAGAGTTCTAGTATGTGTCAATAGATAGTTTGCTAACTTATTACTTCTTTTACAATATATATTAAATCTTGAAACTTCAGGTGGTGACAGAGAAAACAAAACTTCCAGGACCGTTAATAGCCACTAGCAGTTTTGGGATTGGAGGTTCTAATGTACATATCTTATTTCGAGGTAACACAAAGGAAAAGCAGCAGCAAGCGAATGACGGATTGCCCCGTCTTGTTGTTATTTCTGGAAGAACTGAGGAAGGCATAAACAAATCTTTGACAAGGGTAAGCTTACTAATTTCCACTGTACTTAGTATTTAGTTCATACAAGTGTTCAGATCTACTTAGAGTCAGATGTGTAAATTATATACATAAAATCGAATTATCTACAACATTTGTTCGTACTCCTATCTACTCTTTCCGCCACATTTTACTTTTATTCGTCGGCATTCTTGTTCCTTTGGTGGAATAACCTACTTTTTATTTCAAATACCTTCCCTATTTTCTTAGAAATTATTCTACAAGTAAACGCTTTTGACTCCGTTGGAAATTGAGCCTCTATACGTTTGTACAAAAGACAAGCGCGCTAACCTTCCTTATGATCTTGAGCGAAAAAGAAAACTAGGTTTTGAAATTTGAATTTATATCATTTTGCTCAAGAAGTATGTGATTCAAATTTCTTTATAAATTCAGGATCTTCAAACGAGTTTTTTTTTTTAAATTCAGGCATTCTGTTAGAAAATCTGCAAAATCCTCTGCAATTGTTTGTCTAGGAACTCAACCTAAAGTTGTAAACCTACCGCAATGTATCATTTGACGTATATTTTCATTCGACTAAGCTCGTTGTGATGAACTACTAAGAACCGAAATAAAATGTTACATTTCTATATATATATATATATATATATATATATATATATATATATATATATATATATATATATATATATATATATATATATATAGGGCGTTGATGAACTATACCGAAAAACTGTAAGAGGTGATTCCTCACGTCAAAATAAGAGAAAAAGTTCATATGGACCTATGGCGAAAAGTGCATGGTCTCAGACCTAGGACTGTCTAAAACCGCTAAAAAGCCAAATTTCAATAGGCCCTATTTGGAATTCAGAAACTTTGGATCGTGGTTCTTGTCAGCGTAAAGGAAGCCACGCATACACAATTCAAAATTGCATATTTCGTCAATTTTCAATAGGTATACAGGGTATTCCCTACATCACCTCTTACCTCTTACAGTTTGTCGGTATAGTTCATTAACACCCGATATATATATATATATATATATACCAACCACAAGTATTCTTGCTACTCATTCCTTTGAATTTATGTTAAGTAAAATAAGGCTCGTCTTAAATAATTTACAATATTTTTTCAGATTGAAAATATGCCTCTGAATGATGAATTCTACAAACTTGTAAATGATGCTCATTCTCTGAACATTCCTGGTCATTTATATAAAGCCTACACAATAATTGGAGCAGACAAACCAATAAGAGAAATACAGGTAATTTGTTTAGAGATGCATATCAAACGTCTGAATGATATTTTATGTGTGTATATAAAATGTAATTATCTTCTCAGCATTTAACAAAGGTCAAAATTACATCAGTACTCTTAATAGCAAAAAGTAATATTGTTGTAAAAATATTGACATCTTTTTGCTCTAAATTGCTTTCTTTCTTACTTCTTATATAACTTGAAATATTTTATATTGAAATATGTGTTCCTGAAAACAGATAATAATCGATACTAATCTAGAGAGTACCAGCTTTCAAGTACAATACCGTCTTCTTAATCACATGATATGCAAATAAAAATTATCCCGTTAGTAAGTAATATTGCTAAAATATATATTAACTATTTTTTGCCATATTAAGAAAACCTTTCTGATTTTATGTACAGGACCATTGTAAACTGTCTTCCGAGTTTCAAAGTTTAATAACTCATGTTACTTACGCACAGTGATATACAGCTTATGTTAAATGAAAGAAACACTCAAAAGCTTCTTTTAAATAGATAGCGTTATATCACACATGAATGCTGCTCAATATGTTATTTGTAATGTGGCACACATTGATCTGACAGTCTAGATTTTGCCATATTTTTGTAACATCTTAGAGTCAATAGATGCGGATGGTTCTTGAATTCGTATTTGAAGTTCAGGCAAATTGTTAGGTAAGGAGGTTTACAGTTGGTTTTTCAACATAACCACACAGAGGCAGGTAAGGTGATATCTGCCATCTGGGAGGGGGTAAGGAAGAACAACAATGGCGTCACAAAAAAAACTTCGCCTTATCAATTGATTTGGTAACCTTCAGTTAAGTTCCCTTCGGGCATCTCGGCGCCATTGAGGGAGTATTCTGTTCTGCTACAAAATAAAATTTTCCATGTCTTCTTTCACACACATGAAACGCCATATTTGGAGCATGTGAAGGTAGCAAATTCCGTGTACAGTGTTCTCTTTGGTAAGCGTAGGACCAGACACTTTTAAACGGGTTTTGCAGCACATTCCATCCCGATTTAAGCAATGTTCCGGAACTTTCCGTAAACCTGCTCTAAGACCATTGGATATGCCTTGATATTGTCCCTTAGAAACTACCTAAGAACTACGTTTCTACCTCATACCGTTCATAAAAAAGTATTTCTGGCCATATACTTTAATGTTAAATTCTACATGCAATAATTTTCGAAAGCAGTGACTCAGTTTGATGATTAAGGTGTGTTTTTTCTTCAGTACGAAAAGCTACGTTGAAATTTTTAATGTCAGTTTTCTGTACAGCTGTGGGATTTTTTAGTAGAAACTGGAAATAGCTCTTCACCAGCCACTAAACCTTCTTGCACTTTATTTAACATAAGTTGTAAGCCATTGTCAACGAAAAAGATCAATTATTAAATTTTGATATTGGGAAGATCATTTACAATAACCCTGTATTTTCTCTCGATTTCCGTTTATTTTCTCATCCAAAATAATGGGTATAATCTCTTGAAAGTGTTAGAAATTCTAAAGTATAAGAATTTCAGTTTTTTTTCTGAGGTCCTATATGTATTTAATTTGTAGACGAAACTTAGAAAAGGAGTTAATTGATGGAGGCAATATTGAAACCAGATGTACTAAAATTGAACCATTTTCTGTTTAGCGTTAATCACAATAGAGCAAAATCAGTAATAATTAGCGAGAAGAGGTTTTCTAAAATGGATTAACGTTTTCAATTCTATTCTTAACTCTTTACTAAAATCAGAAATCAAACACTTCCGGTTTTAGCATTGATCGTCACAGAATAAAAACGGAAACAAATAGCAAGAAGTGGTTTTCTAGTCAATTAATCATCCCAAGAATATATTCCACCCCTTCTTTAATATCTTAAAATCAACCGCTTCCGGTTTTAGCGGTGATCACTATAGAATAAACATTCTACTATGACTAAAACTGGTACAATTCTATTCACAAAAACCTAGGAAACCTAGTACCCCCATGCTCAAAAAATTGCGCGTATACTGTAACTGACGATTTTTCGCAATTATGCTATTTTCCTTACGAGTAAGGACAAAATTCAGTTATAAGTAAGTGGAGACAATAGAAAGATATGCATCTAAAGACACATTTCCAATGAATGAATAAATAAATAAATAAATAAAATAGTAAATAAATATGAGCAAAAATCGTGTTTCGACAGATTTGTGCAGCAGCAGAGCACAATTGCGAAGGGAAATTGACAATAGGCAGTGAACGAGCTGGAGGAAGGAAGTAGAAAGTGGAGTAAAATATTTAATTTATTGGTTTAAACGTAGTCTAGGTTGTCTGCAAAGTATTAATTACCTTCTGTAACCAAGATGTCGTACGAAAATATAGAAACAAATAAGAAACATTTTATCGTAAGTTTGGAAGTGACAAGCACGATGGTTATGACCATTATTTGTTAAGAAAAGGAGAGTGAACAAAAAGGGGTGTCCATGGCTAGGTAGGTAGAGTGGCGGACTCGCAGATCTTGTACTATTTTGACATCAGATCGAATCCCATCTCATCTCCTTTTTTTATAAAACAATATAGGAAGTGTATAATTTTCATATTAATAAGAACCGAAACAATATAATAAGGAACTAACTTATTGTTAATACAATTTAATCGACGTATTTATTCAGGATTAGAGTACTATTGGTAACAGCGGTTGTTTTCTGTTTATGCTGTTGTATAGCTGGAAAGAGAGCAATTTCGCCTCCAATAAAGCGTGAAAGATATATACAGACACGACATCTTAGTACCAAACGTGATTTATTGTGATGAAATGGACAAATTTGCCATTATTAAAAAAATACTATATAAAAACTATAGCTGTTCAGCATGTTAAAAATATATTTTCTTGGAGACTATACGGCAAGATATGCGATCATACCCACAAATTTAGCTAGGGAGTGAAAAATGATTTTTTACACTAATGTTAACAGGTTTATTTGCGTGAACCACCAATACACCATGGTCTCGCTCATCCGACCTTCGTTTATTCCACACACTGTATTATCCGACAAATCATTGCAGGTAAAAAAAATAGCAACAACCGGCAAGAAGAACTGCAAGTTGTGGTCTTAGACTGTTTCTTGATGCTCTGAATTCTATCGCCTAGAACGCCCGTCTACACCATGACTTATAGCTGCGTAATGTGTAAAATTATATCATAGTTTGACTTTTAATAGGTCTTTTCTGAACATATTCATATTATCCGGCGTTCATTCAGTGCTGACACGTATCCATGTTTTCTTTTCGGAGGGAGCCTAATACGAATCCTCGTATGCACACAATACTAATGTGTTAAAAATATCAGTACATATCAATAATAACAATAATAATAATAATAATAATAATAATAATGAAATAATAATAATTCAACAGTTCTAAAGTTCTCTTAAACATTTTTTACTTTTCATTTATGAACCGATTACTTTGGACAAACTGCATTGTAGCACAAACAAAATGAAAAATATTTTCGAGAGGCGTATGACTAAGGGAAATTGTCTGCTACATATAAAAATAACAAAAATAACAAGACGACAATTAATGTATCGTTTTAATACATTAAACTTAAAAACAGAACGGAAACGAAACTTTAATCCTGTTTAAAAATGTTCTTTAATTCCACCTGGGATCAGTGAGATTACGGTATGTTCTTAGAATTATAACAAACAACACATTGCCAAAAGTTCGGACACTGACTCAAAGCGAGCTAAAAAGAACGTCAAAAGTATACAAGCAGGTTTATTAAAATGTGCTCGAGTTTCGGAGGAGGGCAGCTCCCAGGACCTCAAGCTGGATACGTCCCTGATTCAGTGCAGTACCATTATTTCTTAAAACATACAATTATTAGCTGCGTAATGTGTAAAATTATATCATAGTTTGACTTTTAATAGGTCTTTTCTGAACATATCCATATTATCCGGCGTTCTGCTTGCCTGTTTATATCGGATAAGCAAACCTCTACTGTATTTCCAAAGATAGCGTATACACAGTGGCGTATTTAGGGGGGCTTCTGGGCTTAAGCCCCCCGAAATCTTACATACGTAAAGTATATGAAATATCTTGCAGAATTTTCACATTTTCAGGCAATGCCCCTCCCGAAACAAAATCGTAAACACGCTACTGCGTATACATGAACTAGAATTCTATAATCTTAAAACAGACAATGTTGTGAAATGCTTATATTAAAAGGCTGGAATAAAAAAGCATAAATACTGTTTTGGTATCGTGAGAACAAATTAAAAACAATTCAATATATTTCCTAGGTTTCAGATTCTCACTTTGTGTGTCGATGTGTATTATTTTTTAAACACAGTTTTGAAGGTCGATGTAAAATGGAGTCTTGAGAATCGTAAATGGTAACAAGTAAAATATCATACAACCTCGTTTGCAGGGCATCACTACGCTCCTTGAGAGAGGATATAGGCGGAAATAAGCACCGGATTCGTGTAACTTAAACGGAATACAAATATTCTATTATGTTCAGATCCGTTGAGTAGTCTGATATCCAACTTCATGTTGATGTTCTTCAAACCATGAGTTGTGTGAATAGGCGCATTAACATCTTAAGATATGGCGTTATTGCAACAACATTATCTAAACCATAGGATACACATGGTCCTATAGAATGGCTACATAATCACGGCCAGGGACGTCACCGATACGTGTCAGCACAGAATCATCTGAAAACCTCGATATTGTGACCCCACAGTATCACAGAGTCATTTTACCTTTGGGCAGAGACGCTACCGGTCATACGCTTTCTTGGGCATCCACCACATATAAATACTGCCCATGCTTTGAAATAAGTTGAATGATCACTCATTACAACATATCGTACGTTTTCAGTCATCAGCAGTCCATGTTGCATGTTCGCGGTGCTATTGACGTTTTGGTAAGCCGCTATGATCCGCTTTAATGCTCTGAGGGATCTGTGACTGAGAGGTTTCTTCGAACTCCGTTCCTCTTAGCCGATGTGGTATTGTTGTGTTTGTGGCCTTTTGGCACTGTTCTTTGCTACACACCCAACTTACTTGCCACCTTTGTCTAGCTCGGACTACATAACCGACCGCAAAAATACCTTTCGAAATCACAAAGGTCGCCTACTATCACCGTCTGCTTAGATCACTGAACACTGTGGGTGTACTGCTTCTCTCGTAGTACAGAGTGTGGTTAGCACACCGTGACCAACTGATCGCCGTTGGCAACTATCTGTTGGCAACCAGACATCTGGCGTATTTCCATTAAATTGGTAGCGATGTCTAGGTGTAATGTTCCTAATGTTCAACATTATTTCAAAATCTTGAAGACCAACATCGCTTGGTAAAGGTGTATAAAATTTCTCAACGAAGATTGAAACGTACTCCTCAGAAAACAGCAGCAGGCATTTCGTGATTACTTAACCACCTAAATGAGTGTATTCACTTAGAACCATCCCGCCGATTCGCGTTGTCTAGGACTAAAATTAATTGGGGGTCTAGGACTAAAATAATGAAGATGAGACTTAGATATCAAGGATAAAGAGCTTTTCTTTCTGTGTTTCTTTCTTTTTTTAAATTTTGATTTTTAAAATTCATGATGGGACATTACATTATGAGTACAATTTTCAAAAATAATAGTATGCAATCGTAAAAGTATCTTACAAAAGGATGGTATATCGCAAAATATTTTGAACCCAAAATATAAATTACAAACAATAAAGTTGTTACTTTTTCTGAAGAGTCTAAGTCTTGAATGAGACAGAGTCTCTCGAGCGTAGTGCTTGGAGCAATTACCTTACTTTTCCTTCCTTCCCGTGGGGGCAGCTTTGATTCGACTTGATCCTAAATGGATTTTTCCGAAGTCGAAGTTGGAAGGTGTTACCCATTTTTCCAAAACTCCCTTGACCAATTACAATCTGCCTCACGTGTGAGGGGAGAAGCTAATGAACAAATAAACTAATAAATGAATCTAAAGCCTTATAAAAGAGTTTTTCCAAAATTTACATCTAGCAAAATCATTGTTGGTATTCCAGAAATGTAAATTCACCTATATGCATGATTTACTTCTATCGTAGTTTTGATATAAGAATGATATGCCTGAATCTGTAACACAAATTATAAATACCTTTGTTTGCTTCAGTCAGATTCGGAGTTTTACTTAACAATCAATCAATTTGGATATGTGATTTAAGAGTTTTAGAGATTACCTTCAGTTTTTCATTTCTACAAGAGTTTGCAACTAACACCATTAATGTATTTCTTTCGATATTTCCATTAGGTAATGGCTCTGTCACTCCCAGTATATTTTAAACAATGAACTATTTACTGTGTCTTACTCCATTAATCAGAATTACATTTAATATCCGACAATTCTGTGCATTTTTCTTTAAATCTGCGAACTCTCTACTAGGTTAAAACTAGCATTTTCTATTTTCTTCCTTTCTTACTAAAACAGAAATGTTCTTTACACAACCTAGCAATGATGACTCTCTACTATATGATGTTGCGTAGGGCATATTATATAGCATATTATTTGATAGTTGGACACTTTGTTCGTATATTGAAAGCAACAGAGATTAATCCTTCTACACTTAAATGAGAAGTAAATTAATTATTTTCAATACGTGGAATTGTGTCAATGCACTCAGTTGCACAGCGAGATTTAAACTTATTTAAGATGATGATGATGATGATGATGATGATGATTATTATTATTATTATTATTATTATTATTATTATTATTATTATTATTATTATTATTATTATTATTATTGGCTTAGGTTTTCCTGAACTAGGAACCAAACTAGAAGTGAATTTGCCTGCTTGCCCTTAGGTGATTGCAACTAGAATACTAGCCAAATATCATTGGAAAGCTTCAAAGAAAGAATAAGCAATATTTCACAAAAAGGGTGATATTTTTTGTAACAAATTGTTCAATAGCAAGTTTTCGAAGACAAGCAGTTTCTCTTCCTTCTTCCTTTTTTCTCTTGAATTTGACTATTCATGGCGGCGCTTTTTAGTCTTTTTCTTATGGTCGTATCGCTGTAGCTATTTTGTTGAAAGGTGGTCTTCAGATTTTCCGAAATACTTAATCCAAGGCTGGTTAAAAGGGGATTATTTTTGTAAATGAAGTGTCTCATATTGGGAAGATAAAGCTTGTCATATGAGATTCGCGTTAAAAATATTTGAACATCTGTGCCACTTTTACGTGGGAAAATGGAAGCAGGGATGAATTCAGGGGGTAGCCCGGGGGAATCTTCCCCCGAAGAAAATTCTTCCCCTCCCGGGGAAACATCCAGAATTTCAGTCACAAAATGTAGAAATTACTTCACCCAATTATTTGCTTTTCTTTCCGTTCACGTGCAGACGAAATCCGATCTCTCAATATACATATAATTGACACAGACCCAGTCTATATAAATATTAAACATGTAAAATGTAAGATAGAATACCAAATAGTCAATAAAACCTGTATTTCTTAACGCTATGACCGAGTTTGGCAGAACATAAAATTGTCAACTGTTTTAGAAAGATTTGCATTTTAGTAGGTACTATACTCTTGCCCTATATTATATATTAGTAGGTAGCACTAGCACAGATTGAGATAGGAAAGGAAAGATAAGGAAGATCGTTCGATCTTTCAATATGATCTCTGATGTCCGCAGACTTCAGTTCTTGAAAATGTACAGTTCTTGCATTATTTGAAATAGAGCACCTAAATCCCATTTCTCGCATCGAAAGTAACGGACATAAATGAGTTTTACGATTATTAAAGTAAATACACCTTTCTTTAGTTAAAGGGTGAGATTCAAAGGGGGACATTCAGAGGGATCATGGAGGAACAGTTATCCCTCCTGGGTCAGAGATTTATATAGAATTTATCAATATAATAGTAGTATGTAAGTGAAAGATTGCTATTGAAGGTGATGAAGATCCTGCTCAGTGCCCTGCCATGAAAGCGGGGCAAGCGGGGCGACGGCCCCGGGGGCCGAAGTAAGGGACGCGAAATTCGGGAAGGAAAAAGAAAAGAAAAGAAGTGAAGGAAAAAGAGAGGAATGAAACACATGTGCACATATATAAAATGAAAGGAAATAAGTAATAAAAAGTGCTGAAAATCAAGGAAAAGCAGGGTTTAGTTTTTAAAATTTTCTCACCTTTCGCAGGTGGTCTGTCGACCTCACTCATATGTACGGGGTTCCGTCGTATACGCTCGCTCCAAGCGCTGATTTTCCACGACACGGCACTAATCCTACTAAAGATTTCGTAAACTAAACTATTGATGTGTATGCAGTGAAGAAACCAAGGCTAATATGCTTGATTTAGAATCAGAAGTTTGAGAAAGAATTTTTTGATTTAGAATCAGAAGTTTTTAAAAAGATTTAAATTAACTCAAAAAATATTTGAGGTAATTTGAATCTTTTTAAAAACTTCTACATTAGTAACAAACAGTAACTACTGAATATATTTGGTCTAGGAATTAATTCGTGCAGTTGGTACGCACACATTGAAGCTGTAGTACAAACACAAAATACATAAATACCTTAAGAAAAATATTGTCCATCGCTAGCCACTACTTTCGCCCATCTGTCAGGCAATGTACGGATTCCGTGGCGAAAGAAGTCCTCATCCTTGGAAGCGATCCAGTCAGAGACCCATGTTTCGATATCTTCTGAAGAAGTAAACCGCTGTCCAATCAAATCGTTGTTCATGCAATCGAACAAGTAGTAGTCCGAAGGAGCAACGTCTGGTGAATACGGCGGGTGGGGTAAAACTTCCCATCCGACATTTTCTAAATAGGTTTTGACCGGTTTTGCGACATGTGGGCGAGCGTTATCATGTTGAACAATAAGTTTATCATGTCTGTTCTCCCATTCTGGTCGTGTTCTGGCCAGAGCTTGCTTCAAACGCATTAATTGTCGTCGATAACGTTCTCCATTCATAGTTTCACCCGGTTGCAGCAGCTCATAGTACACCACACCTTTCATATCCCACCATATGCACAGCATAACCTTTGCACAGTGAATATCTCGTTTTGGTTGTGATGGACCTGGTTCACCTGGTTTCACCCAGGCCTTTTTTCGTTTAGGGTTCTCGTAATGGATCCACTTCTCATCACCCGTAATAATTCGATGCAGAAACCCCTTTCTGCTCTGTCGTTGAAGCAGCAATTCGCAAATGGTTTTTCGTCTTTCAACGTCTCTGTCTTTCAATTCATGTGGAACCCAATGTGACATCTTTTGAATCATTCCCGTGGCTTTCAAGCGTTTGGAGACTGTTGTTTGATCAACGCCTAATGCTGCTGCAAGTTGTTCCTGCGTTTGACACGAATCCTGCTCGAGCAATGCTGTCAATTCTTCTTCTTGAAATTTTTTTGGCTGTCCAGCTCGCTCTTGGTCTGCCAAGCCGAAATCACCACTTCTAAACCGTGCAAACCACTTCTGACACGTTCGCTCAGCAAGAGCATGGTCACCATACACTGCCAGCAAAATACGATGACTTTCAGTCGCACTTTTCTGCATGTTAAAGTAATGCAGCAAGACACCCCGCAAAAACACTTTATCAGGCACAAATTGCGCCATGTTCACTTAACTACAAACTGGTGTTGTTGACGCTTTAATCCACTGCCCTATACTACGAACGATACGCGATGACAGGGGTTTGCAACATATGTGTGGATACACGGAACTGTGGGACGCTCCGTTCGTTGCGCCATCTCTTGTCCACCCGCACGAATTAATTCCTAGACCAAATAGAAAATAATAATAAAAATAGTTATTGTAAATAGCAGCTAAAGTTTAGTCTAAAATATTTTTGCCAGTCTTTGTTTAATGTTTTAGATAAAATTAAACGATTGATATTTTAAAAAAAAATATAATCTCACATTGAATATTTATTAGCAATTAGTCTCAATATTAGGTAAGACGTGCATGTGAATTGAATCGTTAAATATGCTGCTTTCCTGCAAAAATACAGAAAAACAACCCCCCTCCCCGAGGAGTTCACATTCCTCCCGCGGGTGAAAATGTCTGAATTCAACACTGAATGGAAGCAATTTCTATCTTAACAAATTTCGTCGCTTTATTGTAAAACTGCACAATGTGAGGATTCACTTACGTTAGAGTCGTAGAATTCAGTATTTAAACGATTAATTAATGTTTCGACAATTCCGCTTCTAATGAGGAAAGGAAACATTATAATGAGAAAAGGGGATTTCTATAATATTCATAATTTCGATTCTCTTTACAGACAACCTCAATGTGAATATTTATGTAAGTTGTAAGAAGAAGTCTGGTGCATAAACTCAGAATTGAAATTAATTGAAAATGTGTTTCAGCGTTTTTGAAAATTTCGGTTCCTCAAGCGAATTTCTAGTGTTAAAAGTTTCGATTTTTATTCAGAAAGGCTAAATGTGAGAATTCGCGTGAGTTTCAGGGGTAAAATTCGAAGCATGAACTTATAATAAAAATGTATAAACATATGTTACAGGGTTTTCAAAAATTCCACTTCATAAAAAGGAAGAGAGTCAATTGTTGCAATATTCAAATTTCCGGTTTAAATTATTTAATACCTCAATCTTTTTGTGTAAAGAATGGTCACTTTTATTTGCTGTATTATAAGTATTCGTCATTTGCTGTACTGGACATATTTAAACAAGCACAAATCATTCGAACTTCTTTTGGGAAGGAACAGGGAGTCTTTTGGGAAGGAACACCAGGATACCTCTTGGCTAACAAACGTGTATTTTCTTGCATACGTGTTTCAGGAATTTGAGAAACTGGCTACAAGGAAAACGTAGCTCTGTGAAATTTGCTGTTCCTAAGATTTGGCGCGAACAAATAGATGATGTAACATGTAACTGACTGTTACTTTTGCTTGACAGATGTGAATGGATTTTCCTCTAAATCAAAGTATCAGATTCCCTACCCTATTTTAAAGTCAGCTATTCAACTAGTTCCCCACAGTGAAGATCATCCAGTACCTAAAGCTTGTAACAAAATTAATTTTTGCGGGGGGTACACCCCAATCTTTTATTTTTACTTCCTCGTGAGGCCTCAAAGAGACTAGAGGAAATCCCAATAGGTTCAAAGCGGTTATTCAGCTGCAATACGTGTTGGATGTAGGTTAGATTAAGTTTCAATATCAAAAAGGACGTTTCTGCTATAACATTTATTTGGACAAAAACTATATATGAATTCAACAACAACAGAATTACTAAACGTAGATAACAGTAACCATGAAAAATTCTCGTAACGAATTCGTCGTCAGAAACGTTGATCTTTCGATGCAGAACTATCAATACATTTTAATGAACATCGGAGTTTGACAGTTATGTTTCAATTTTAACTTTATAAGAATTAAATGTCCAAAAGAAGTATTTAATATCACTTTCCCATTTTTACTTAATACGCAATACATTAGCCCATATTGCCATAAATAATAAGGCATCCCCAATCAAACCAAACAGTCAAGTAACTATGTGAAAAAGAATGAAAAAAAGAAAAAAATACAAGAAAATTAACACAAAAAGAATGATTAAAGATTACTCATTATCCTATGCTAATATGGACTATTACAATTATAACTTACGATACCACGAAACTCCTGTTCTGGAAATCCACATCGAAAGATATGTAATGGAACGATATTCAATCACATTTTTAAGTTCAATTCTACTGTTCCATTCACTCCGTCTTCCTGTCAGCAAATGTACCTGACACAAGGTTGAGTACTCTCACATCAGTTCAGCTAGTTCCAACTTTTGCCACTAGATGTCACTATATCTTAGATGAGCAAAGAAAGAGTCTATCACTGCCTACCTTTAGCGACTAAAGTGACAACTAGTTAATCCACTTTCTTACTTCAATCTAGATGCTCACAAACTTAAAGTCCCCTTTTTTTTCCAATTCCGTTACAAAATTCCCTCACATGGGTGTATAAATAATTTAACAGACAATAAGGTAGTTGAAAAAAAAAAGATCTGTCTCTGTTGAAATCAGGCATGCCAAAATCGGAAGGATCAACTCACCATGTCGACTCACTTTCCAAAACAAAGATCTTACTTGAATATGGGCCCACTTAATTCCGGAATATTCAGAGTTCCATGGAGTTCTAATCCTTTCCATAACAAGGATGAAAATGTGACAGCCATCTCGAGGATCCAGAGTATTTACCAAATGCAACTGATGACGAAGAAAAGAAAGTCTCTACCATTTCTGACGATGTATTCCCAGGGACATGAACAGGCATGGACAAGTCCACACATCCTGCAGGATTGAACAAACAAACACAGTATACAAACATAATAAAAATGTCTCTAACATTAAGCATGTCTATCTACATATTTACAATATTTAAGGTTATTACACGTGTTTCCGGCAAGCTTTACTTTCATGAATAAGATTCAATTACTTATGAATAGAAATTTTAAATGCAATTTTACAATTTACATTTAGATTCTTTCAATTTTACAGATTATGAAGCTCTAGGAGAATAGTACTTTTTTATATGCATTACATTCCTTTTTATAACAATGTCAGGATTCTCCATAGATTTTAACAAAACAGTGTTTTTGGTCGGATAGCAAAGTATCTGGAATGGGCCATCATAATTCTGACTTAGTTTCGGCATAATTTTCTGCTCGATCGAAGCTTTTAACATACGCTTCACTAAGACAGAATCACCCACAGCAAATGTCACCGGAATATGGCGTTTCTTATAAGCGGATTCTTTCCGACGCCAAGCCTTTTCAATATTTTTGAGCTATCCTCTGACTCATCTCTTCCTTATCTTGTGTATTATCCAATACACCAAGATCTATGATCCATTTAACGTCAAGAGGATTCCACATTATTCTCCCAAGATATAACTCACCAGGAGTTTTACGAGTTTCTGAATTCTCTGACGAGTTCAAAGTATATTGCACTTTGTAAATGTGATCAGCCCA
This sequence comes from Thermobia domestica, assembly GCF_964235325.1. Lineage (NCBI taxonomy): Eukaryota > Metazoa > Arthropoda > Insecta > Zygentoma > Lepismatidae > Thermobia > Thermobia domestica. The sequence continues at coordinate 57,529,134 of NC_137455.1, read as the reverse complement.
TTTAGTTTGGTTTTGATTTATGTACGCCTTCAATATCAACTTTATATTTTTATTTTGCCTTTCCGTAAAGTTACAGGAAGGCGAATAGGGAGCCGTACAAATGTCTTGTATACCCAAACTAAACAAATATTGACGGAACTGATCAGATCTAAAGTAACTCGCATTATCATGCAATAAACGAGCTGGATATCCGTACATATAAAATATCTTATCCAACTTGACACATATAATCTTAGAAGTTATCTTTCTAAGTGGTTCAATAATAACGAACCTTGAAAAGGCATCCGTGACAACTAGCAGATATTTATATCCATGACTAGGTAACCAAGGACCCATTACGTCAATATGCAAGCAAGCATTGGGTTTAGTTTCTTTTTTCGAAAAATACGTACCATAAAGAGGTATATTTCGATCTTTTATCCGCTGGCAAATATCACAGCGTTGAATAAATTGAGCAATATCTTGATATAAATTGTCCCAAGTAAAGCGGCTTGCAATTTTAGTGATGGTCTTGGCCCGACCACCATGACCACCCTCGACGATTTGTTCATGGAAGAATTTAATGATACTCTCTTTCATACTGTCAGGAATTACAGCCCGAAGTCCACCATATACCTTGCCATTCGTCCTTTTTAACAAAATATTATTTTGGATAAGATATGGTTCTACTGTATGTTTATTTTCTATAGATTGAATTATACCTTTCAGCTTTGGATCCATCCTTTGCAGTTCTCCTAAAGGTTTATTAAAAAGAGGCAATTTCCAAAAATTTATAAAAGATAAATGCACATTTTGATCGTTAACAGTATTAATCTCAACAATATCATCGCCCAGATGCTCGAAATCAGCAAAACTATACATACGACTGATATAATCAGCCAAAAAGTTCTTTTTACTCCTAAGATGTATTATATTGAAATTATATTTACTTATCTTTTCTATGATAGAGCCGTATTTTCTTTGTCTTTTATGATTTTTCAAAATCCATGTCAAGCTGGCATTATCACAAAATACTGTAAATTTATTATGATGCAGATACATATCAAACTTGTCTAAACAGTAAATTAAAGATTTCATCTGAAGTTCGAAGATATTCTTCGACCAATCAGTTGTTGGAATTAACTTACTAGCACACATCACCGGTCTTAATAACCCTTGATCATCATACTGACTAAGTACTCCACTATAACATCGACAAGATGAATCGACATGTACTACAAATGGACTTGAAAAATCCGGGAACTTCAAAATGACATGATTTATTATAGCTTCCTTGATCTGATCTAAAATTTCATCTTCCTCTTTACCCCACTTAAATGTATGTTTAGGACTCTTAAGTTCGTATAAAGGCCCTAACAATTCTCCATAATCTTTCAAGAATCTCAAATAATATGAAAGAAAACCCAACAGTTTCGCTAATGCTCTACGATTTTTAGGCCTGGGAAGTTGTTTAATAACCTTCACTCTTTCTTTGTCGATATACATATTTCCTTCAGAAAATTCATAACCAAGAAATTTTATTTTACGTTTACACAAACGAGTTTTATGAGGGGAAATGGTCACACCATTCTCTCGAAGTCTTTGCAAAACTTTTTCCAGAATCTCGTTATGTTTTTCAATACTATCAGCATGAACTATTATGTCATCGACAAATATGTCTAAATATTCGCCTTCCAGGTCCCTAAACATTCTATGCATTAAGCTAGACAATACAAAGCCTGAATTACTAATCCCATTGGTATCTTGCGAAACTGAAGTAATATGGTTGGGGTGGCAAAAGCTGTTATTGGTGGAGAGCTAGGATGAAGTTCTATTTGATAATAGCTAAATTTTACGTCAAAACAGCTAAAATAACGATGTCTCCCAATGTTAGCTATGATAGATTCTGTGTGGGGACTCGGAAATCCTGTCATTAACACACGCTTGTTGATTTCTGAGAAATTGACTACTAACCTCGGCGATTTATCTTTATTTGAAATCATGAAACAGGGTGAGATATAAGGTGAACTTTTAATCTCTTCAACAACCCCTTTTTCTATTAAAGAATCGATAAATTTATCCATATCTTTCAATTTATGTTTGGGAACAGGATAAGGCTGTGTAATACACGGTGTAGTATCAGTTAATATTATCCTATGTTGATAATCCTTTATCATACCTAAATCATCGGTTATGACATCTTTAAATTCATTAAACAATTTTTCAACATAAGGTATTAAATTTGGAGAAATGATATCAATAGAGAAATCAACATTACCTTTTCCATTTTCTTCCAACTCATTGGGAGAATTCTGGAATTCTGATCTGGTGGGATTGTCAACACTGACCCCAGCTGGAACTTCATCCACCAACTGGACCTCTCTGGAAAAATCTCCCGAATCCATCTGCCTAAATGAAGAACGCCGTGGTATATGAACGTTTGTCTCAACATTGGTTCGGCTGGAACTTCCCCTTCACACCTAGATCTGACACGCTGACGCTGACCGGAAACCATCTCTCTGCTCACACCCGATGTTGTTTGGCCTAGGGAAGATCGATTAGGACCACCACCATTGCTCTCCACACCTGAAGTTGAGCGATCTATCTGCAAAATTGACTGTGAATAGTTACTAGTTAATGGGGGTTTTAATGATTGATCAGGTAAATCAATGTCACTACGCATCACTGGAAATCGACGATCACTCATTGGAACTGATTCCTCAGGATGTTCTGACCTCAGTGTGATAAGCGACTGAGTATTAACACCACTACTGAACTCCGCCACTGCTGAATGATATCCATCATATAACGCTGATCGTTCATCCAATGCCGTAAATTGAAATCCGCTCCCATCAGATGTTGACAGTTGACACAACAAACCATGGTTCTGCTGGAACTTCCCCTTCTCCACCTAGATCTGACACGCTGACGCTGACCGGAAACCATCTCTCTGCTCACACCCGATGTTGTTTGGCCTAGGGAAGATCGATTAGGACCACCACCATTGCTCTCCACACCTGAAGTTGAGCGATCTATCTGCAAAATTGACTGTGAATAGTTACTAGTTAATGAGGGTTTTAATGATTGATCAGGTAAATCAATGTCACTACGCATCACTGGAAATCGACGATCACTCATTGGAACTGATTCCTCAGGATGTTCTGACCTCTGTGTGATAAGCGACTGAGTATTAACACCACTACTGAACTCCGCCACTGCTGAATGATATCCATCATATAACGCTGATCGTTCATCCAATGCCGTAAATTGAAATCCGCTCCCATCAGATGTTGACGATTGACACAACAAACCATGACTGCTCACCTCCACTGAAGACTCATGACCACTGCGTACCGCAGACGGACGCTGACCTCGACGAATAGTTGACTGTCGTCTAAAATTCCTAGATGGTACTACTTTTGCCTGGTGAGGGACATCTAGATTACGCTCCGCCTCTGAAACTCCAAGACCTCTTGACATCATGGATGGATGGCGACTACTCTGATGAACAGACGGGCTTCTATTTCCCACATCACACGATGTTGTTGATGGACGGGATGAATTGATAACAGAAGTTCCTTGACGAAAACGCCCCGCTGATTCACGACGATTACCAATATTTCCAGCTGACCTATGAAAACCTCTTCCTCTACACTCTGCCGCTGAGGAGCTACACTGCATAGATATAGAACGCGATCCAGGTCTAATACCATTACTCTCATTTCCACTAAACTCCAATCGTTGATCGTTTTCAACTTGACAACCTCGTCCAGTAGAAGATGAACAACCTACCTGGTCCGGGCATTGCATATCTGCACCAGGAAAGCAATGTATAGAGTTCTGAAGTGAAGCGGTCGTATTACATACTCTAGGACGACATCCGGTATTACTATTCTGTCTATTAACCCCACTATAAATTACACTAGAATGTTTTAATTTTGTAGGATAATCAACAAATATATCCGAATGATGAGAATCATGTTGATTAAATTCAGTCAATTTAACTTCTTTGTTGAGTTTCTCAAAAAATAAAGTTTTATTTCGAATGTCAATATGAGCATAATTTTCGTTTAAAAACGAAATTCCCAATAATAATTTCAAATTAGGGTGATCAATAATTCCAAACCAAGCACTAAAACAAGAATTGTTCACGAAAAATCTTAATTCAACCATTTCTACGATATTTACAGACTCATTGTCCAAAACAGTCACTGAATACTTTACAGGTTTAACTTAAGTCGACATTTCATACTTATTTCCTTAAAAACTGTTCGTTCACAGTTTTTAAGGAGTTGAGCCTGTATCAATAACAGCCGGATAAGGCGTTCGACAGATGGAAACCATCATTTGTAAAAGATGATATTGTTTCTCATTTTCATTGTTCAAATACATAGAGTCTCCCCGAATGTTACTACCTTTATACGGACATCGATTGCAAACATGATTACTACTACCACATACATTACAAACCAATCCTGCCCCAAAATTCCTAACACGATTTCGTTTCGTAAGGTTACGCACCACTGTATTTGAAATATATTGATTTTTTACTGTTTTCTGATAATCCAAGGCATATCGCCTATTCATCTCATAACTTTCCGCAAATTCTAAAAATTCATGAACAGTATTAGGCAAACCAGTTAACAATAATAAATCCAGAATCTCAGGTTTGATTAAGTTTGAGACCATATGACAGAATTCTACATCTGACATTTCCATATTCAAGAGTTGCAACACTGATATTTTTTCACGAAGAAAATTTTGAAGGGATTCATGCTCTTTCATAACTCTAAACATCTTACTATTGTAAAATTCCGTACGAACTAAAGGTGAGATAAATTTCCCAAAATACATTCAGAAATATACTTCCAATCAGTCGTTATATTAAGTAAACGCTGCATCTCTTCAAACATCTGGTTATTACATTTACTTAAACTAGCTACTAAAACTGCTTCGGAAGGTGCAACCTTCATTTCGATCATTTCGTTTACCTTCAACAAGAACTGACATAAAAGAATACCACTATTTTCATTCACAAGAGGTAGTTCGCTAATTTGCATCTCAATAGATTTATAAATGCTTTCTGAGAATATTTTTGTGAAATTACATGTGATAGATGGTTTATTTAACCCACGATAAGGACGAACTTGTGGCACCGCACAGCCAGCGAAGTCCAACAAAACAGAACCATCCCGATTCTGGGGGGCTCCCCTGGCTCCTGCGGTGGGCACATCGTCAATTTGCACCAGAGAACCAACGGGAACCTCGTTACCCCCTGGTGGATTACACACAGGAGACCAACCTGTGAACTCTCTTCCAAAACGAGCAGCAAAATTCATGATTCTGATTTTTTTTGAAAAATATAATTTCCAATTGATAGGCCGAAAATGGTCATAAGCTACCCCATACAACACACTAAATTTATTAATTCTATAACACAGTAGAACCATTTACATATACTACGTATATCGGAACGAATATTCCTTACAACAGATTTTCTCAAAGCCAAATATTTGTATTATTTCCCAACGCTAAAACGATTTTCTTTTTTTTTCTCAACAAGTAGGGGAATGAAACACACACGTACTCTTTACCTTCAACCGACCACATATAAATTTGTATAATGGGACATCGAACCAAGTACCACAAGTCAGGACTCGAACCGTAATGCACTAACCACTCCTACCTTCCGGGATCGAACCTGCGCTATCTTGATCCGAACTAATATTCAAATATTTGACTGGAACACAAACCAACACATGTAATAATACCGGGATACGATCCAACACAGCAATAACCGACATTTGCTGACAGGAAGCTTGTAACAAAATTAATTTTTGCGGGGGGTACACCCCAATCTTTTATTTTTACTTCCTCGTGAGGCCTCAAAGAGACTAGAGGAAATCCCAATACGTTCAAAGCGGTTATTCAGCTGCAATACGTGTTGGATGTAGGTTAGATTAAGTTTCAATATCAAAAAGGACGTTTCTGCTATAACATTTATTTGGACAAAAACTATATATGAATTCAACAACAACAGAATTACTAAACGTAGATAACAGTAACCATGAAAAATTCTCGTAACAAATTCGTCGTCAGAAACGTTGATCTTTCGATGCAGAACTATCAATACATTTTAATGAACATCGGAGTTTGACAGTTATGTTTCAATTTTAACTTTATAAGAATTAAATGTCCAAAAGAAGTATTTAATATCACTTTCCCATTTTTACTTAATACGCAATACATTAGCCCATATTGCCATAAATAATAAGGCATCCCCAATCAAACCAAACAGTCAAGTAACTATGTGAAAAAGAATGAAAAAAAGAAAGAAAAAAATTCCAGAAAATTAACACAAAAAGAATGATTAAAGATTACTCATTATCCTATGCTAATATGGACTATTACAATTATAACTTACGATACCACGAAACTCCTGTTCTGGAAATCCACATCGAAAGATATGTAATGGAACGATATTCAATCACATTTTTAAGTTCAATTCTACTGTTCCATTCACTCCGTCTTCCTGTCAGCAAATGTACCTGACACAAGGTTGAGTACTCTCACATCGGTTCAGCTAGTTCCAACTTTTGCCACTAGATGTCACTATATCTTAGATGCGCAAAGAAAGAGTCTATCACTGCCTACCTCTGGCGACTAAACTGACAACTACTTAATCCACTTTCTTACTTCAATCTAGATGCTCACAAACTTAAAGTCCCCTTTTTTTCCAATTCCGTTACAAGCTCCAGAACATTACACTATTGTTTCAGAAAGGTATACCTCAGATGTTCGAAGCAACAGAGAAGATGTAGATTTTCAATCATCTACACCCCAGTCAATGTCACCTCATTAGATCACACAAGAAGAGCTTAAGGATTTTCTGCGAGACTTAAATATTCCTTAAAGAAAAGCAGAATTCTTGGGCTGAGGCTTCAAGCTTGAAATCTCTTCGGTGAAGATGTTAAAATAAGTTTGTTTAGATTCATTTTGAGGACTATTTTGTTGAAAATAGAGGCATTGCTTATTGCAAAGATGTAGATGGCTTATTTCAGTCTTTGGGACATGAACATAATCCCACTGAGTGGCGCTTGTTATTCACAGCTCGAAACTAAATCTGAGGATAGAGGTTCTCTATATTGGAAGTGTTCACTCATCTGTTGCTGCAGCATATACGGCTCATACAAAAGAAACGTATGAAGTTATGAGTGCAATACTGAACTTCATTGAATATAAAAAGTTCAAGTGATATGTGTGGAGGGACTTGAAAGTTTTTGGTATTTTTAGAGAAGTGCAACAAGATACACCAAGTATTGTTTATTTTTATGAGTCTAATAGCCATGACAAAGGAACCACTACGTCCGTAAATACTGATCTCAAAGGCAAGATTTTATTTGTCGCCCCCAGGAACATACCTCGTAAACCAATTCTGAACCCTCAAGATGTACTTTTGCTAGCATTACACATCAAGCTTGGATGGATGAAAATTTTTGTTAAAGGACTAGATAGAGTAGGTATTGCTTTCGCGCACCTCAATCAGAAATTCACAAACATAAAGAGTATTTTTTCATCCACAGATTAAAACAGTTATGCGGGATGAAGACTTACAAACTAAACTCTCTGAAATTAAGAAATTAGCTTGATTGTAATTTAAATCGGTATGTTTAGGTTTTTTGGAAATGTAAAAGCTGAAAATTATAAAGATGTTGTTAGTGATATGGTGCGCAGTTTTCAACTCATAGGAAGCAACATGTCAATAAAATTACACTTTTTGCACTCATCTTGACATTTTCTCTCAAAATCTAGGCGCAGTATGTAATGAACATGGAGAATAGTTTCATCAGGATACTGTCACATTTAAAAAGCCTTATAGTGAAAACTGGACTGGAAGTATGCTTGCTGACTATTGCTGGTATACTATTTATTATACTGACTCTTGGAGCTATTTCGTACGGTTAACGTACACGCCTTTAGCGTGGGAGACACGGGTTGGGTTTCCGGCGGGAGCTCATATGGTTCTGATTCCGATTTAAACAGTAGGTCCCGTCTCATATAGCCTCGCTGCTGAAAGGGGCGTTAAACTCAAAATCAGTTCAACTCACAGAGACTCTAGATGATCCTATAAGTCTGAGCGACCAAAGAAAGTATTTTAAATGTTAACAAAATTTAATAATAGTATAATTTAATAGTGATATAAGACTTTGGTTTCCACTAAGGAATTCAGCACCTGTCATTTAGTTAAAATCATATAATTTCATTTGAAGGACGGAAAAAGTTTAAATTTGTGGCACAGTGATAATCTTAACATTTTATGACACACTATCACAGAACCATAACAAATTGTAGTTCATTACAACGAATTTCCAATGACATAAACATTTCGAATGTTTCGTATCCCGCACCAGTTACTACAATTGTGACCCATTATAACATTTTATTATCCAACTAATGAATTGAGAAAACATTAATATTAATAATATTTTCTGTTAAGCATAATCAATGCCTTATTATACTTGTAATTACAACACATACGGTATTGATTTGTACATTTGATTCCACAATAAGTGCAGCAGTAAGAGCAGTAAGTACAACTGCCTACATTTCAGTTTATCAGACTATTTGAAAATATAATTTACCATTATGCGAAAATATATTTAAAAAGAATATAGTAAGAACTCTTATATATGAATACGCAGCATATCTCGAGAGTTTTATTTGTTACACAGTCTCTGGTATTAAAGCATAATGAATTTAAATTATCTAAAGAAAACTAGATGGAACATCATAAATATTAAGAGACTAGTCACATAAGTAAATAAATTAATTCAATGAAATCAAATTGATGTTCAGGTTTGTACAAAAAATCTTGTCCACCAACTTGGCCTTAAAGGGTTATATTCTGATAACAATATATACTATAGCCCCCCAAAAAGCTCATAGCATTCTAAATGTTTAACAGTCTTACGCAAAGCTTGAAGCCAAGTCTGTAAGCTTGCAAAAGTTTGCATTTACAAGGCTACAGACCTAACGAAGCCTAAGCAAAACTTGCTAGTTCCTCGATTGCAAGCTTGTTTAAGATTTGACAATAATACATAATATAAGGCTAGTCTTACACAGTGTTGCCAATTTAGCGACTTTGTCGCTAGAACTAACGACTTTTGGGAGTGTCTAACGACAAAAATTTTTATTTAGCGCCTAGTGACAAATCTAGCGACACTTAGGAATTCAAATATTTTGTTGTATATTTATATTAAAGTTTCCAAATTTTGCAGTTTGTGATGCTAATAGTTGCTTTTACACACTCGGTTGCACTACTGCTATGAGCGACTTACTTCGTTGGATTCACCGCTGCTATGAGGATTATGCCCTTCTTCACTGCGGTTCGGAAATCCGGGAATTTCCCGTATCTAACTAGTTGCGTAATAGCTGGTAACCTCTTGCACTGCACAGTGCGTACAGTGACAGTGACCTTGGAGAACGCTGTGCTTTTCTGGTTAAGTTTAGTACGTGTGATTTATATATTAATTTAACTGCGGTTGTTCTTAATATAAATTATACAGAAATTTCGTGGGGTGAGTTCGGTGACCAATACGAAAACAACATGAATTTCCCAATCCCTCCAAAAAATATAATCGTACTCTATAAGAAGGAATGGGAAAAAGTGATCCAAAAGTTTAAGTATTTGCAAATTTTTAATACTTTATTTATTAATTTTGTATTCTTGAAAGCGGATAGTGCAGTGGTTTTGTCAAGATCGTCATTTTTTTTAAAAGTAAAAATACTCGAGTCTTCCATTGTACATGAAAAATATTTAAATTATTTTAATTCCTTTGTAAAATTATATAGCGACTTTTTTAGCGACTTGGCAGGAGGCGTTTAGCGACTTCTAGCGACTTTAGAGTACTAAACTAGCGACTTTTCACACTGGCGAGTTGGCAACAGTGGTCTTACAATTCCTTTTAATTGACACACCTGTCTAGTATGACTTAAAATTTACATTTGGCAAAGGCATACAGAAAGAGAACATCTAAGGCTAAGTCGATCATGCAAGCATTCTTGCACAGCTTTCAATCTTACATCTGGTCTAACATTAAGAGATTTACAGTCAAAGTTTTGTGGACATCAAGATTTGCTTAAAATTTACACTTGGCATAACCATACACAGAGAGGATTTTTAAAATTAAGTCTATCAAGGAAAATTAAGGTCAAACTTACACTTACCGTAAACATGCTTGCTTGGTGGGTAAATATTTCAGTTGGGGAAACAAAAACCAGATTGGTTTAATTTCAACTGTGGACTTTTCAAATAGAGTTGGGTGGCTAGGTTTCTCTGAGCAAGATTCTACATAGAATTCAGTGAAATGTGTAAAGAAGCTTCATGTTAAGCAAATACTTGAGGGTATCTCACCCAATATTAAAATCTTATTAACATTCTTTAGCAAAAATGAAAGAAACCAACGAGGATATAATACTTTACGGAAAGCAACTAAAACGATTAGATTCAAGTTAATATTATTGGAACATTTCGAACCAACAGATTAAAAATCGTTGTACAGTTAATTCGTTTAGTCTGACATACAACAGTCTGCAATGTCCGATGGTCTGATATAGATATGGTGGGGTTTTCTTCGTTTCTTAGATCTAATTTAATATAGACCTACTATAGTATAATAATTCTACAGCAGTATTTATTCCTTAAAATGTAAAATTGACATTAAAGTTTGGTTGTACTTGAGTTGAAATTTACATTAAATTTTGGTTTGGCATGCAAATTTTTATAGTCTTACTATAATTTGGTTGAAATTATAGTCTTACTGTTCTTCGTAAACGTTTGCTGCCAAACAACGCGTTATAGTTGTATTCAGTCTACGATGTAGCATTTAGTGATTACGAGAGGGATTTTCTGATATTCCGGTATTGATAAAGTTCTAAACATGCCGGATTATCATACTATATTATATTAAGTTTACTATATTTAATCGAAACTCGCAAACCATTCAAATAATCCGATTGTTGCGGCTTATACTTGATACACGGATGACTACAACATATATATGATAAACTAGAAAACAAAAACTTCATTTAACAATATACGAGAGACCTTAATTTCATAAATAAAAACTTGTTTCATTAGCAGATAACATAAAAAGAGTTTTATGCGAGTACTGTGTATTAGACGTGTCAAAATAGGATCATCATGAGTTTTATTAGTATCATGAAATATCACCTTACTGAAATTTTCAACTGTATATAACTGAACTCATCACGATTAATTGAATATTATGTATTTATTTACTGTGACCATGTTCATTTCACGAAGCGCCGTCGTAGTAATAATCAATTCATTCTATATTTTATGCATTTACCATGGAAGATGATTATAGACCAATAACTAACTACCTACACTGAGAAAAATCCATTATCCGGACAGCGGTATATTGTACAAATACAAGGATTCGTTATGTTTACTAAGGAAATCTGTACGGAGCGTACTTTATCCATATACTACACAGGTACTGCCTTTTACCCGCTTAGATATTACATCATTTCGCTGCAGGATGTCTGACATCTAACAATCTTCTGTATTTTACATACTTATACGTATGTTAAGTACTTCAGTTATACGTTATATACGTCCATCTGTACGTGAGATCCAGACCGCCTATAGACACTCTTTCTTTCGCCATGGCTGACGTCATTGAACTAGCGTCTTTTGCTTGCGAAACGAGGTTGTTACAATCGGAAAAGAAGAGAGGAAGGAAACAAAACCTGGGTAAGTGCACTAGTTAACTATTACTTTAGTTAAATATTCCATTAATTATATATTATTTTAGTGTAACTTGCTTTAGTATAGTACTAAGTAAGTAATATAGTTTATGACTACAACTCGTTAATGATTGAGGAGAATGGAATGGGTGAATCTGAATTTTGAGAAATCTTTGAATATTAATGTTTTGAAACATTTTACGTTACAAGGGAGCAAAATGAATGTTATGTGTTTATTCATTCCGTTTTATATGTGACGATTTATTACGTGGTGCAGAGTTACTACAGGACTGCTTAACATAATTGCTAAGAAACCGTTTTCAGCGCGAAAATTCCCTTGTGTAGTGAAGATTTAGGCTTTAGGTCTCTGGGCTTTCGGCATCAATGGCCTTGTTAGCCCGTCACATATGAGGGATGACGTCCCTCGATGAGCACACTATCCGGGTAAAGGAAGGGAAGAAAGGATTGGGGAAGGAAGAAAACGGCCTGGGACCTATATGTTAGGTACCACTCCGGCATTTTCCTGCTGTGAATGAGGAAAACCCAAGGAAATCTCATTCAGGATGGCTGGACTTAAAATCTTTTGATACTTTTTCGACTGAGGAAATCGATCCCCAACGGGATCGAACCCGGGACCGTTCGCACCGAAGGCGAGAGCGTTAGCAACTACGCTACGCGGGGCCACTTGTGTAGTCTAGAAAACTCATTTTTATTAGGATATTTGCATTTTTTTTTTTTACTTTTAGTTTAACGCCCCATGATTGTACATAAACGTAAGTGAGAAGGTGACGATGCGATACATGATAATGGTGGAATCAAGAAAATGTAAGGAAACTGGAAAGTCTTAAGAATAACCACACCTACAGTGTTCACCAAAAGGCTATTTGTCGGGAGCAGGAATCGAACCAGGGACCTAACAGGTCAGAGGTAAGCGCTCTACTACAGAGCTTTCTTTTGTTTAAAGAACTTGTTTACATTGAAATATATATATTTGACGAAGATATTGATATATTTTACAGCCTCACTGAAATTTTAAAAAAAAAGTAGTCAGGGAGAGATTACTTGTCAGGTTTTTATTTTTTAAATTTAATTTGATTTGATTTCTATTTATTTATTTTTGCTTGTTATGTTCCCTAGTTAATTAATGTTTGGGTTACTGAGAATTAAAACCTTTTTAGTATTATTGTTATGGCATCACTTTGAAACCAAAAAGTTTGAATTTTTTTTTTCTTGTGTTTTCATATAGGAAGTTGGTAAGTTTGTGCCTTAGCATTGGTTTGGTTTCTACTGTAGAACGTAATTGAAGGTCATGTTGAGTTGAGTCTTGGCGGGTTTGAGTTCGTGAAGTGTTAGGCACTGATTGTGCCCCTGTCTTCTGTCTGTGATGTTTCCTGGTTTTGGGCAGTGACGTATTTATGTTGAGGAGTACCAACGCAGGCCGCGTAACTACAACACAGCTTCAACAACTACGAGTGCCAGGCGTTTGAATTTCACCCTTCGTTCCGGCGTGACTAATGCAGTATAGTACTAGGTTCAAATTCTATGGCTGGTAAAAACGGTATGGTAAGAAACACAACGTAATAGTTATTAGTTTAATTAGTGTTTCTTCATAGTATTGTTTCACTATTTCTAGAAGGAATTAACTATTAACGAAGTAATGAATAAGCAAAAACACACTTTGATTGACGTTTACGATTTCTCATACTCCATTGAGGATGTTTTGATCCTCAGTTGCGCAAACATCCAGTGTGCGTTTTTTTTTTATTTTTTGTTGCTTACACTGCCTTACAGATGAGGGTTATAGTTAAGGAGCCGTACTTCCCATTTAGGGAAGGACGAGAAACGCCATACTTTCAGGAATTATTCATTGACTATCTAGGACAGCGTTTCCCAACCGGTGCGCCGCGGCACACTGGTGTGCCGTGAATGGGCCGCTAGTGTGCCGCGAGGAAGTCGAAGCAAATTATTAATTCTATAGCAATCAAATTGCAAGACGAAGGAAAAATGTATATTTTTATTTCACATTACTATGAACCTCTACTATGAATCTACAACTTTAAGTTTCATACCGTGTTACTTTTCTGTACATTTTTAATGTTGAAAATATATATTGGTTATCATTGTTGTGACTATTATTGCTTCTTTATTGTTGCAGACTATTTTGTAACTTGAAAATTTAAAATAACATTCAATCCTTTCGACAAATTAAATACATTTGTATTTTAAAAGTAAAAAAGATTTGTTTGTTCGTTCGTTATTTAGTGATCTTACTTCTTAGTGAAAGGTTGGATACAGTTTTCGAACAAGAAAGCTTAGTTTTAAAAACCTGAGTCCAATATTTCATTGCAATTGTTTTACATTTTTAAATTAGAATAAAAAATAAGCATAATAATTTACCACGGGGAAAAAACAGTGATTGAGCTTTCTTCTCTGTGAGAAGGAGATCAATAATCGCAGAAAAAATACTAGTTTTATATTTACAAATAATAATATCTATGAGTGCGCCGCGAGAATTCAAGTTACATCCGTAGTGTGCCGCAAGTTGAAAAAGGTTAGGAAACGCTGATCTAGGATGTTAAAAAGCAGGTAATAGACTGAGTTCTTGCCCTTGTACTTAGGGTGTTTAGGTAGTGCAACAATAAGATGTATCCTCGTGCACGGGAGATGAGAAGTAGCTGTTCTTAACTATTACCCAGATGGGTTCCCTCGTGGCTAAGTGGTTAGTGTACACGCCTTTGGCGTGGGACACCCGGGTTCGATTCCCGGCCGGAGCTTATGTGGTTCGGATTTCACGTTAATCTGTAAGTCCATGTCTCATACAGCCTTGCTGCTGAAAGGAACGTTAAAATGAACTCAGCACTGCTTTACAGATGCAATTGTTCGATTCCGAGTTCGAATGAAGCTTTTTACGGGCAGGGGGTGACTTTTATATATACAATCCAAGCATTTTAGTTATCAGTCAGTGATGTAATATATATATACAGTAATATATACTGTAATATATATATACAGTATATATATATATTACAAAATTGAAAGTGACTAAGTTTATGACTCTCAATCTCTTAGGGCCGCGGTGGCTCAATGGTAGAGCGTTCACCTCTGGTGCTTGGGGTCCCGGGTTCGATCCCAGCTCCCGCCAAATGAACTTTGTGGTGAACAAACACCGCGTGCGTGGGTTTCCTCGGGATTTTCCCGTTTCCTCCCACTTTCTTCATTCCACCATTTCATTCATTGCTCATCATCACCGTCTCCTTTAGCCTAACCGGCATAACCGTGAGACATAAAACTCAAAGATTTCATTTCATTTTCATTTCCATTGTAGCTCTCCCCGCAACCAGTGTTGCCAAAATGTTGACAATAAGTTTGCGAAACGAGAGGTGGCGACTCGAATTTTGGGTGAAAAGTCGCTATAAAAAATAATCGAGAAATTCATTGTCTATAAGCATTGTTTTAAAGTTGTAGATGTAAACTAAACAATATGTTCTACTCACTGCCGCAAATCCCGGGGGGGGGATGACGGATACATGTCCCCTCCAATCTTGGAACTGAGGGGGAGTTTTCCCCAATAATCCGATTTGAAATGTGTTTTTTGGGAGAAATTTGATGATTTTTGTCCAATTGCTACAAAGGAACGTGAGATAAAATAGACGTCTCCCAGAATAAGCCTCAAATCTGCAGCTTCCCAATTCTGAAGACAACTCTGATACTCCACAACATTGTTTTTCAACTTCATAACTATTTTGGACATCGCAAAATAAAAAGTATGGTAACGGTCTTACCCTTCCCCCCCAATGTTGAAGACAGATTTGCGCCGCTGGTTCTACTCACATCTTTGTAAACAGGGCGCAACCAATCCTTGAATTCAGGGATCATTTCAGATTGTTTCGGGTACTTTTGTTCATATTGTGGAGTCAAAATAGTTCCGAAATAATTAACACTACAGTACTTACGTTAAGCAATTTTTTGTAAAAGAAAAACTGCAGAATAATTAAAAGACCCCAAAGAACAAATATAACAAACATCCACATCGCCTTTATTCACGCATCTATAGCTAATCTTTTTGCTATCGGTAAAGATGTATTACGTGTGTCTCTCAACGGAAACTGCGAACTAAAGGACATCAAGTTTGTAGTTCTTCTTCGTTAGAGGACAAGGGCAACATAACAATGCAGGATTGTGGGCCAGTGGGTACGCTGTATTTCCAAACTCTTCATCACTTGCGCTGATTAAAACAAACAAACAGAAAAAAGAACAAACAGAAGCATTATTAGTTCAAAAACTGTTTTGAACTAATAATGCTTCTCTACAGATGAAAATTTTGTTTGCAGCAAAAAGTCGCTAAATGTATAAGTAGCTGAATCGTCATTTAAAAATCACCCATAAAAGTCTCCAATCGGAAAAATTATTCGTAGGGCGACCATACGTCCCGTTTTGACCGGGACAGTCCCGTTTTAGGGGCGTTTCCCGGCCTTCCCGTCAGTAGATGGAAAAAAGTAGTATTCGTCCCATTTTATGTAAATGAAAGAAGTAAATAACAAACCCAGTACCTTTACTCCTTTTAAAAGTATTAATAACAACAAAGAGGCAAAAATTGAACTGAAATTCCCTATATTAAACATACTCTATAGTTCGTAGTACTGCTCGAAAGACAGCAGAGATTTAGCAGTTGGTTGTGTGTTGAACAAACTTCAACGTGTCTTTCCTTTTTCATAAGTACCCGCTCAGTAACAAAGAGAGAGAGAGGGGGAACTCTGATATCAAGGCACTGATAAATGAAATGAAATGAATTTTTTGAGTTTTACGTCCCACGGTTATGCCGATTAGGCTAAAGGAGACGGTGATGATGAGAGATGAATGAAATGGTGGAATGAAGAAAGTGGGAGGAAACGGGAGAACCCCGAGAAAACCCACGTACACGGTGTTTGTACACCACAAAGTTCACTTGGCGGGAGCAGGGTTTGAACCCGGAACCCCAAGCACCAGAGGTGAACGCTCTACCACTGAGCCACCGCGGCCCCAAGGCACTGGTAAGAACAAAGGTAGATCTAAAAGCCAGAACCTATCCCGTTTTTAACTGAAAATTTTATGGTCACCCTACGCTATCGTTGAGGTCGAATTCCCCTGATTTAGTGACTTTTCCCAAAATTGGCAACATTGACCCCCACCGAACAACACCAAGTCATCTGTAGCCTAACAAGCATAATAGTGGGACGTAAAACTTTTATTTCATTTCGAACAACACCCCTAGAAACCTACTGTTATACCATTCCCAAAACACCCTTTTGTACAATTCTCCCTATTCGAAAAAAATTGTAAATAGCAGGGTTCATACATAAATATGGAACTCAATTTCCCTGAATTTTCCAGGTTTTCCAGGTATTAATTTTGCAGTTTCCAGGTCTAGTGGAAGAAACTAATAATACGAGAAGACATAAATTTTAAGAATACTATATTTATATATTTGAGAATGGCCACCCTTCTCCCCAATGAACGATTGCAATTAAATATTGAGTCACAAGAAAATAAATAATCAAAACAAATACAATTTAAGTTGAAAAATATTAAGTTGAGAAGCCTACTAAGGGAATTAATTAAACACTTTTGTTCCATACTTGAATACATTCAAAATATATAAAAATATTGGGTTGGGAAAGAAAAAAGGGCCCGCGAGATTTTAACAGATTCTTGTAGTACTCGACGACAGAAATCGATTACTGAAAGAATTTTCAAAATCGGCGCAGGCAAATATGGAGAAAATCATATTTTCATGTACCTGTTCAAAATGGGGAAGGAAAAAGGGCCCGCGAGATTTTAACTGATTCTTGTAGTACTCAACGAGAGAAATCGACTAGTGAGGGAATTTTCAAAATCGGCGCAGGCAAGCATGAAGAAAAACCCATTTTCATGTACCGGATCAAAATGGGGAAGAAAAAAGGGCCGCGAAATTTTAACTGATTCTTGTAGTACTCAACGAGAGAAATCGACTAGTGAAGAAATTTTCAAAATCGGCGCAGGCAAGCATGAAGAAAAACGCATTTTCATGTACCGGTTCAAAATGGGGAAGAAAAAAGGGCCCGTGCGATTTTAACTGATTCTTGTAGTACTCGTCGAGAGAAATCGATTAGTGAAGGAATTTTCAAAATCGGCGCAGGCAAACATAGAGAAAATGGCATTTTCATGTACCGGTTCAAAATGGGGAAGGAAAAAGGGCCCGCGAGTTTGAACCGTTACGATGTATGTTCACGAATGTGCTCGTCTTCTCATATTTAGTTAATTACTGTAGCACTGAAACATGTGACACAGAGTCACGTTGTGGATGACTCTGCAATCGGCAACCACTGCACATATACTCCTCCAGTCCCACAGTTTTATTATTTCGATCCATTCCTCACGTGCTAACGGCATGGTTTAACATCTGCAAGAAAAAGGTAAATGTAACGTTCAATTGGCAATAGCTTTTCACCAAATTAAGCTGCATGAAATCTGATTGCATTTTTGACATACTGAGAAAATTCTAGCCCGTGGCCATATGTATCACATATCCCACCAGTTCATAATAAAAATTTTGAACACAAAATTACGGTCGTCCGTGTGATGTACTCCCAAAAGGCCTAATGTGTATCACCCACCTCACATTCAATGAAACCACATCCGTGTAGAATTTAGAAAGGAACTTCTTATGATGTATACAGTATGTCTCAAAAGTTCCCTGACATAGGGTAACTCTGTTATTATCAGAGTTACAGCAAAATGTAAGAGGAAAAATCATATCGAAATATGACGTTTTCAATCTAAAGTGAACACTTTTTTTTAAAAAAAAAATCGGACGAGATATTTGTGCTGTATACTCTTTATGCACCCAAATTTAAATGAAAATGCAACGTTGTCATTTACCTGGACCCACAACATAAGTGAATGAAGTTCCTGTTTGAAACGGGGGCTGGCCATCGAAATGTTAGCGCAGAAGAAAGTAACTTCATTCACTTATGTTGTAGGTCCAGGTAAATGGCAACGTTGCATTTTCATTTCACATTAGGCGCATAAAGAGTGTACAGCGCAAACGAGTCATCCGATTTTAAAAATTCCTTCACTTTAGATTGAAAACATCATATTTGGAGATGCTTTCCTCTCCTACATTTTGTTGTAACTCTGATAATAACAGAGTTACCCTATGTCAGGGGACTTTTGAGACACCCTGTATACCTTATTTAATGTATGTTTTATGTCACTATAACTGTAGTATAATTTAGTTTGCTTAAATTTACAATTTAATATAAGTAGATTCGGATTTACATGCGTAGGATTTTGTATGCATCTAACTAATGAATTCTTTTATATTCATGCTTCACTTAGTGACTTGGCTTTGGACTGCAACTGATTATTGTAACCCATTATTGCTTGAGAAGAAACAAGATATCCGAATCTTCATTTGAAGAAATCAAAGGTCTATTGGAAAGCTGGGGATTACAATCATTAATTTCTACATTTCAAGGTGCGTAAATTATATATTCTGTGTTTCTTGTTAAATTACTATTACTATTATTGGGTTTAGAATCAATCAAGCACTTCATGATATTTTATGGGGATCAAGATGGGTGCCGGATAGATAAGTATTTAAGCGTCAGGTTCTTAATTCTTTTCAATTTAATATTTAATCAATGATTATTTTCTCCCTCGTTATTCGGCCAAATCGTATTCCAAGATCATCAATTTTCATTACTCAATTCTGACCGTCAACCTACATAGCATATTCGTAGGACGTAAAACAAAGATTTCCTGTTATTTTTTTTGTTTCTATCTCTTTCCTCCATAGCTGTGAAAAATAACGCCTTCAGCATCATAAATTTGTATGCTACTTGCGCCTTCAGTCGTCTACTCTTCGGTGGCTCAGTGGTAGAGCGTTCACCTCCGGTGCAGGGGGTTCCTGGTTCGATCCCAGCTGCGCCGTGTGGACTTTGTGGTGGACAAACACCGTGCTCGTGGGTTTTCTCGGGGTTCTCCCATTTCCTGCCACTTTCTTTATTCCACCATTTCAGTCATTTCTCATTATCACCGTCTCCTTTAGCCTAACCAGCATAACCGTGGGACGTTAAAGATTTCATTTTTTATTAATCTCAGTATTTTATAGTGTATTCTTAAGCTTAAGGTGATGTATAATTAAATTTTGAATTCAGTTAACTTATTTTATTTCTCAGATTGTTTTTAAAATGAATGTACAAACGTTTATTTTCATTCTTGAGTGTTTAAAGTGATGTATAGTTATTAAACATAGTATTTAATATTTTACTCTTAACGTGAAAGTGATATACAGTTAACTTTTGAATTCAGTTAACATTTTTCTTTCTGAAATTGCTTTAAAAAGTATGTAAAAACGTTTCTATTTTCTTTCTTGAGTGCTAAAAGTGATGCAAAGTTATTAAGCTTACTACTTTATATTGTATTCTTAACCCTAAACTGATACACAGAGCGTTTTTGAATAAATTATATCAAGTTATTTGAGTGACGAATACTGGTAGAAAATCCTGACTACTACTGGAACATTTTGATTTTAAGGTGACGACTACTGGTGCAAGGATTTTAAAATATTGTTTTTCCTTCAACGGCTACTCCTTTTTGAATTCTGACTATATGGTCATTATAGGAAGGATCAGTGAGTCCTTCCAACTATGGTACAGCTCCGACAGATTCACGATGCTCAGAGAAGAGACAAAATAGTATGTTTTCAACCTTAAAGTGAGAACCATTGGCGTTTTTACCCTGCTATGCAAAAGTAAGTGAGTACTCCAATGGGGTTCCAATGCGGTACCTAATTTCTGCATTTTAGATATTTGGAAATACATGTCTCTAAAATGTAAACAACTGATTTTTTTTTAAACTGAAAACTGCAACTCGGTAAGCCTTATGGATACCGAGATATGGGAAAATAAAGAGCGATACTATAGGTATGTGGGACTTGCATACTTGACGCTAGAATTCGGAAATTGAATTAAAATATGACTAACGGCTATCAAGATGTTGTCAAATAAAGGGAGGACCAACACAGTTAAGGGGTTTTAGTGTTAGATGCTAAAATTTCCGAAATCGATCATAGAAAGTTAATAAACACCAGTAGCAATTTCATCTTAAAGTAATTAGATATCTTCAGGGGGTGTTAGAACATCATGGAGTCTACCAAAATTAAATTTTAAAAGCTTTTGAAAATATAATCTGACATTTGTAAACAATATTTGAAATATGTGTTTACCCAAAACTTCCAGCTAGTACATCTAACATCTGGAGAAACACTGAAATAAAAGCGTATGAGATCTTGAAATTTCGGAAACAATTATTGGTCGCAACAAAATTAAATCAGATGGGTACTTCTATGGGTTAAATGAGTACCTTAGTACAATTTCGATCGAAAATTTAGTTCAGTCCTAGGTTTTCTTCAGGCAATTCCAAGGGTTCATCGAGCTGTGCAAAAGAATGAAAAGTCGCTGTCAATATCTAAGATAGTCGAGAAGATATAAGGAATTATATATTTTATGACGTAAAAATAGATCTTTATGGATTTGTACTTTTGGGTCTTTCCCATAAGAAAAAAATTCAGGAAACTACTGTATATACCTTAATAGACAATTCAATGGACGGGGATACAGTAGCTTAGTGGTAGGGTTTTTAACTAGTCTTCTTTTGCAGAAACTATTGGAGTTTTCACTTATCCCATAGAGATACGATCATACTTAACTCCCTATTTCATTTTAAAATTAAATAAAAGGAAATATTTCAGAGTAGCGACCCACGATTATGCATTTTAGTCTCAGGGAGATTACGATTAAAGCAAGTGAATGTTGTTGACAGAATTGATGGAATGCAAAGGTGGGAGGAGAGGTAGTACCCCTAGAAAACCCACGAATACGATGTCCACTACAAACTGACGGCCGCGGATCGAACCACGAACCCAATACACCAGAGGTAAGCACTCTACCACTAAGCCACCGTGCTCCCGCCCATTTAATTTTCTATTAAGGTATATACCGTTGTTTTCTGAAATTTCTTCTTACAGCAAAGACTCAAAAGTACAAATCCATGTGGGTCTCTATTTTTACGACGTCATAAAATAATTTCTTATATCTCGCTTGCTATATTAGATATTGACAAAAAATGTTCACTTATTTCAGAGCCCGATGAACGCTTGGAATTGTCCAAAGAAAATTTAGAGCTGAATTAATCTTTCGATCGAAATTGTACTGACAAGTCTGAGGTAGTCACTTAACCCATAGAAGTACCATCTTATTTAACGTTTGTTAGGATCAATAATTGTTTTCTGAAATTTCAAGATCTAATACGCTTTTATTGTATGGTGTCTCTCTAGCTGCTAGATGTACTAGCTGGAAATTTTAGGTAAATACATATTTCTAATACTCTTTACAAATGTCAAAATATATTTTCCAAAGCTTTTAAAATTTAACCTTGGTAGACCCCATGATGTTCTTAAACTCCATGGAAGTACCTAATTACTTTAAGATGAAATTGCTACTGATGCTTATTAACTTTCCATGACCGGTTTCGGAAACTTTACCACCTAACACGAAAATCCCATAACTGTATGGATCCTCCCTTTATTTGACAATATCTTGATAGTCATATTTTAATTAATTTTCTAAATTGTACTGTCTAATATGCAAGCTCCACGTACCTATGGTGTCGCTTTTTATTTCACCATATTTCGGTAACTGTTAGGCGTACCGACTTGCAGTTTCGGCAAACACACACCTCTAACGTTCTTTAAAACGTTATTAAGACATATTTTAGAATATTTAGAAATGAGAGTTCTGCGAATATCATGGTACCCGAAAAGCCCCATCAGGGCGTGTGTGTAGTGTATTTAATTGAAATTACTTTTGAGGTTGTTGTAAGCCCTCGTAATTACATTTCCGAAACTGCACCATCTAGTACTCAAACCCCACACTTCTATGGTGTCGCTCTTTATTTTCCCATATCTCAATATCCATAAGGCTTACCGAGTTGAGGTTTTCGGTAAACAGATGTCAGTTTCTTACATTTTAGAGACATACATTTCCATATATCTAAAAAAAATACAGACATTAGATACCCCATGGTACCCCGAACACCATTGGGGTACCCACTTACTTTTGAATAGTAATACATTTTGAGTTGTTATTCAGCATCAATAAACACTTCGTAATTTTTCTATGTACAACCTAAAAGTCCATACCTGACCGAACAGATTTTGTCCATTTAATCTCAAAAATGTTAAGATACTTTGTATTGTTAAGTACAACCAAGTTGAGCACACCGAATGTAACATTTTAAATGTTTTCTGATTTTTGTTTCAGGTATTTCGTGCATCAAACCAGGATTCTGCTTGAAAGACAGTGAAAAGAAGCAGTGTAGGTTGTGGCTAAAAGTACGTCCTTTCTGAAGACAGACCCAATTGTACTTACATTCTTTTGTACGAACATATAACCCTAATAAAGATACTGTACTACAAATTATTTCTTTCTTCCATAAATTAGAATAAAATATTGTCTCTGTTTAAAGAAAATGTTTGTTACTGTTAAGTCATTTCAACTCTTTTTCTCTGTAATAAGAACATTATCTTTCGCAATATTTTTTTATCTTCGTGCTATTACGTTTGAATGAAGTAAAATTCTATACGAAGCACTATTATTTCAGACATGCATTAATAACTAATTTATTGTTCTGTATGTAAGACAATGTGTATACTGAACATGTCTAGCAAAGGTGTTGTTTTAATACAGAATCTGTAACTCAGCTTTTCAGTAGTCAACTTTATTGGGAATCCGAAGAAAGAAGTAAAAAAAAAAAAAAAAAAAAAAAAAAACGACTTACCAACGTATATGTGTTCGAATTCTGGACTAATCCAAATTATCCAGAGAAATCATATATTTTTTGTTGCAATTTCAGATGTATCCTTTATCCAAGTCGTATGAAACGGAGACTTCATACATCGCTATACTTTGTATGAACTATGTTCCGTATTTACTTAATCACTTTGTAACTTTCTCTAGTGTTGACAAGGCCGCAGGTGTCAATCGAATAGTTTAGTGTTTCACTCATGTCACCTTGTGACTAAGGTACGTCCTGTCGGTATATATATATGGTACTGTGTTCAAGTAGCGATAAAATACATTTTTAGCATTAAACAAATGCAAAAGTCTACACGAAATGAGATACCATGATCTGTGACTTACGGATAACAACATGAACTAATGGTACTGAGTGTGATTGAGTTTACTGGTTACTATCTGGCTAAAATCAGTGTTCCTTTAGCTATAGTTCTTTTCGTGCTCTGAATTGCAAAGTTTGAAATAACAGTTTTAAATTATTGTATATATATATATAATATCTTCCGAGTAATTCTGAGAATCATTGCTCTTTCTTTAAGCAATGTATGAGACTGTTAATCCGCTCGTTGCTTAAAATGTTGCACTAAGAAGGATGCACCCACGAAAATCCAAATTTGCAGAATGTCTAGAGCAGGGAAGGATAAATATGTTTAGTCGATGGCTGCACAACGCCTCCGCTGTCACCACGTTGTCGCACAGCGAATACGGCGGACGTTTAAGAGTATTCTGCACTTACTATTAGGTATCGGCCTGGGAACTTTGGCGCAGCTACCCAGCCTCCTTCTTGGTGTTGCATTTTTATGGCGAGTACTGAGTAGAAATCATCTTGTGAGCGAACACGTTTTCAGCTGACACCATACTTTTAATTGTTGCGACATTAAAAAAAAAAAACATACCTGTTAATTAAAATGTACAGAGAAGTTGTTTGAGTTTGAATATAGGATTGTATATGGCTGTGCATTTTGCATTATTATTAAAGTGCTGGAACTAACTAACAACAAAGCATATGATAAATTCTTACAGTAATATATCACATATTGATTTACTCTGTATGAAAACGAAAATAGTTTAACATATGGTTAACCTCCTTTGTGCCCATAATTTTAAAATTAACGCTTGTGTCACTTTTCAACACTTGGCTTTGCAGTAGCTTCCCAACGAATTAGCAGGAAATCCAAACTTATAGGACACCCTGCAGGTAAATACATTTCTTTGGACACTTTCACTGCTCCAAACTAAGATTGTTAATTTTATTATTATTGGCACAAAGGAGATCAAACATATTTTAAGCTATTTAGTTTTCATACAGAGTAAAACAATATTTGACAACATTACAGTAAGAATGTATCATGCATTTTGCAGTATGTTGCAGCACTTTAATAATGGTGCACTATACGTACAATCTAGATCCTGCATATGTCCAATCCATATATTACAAGAAGGCAATACGTATGCGATACAGGTAAAATCCGTATATTTCATATGGACAACCTATTAGCTATATACATCCAATCCATACATTACATATGGCCAACCTGTACGCGACATACGTATAATCTATATGCTGCATGCATACAGTCTGTAAGCTACATATGTGCACTCTGTATGGTGCATGTGGATATTCTGTATGCTGTATCTGGACAAGCTGTGTGCGACATAAGGAAAATCTGTATAATACATACGTACAATACGTATACTGTATCTAGTCGTACGTACGGGGCACAAGTACAATATAGATGCTGTCTTGGGGTTGAACGAAAGAAACATACGTAAAGAACGTATATTGCATACTTCTTGAAATTATGCTCCGTCCTGATAGTCAGTGTGTGTCGTCATTATTAACCCACATGCTACATACGATCCTGACGTCACAAAGCTAGATATCACCTCCGTATATATTTGTTACTGCAGATGACGTCACACGAATGACGTCATTGCACTTATGCAGACAGTGCGTATAATACATACTTTTTCAGCTATACGTTTGCTGCAGGATGTTATATACGGTTGTACGTTAAGTCCAGAAACTACAGGAATTACGAATGTAACCTACGTTTTTAAGTATGCCACCTACATTTTTTTTCTCAGTGTAACTAACTCTATGGTCTATGGAACCCGGAGGTTCAGTGCAGCGTTCACAAAAGCTCTCCACTGACTTCTATCCTTAGCCGATTGGATCCAGTTTCTACTTTGTATTCCTATCTCTGCGAGATCCATCTTAAGACTGTCCTCCCATCTGCGCCTAGGTCTGAATATGGTCGTTTTCCGATTGGTCTTCCAGTCAAGACTTTGAAAGCGTTTCTACTTTCTCCCATTCTAGCTACATGACCTGCTCACCTAAGTCTCCTAGATTTGACAACCCTAACAATGTTGGGTAAACCGTATAAATTATGTAGTTCATCGTTATGAAATTTCCGCCATTCCCCATTCCCGTTCCTCTTGGATCCGAATATTCGTCTTAGGATCTGGTTCTCCAACACTTTCAGTCTATGTTTTCCCTCAGAGTAAGCGACCATATTTCACATCCATACAGAACAACAGGCATGATTATCGTTTTATATATATTAAGTTCAAATTCCTCGACAGAATTCGCGACTACAAGAGATTTTGAACCGAATAGAAACACGAATTCCCTGCTTTTAGTCGACATTTAATTCCTTCCTGAATATGACTTTCGTCTGTTAATATTGATCATAGATATTTGAAAGTATCCACTTTATCAAAAGTATTATGTAATATTTTAAGGCATCCATAATTTGCCGCATTACGGTCCCGATGCACTTCCATGTATTTAGTTTTGTCTGCATTTACTTTTAAACGCATGTCCCTGCAAGCGTTTAATAAGATCTCTGCATTTCTTTCTATTGTTATCCTATTATCCCCTATTAAATTTACATCATCAGCATATGCCACAACCTGGTGAACACCGTTCAATTCTAAGCCCTGGTTGCTATATTTGATTTTCCTTATAGCGTATTCCAGAACAAAGTTAAATAATAATGGCGACAACGCATGTCTTTGTATTAGGCCATTTTCGACGTGAAAGGTCGTGGACAAAAATTTTTCTATCCGGACTTTACTTTGGGATTTATTTAAACATACTTTTATTAATCTAATTAGCTTTCTCGATATTTCAAGTTCTGTAAGAACGTTGTATAATGTTTCTCTCCAAACCGAGTCGTACGCCTTTCTAAAATCAATAAATAATTGATGTACCGGGGTAATTGTATTCCCAGTTTTTTTTTCGAGTATTTGGCGGATGGTAAATATTTGGTCAATAGCTGATCGATTTTGTCTAAATCCGCACTGATAATCTCTAATAATTTCATCTGTGTATGGGATCAATCTTGGTAATAGCATATTTGAAAGGATTTTATAGGATGTTGATAAAGGAGAAATGCCTCGATAATTTTTACAGTTAGTTTTGTTGCCTTTCTTTTGAATTGGAACAATGATTGGTGGTTTCCACTCTTGTGGCAATTATTCCTTATTCCAGATAAGGAGAATGAGTTTGAGTATCTTGTTCCACAATACTTCACCTCCAGCTAAAATTAACGCAGCCGGAATTTCATGTACACCCTGAGATTTGGGTATCTTTAATTTCTTTATAGCGGTTTCTAGTTTTATTCGATTGGGTTCTGGAATATACGATTCTGCGATGTGTATCTCCTTTTCTCCACGCACATTAGTTTTTAGCTGCGTGTGCAGCCAATCGTCAAAAGAAATCTTTCCATCTATTTAAGGTGCTATCCGTATTAGTGAGAACTGCTCCGTCAGCTTTGTTTAATATATAAGCACGAGGTTGATAGCCTTTCTTAAATTCGTCAATCCCCTTATACATGTCCAAAATATTTTTATTTTTACTATTTTATAGACCAATTATAGACCAATATGTGTATTTATGTATTTGTAGACCTATATATTTATTGACCAATCTGTCTATTAAAACATTAATAATTCACTAGTGTAAACCGTAGTGGTGACATAGCAAACAAAAATGCATACCAGGCATAATAGAACGGAACAATTCAATATGAAATTGACCAATATTTGTTTAACCCTTTCATTTTAGAAGGCGACGGAAAAAAATTTCCCTAACCTGCGAATGTCGATTATAGTCGACGTGTTAAAATTTGTCTGTATCTTGGGTTTGTCGAGTGTAGTCGCCAAAGGTTTTCTGTGTGATTTCTATTGTTTATCGAAAACAATAGAACACAAACAAAAATGAACGGTACAATTTTGGCGACTACTGTCGACAAAGCCAAGATACGGACAAACAAATTTTAACACGGCGACTATAGTCGACATTCGGATGTTAAGGAAATTTGGTTATGTCGACAAAAGTCGACTTCCTCTGTGAAAGGGTTAACTCTTTATTTTTTGCCTTATTAGTATTTTTTTAACCAGCCTGATGTTGAGTTTCTCTGTTAAGATAGTATTCTAATGAAAGAGATTTGAGAAAGAAGCAGCCTAGTTCTTTGCATTAGTAATTTAGATATATTTCAAAACAGTTTATTCTCCAGATGAGAATAATTGAGTTATGCACATAAAACGCTGCTTATTTTCGGTTTTATTTAGTATTTTTCAGGGAAAAAGAGACCAGTATGGTTTGTGTTCTCTGGTATGGGGAGCCAGTGGCCTGGAATGGGAAGGGACCTTCTCAAAATAAAAGTGTTTGCTGATTCTATCGAGAAGTGTGACAAAATATTGAGACCTAAAGGTTTAGATATTTATCACATAATAACAACAGAAGATAAGAGCATATTCGACAATATCTTGAATTGTTTTGTTGGAATTGCTGCAATTCAGGTAAGGAAATTCGCAATAGAGAAATCCAGTAAGAACACAGTATCGAATAAATTTCCGGATTTAACAGGAACATGGTATACCTTTAGCTTTCTATGTAGTTTTATCTTCTCTTTTAAGGCACAACTTCAGTCTTGGTAGAGCAACCCAGAAACTGATGGAAACGTGATCTTGGATTCACTTCAGTCTTTAGTTAGGACGTATTGATAGCCTTCACGTCCTTTGTGGCCTTTGCGATAGGTTGGTTGATTTGAAATTTAGTATTGCGTTCAATCCGAGGACATATAAGATGTAGAGCGACAGCGTAATGTGAGATCCAAACCATACTACATCCTATTGGGAATCGGGCTCGGGTCTCCCGGGCACGAGGGAGTTCACTCTTGAGTTTGCTGAAATTTCAACTTTAGGAACAGGACGTAGATCATTGGAGATAAATTTGCAGAATACATAATACGAAATTAAATAAAAGTAATGTTATTTTTGACCCAAACGACTGACAATGTTACTGTTGTGTGATAGGACATTATCATGGAGAATACAACAGTTCTCGAACCTAATTTAATAGCTTATACGGTTCACTTGCTGCATGAATGACTTCTAGATAAAAAAGAACTATCATCATCACGACAGCAATTAACAAAGGTTTGACTCGTGAACTCAGCTTGCCAAGAGTGGTGATGTCGGTTGACAATAACGACCCTCAGTTTGTACTAGGCTCATAGATTAAACTCCATATTTCATGCAAAGCAACAATAGTTGTGAGGAAATATAGCGAGAAATTTGCTGTCATAACGAAGTTTTTACATTACACACTCTCTGTCTTTTCTGTTCTATACTCAGTGTATGTGACGCAGAGTAGGCGTAGAGTTTTCTTTCCCCGAATATTCAAGTATTATACGCCCTAACATCGTTCCCATTTATATTGAGAATACTGCTAATTTTCTATAGACTTAGGCTATTGTCATTAGCAATTAAATTCCTCACACAGTCCGCAGTTTTGTGATCTCTTCTTGACTAACTACGCTCTGTCCTCTCGTCATACTCCAAAATCTTCCTTCTCTCACGAAACTCTTAGAAATACTCACATGGGGCCGCGGTGGCTCAGTGGTAGAGCGTTCACCTCTGGTGTTAGGGGTCTCGGGTTCAAACCCTGCTCCCGCCAAGTGAACTTTGTGGTGGACAAACACCGTGTGCGTGGGTTTTCTCGGGGTTCTCCCGTTTCCTCCCACTTTCTTCATTCCACCATTTCATTCATTACTCATTATCACCGTCTCCTTTAGCCTAACCGGCATAACCGTTGGACGTAAAAATCAAAATTTCATTTCATTTTTTCAAATACTCACATATTCCTATTATAATTAACTCTTCTTGTCCTTTAGTATTCTATGGGAATTTATTGCTTTCCATGACTGTTTTTTTCAAGTACCAATTTTTTCATAAACCTTGATTGAAAACCTTACTCTATTGAAAACCTAGTTACTGTGAAGCGTGTAGCACTACCTTTCTACACTGTTGGTCTAAGCACACTGACGCTTCACTAAGTTCTAGGCAGATTTGAACGCTTGCGGAGCCGTTGTTTCCACGATGGATTGCTTTTCATGGTTGGAATTATTTCAGTCAGGAAACTCTTCTGCTGTGTACGGTATCTTTCGGATACACAATCGATGTTTACTTTTAATTTTTCTGTAGTTAATTGTTTTCTAGTGTGGATTATATGTTTGTGACTATAATCTGTGACAGAAACCTTCAGTTGACAAGAGATTTCTTCTCTATTTTGTAAGCTTATATGCAAAACTTATTGAGTTGGAAACCCCGACAATTATTTTACACTCTTGTGATGCTGCTAGAAATGACAGAAAAGAAATATTCACATGTTTTAATTTTGACAGTGATTTCGTTTGTGCAGAAGCTAATATTATAATGATATTTGGGAATCATAGTTTTCGTAATTGTGCATTCCTTTGTTGATACATACTTGAAATTGGATTACTCCAGAATATTTATTCATTAAACTTAACTCATAGAAGAAAGTATTCACGTTATCTACGGCAGCTGGAAGAGTATTGGATTTTAATATTTCCGAAAAGAAATCTCATAGCAGCAAAATCACAATTGATCCATTCCATTCCTTACGATATGATGGGTTATATGTTATGTTGCTGTTCTATATTTTCGTTTAATGTTAAAAATCAAAAGCTGAGATAAGGTTCTATATACAAGGGTCGTTCAAGGTTGACCGGGACTTTTATTTCTTCAAAGGAAACAGATAGTAAAAGAAGCACCAAACTATGTCAGCTTTTGAAAGTATTCTCCGTGTGTCGAGGCACCGTTGCCATCGTTGTGGCACCTCCCTGATTCCTTTGGCGTAGAAAGAACTTAGTTGTTGTCGTAGCCACTGGAAGACATCGTTCCGCAGGTCTTTAAGGAGTGCAAACAAATGATAATCACTGGGGGCTAAATCTGGTTTGTAGGGGAATGGAGCAGAACTACCCAGCGCACGTCGGCCAGAATTGTTGTTGGTATATTGGACATGTGGGCATTATCATGGAGAAGAATGACATTTCCAGACAACATCCCAGGTGTTTTCTTGCGAGTGGAATTTTGTACAGCACCACTCAACAATGTGGAGTAATACTGGGCATTAATTCTGCTCCCTTTGTCCAGAAAATAAACATGGATAACACTCTTCAGAAAACACTTGTCATGACCTTTCCAGTGGACAGCTGCGATTTGCTTTTCTTGGGTAGCGGGGAAGTCTTATGCCGCCACTCCATGCTGCTTCTTTTGGTCTCTGGAGTTGAATCGTTCAACCATGTTTCAACACACGTGATCACGGGTTGCAACAATTCATCACCTTCGGCTCGAAACTGTATCAGAAGCTGTTCAGAGACTGTCATGCGTGTTCACTTCTAATCAAATGTCAGCTGACGGGGAACCCACCTTGCACAGATTTTGCGGAAGCGTAAGTGGTCCTGAATGATTGTCTCAACACTCCTGACACTGATATTCACCTCGGCAGCAATACCCCGCATTGTTACTTGCTGGTTCTGAAGAATCATTTGCTCAACACGTGCGATATTCACTGGTGTGACTGCAGTCCGGCGAATGTGCCTATGAGCTTCATTTATCACCAGCTCCCGTCCTTCGCGAAACTGTTCACACTATTCGTACATTCTTGTCCATGACATCGTTTATTCACCACACTGTGCTTGCAATCTTCTGAAAATCTCAGCTCGTTTAATTTTCTCCGTCACAAGAAATTTGATCACACACTCCTGCTCCACAAACACACTGTTTGCTGCCATGTTCGCTGCAACTGCTGCGAATGCGCCAATACGTCATGCCGGGCGCTAGTTACTAAAGAAGCAGTACATTACGTCACCCGTAAGTTACGTCATGATTAGGCCCTTCATCGATTATTTATATACAAAAATCCCGCTCAAAGTTGAACGACCCGTGTATATGATTTTACTAAATATAGACACGCTTTTTAAAAACCCCCGCCATAGTAAAACAGCGGAATAACTACAAATTTGTTAATAATCAAAATTCTCTTTTCAGGTAGGATTGTTGGACACACTGACATATCTTGGGATTACAGCAGATGGCACAGTAGGACATTCAGTGGGTGAATTAGGGTGCGCCTATGCTGATGGTTGTTTCACAGCAGAAGAAATGCTATTAACTGCATACTACAGGGGGCGTGCATCATTGGAAGTAGACCTCAACAAAGGTTTAATGGCTGCTGTAGGTATGGACTTATATAAGTATGTATATTTTACCTATATTTCTTGTCTTCTGTGATAAGATATTGATGTCGGCATTTTACTATAAGAGTAGCTCCAACATTTAACTATACCAGCATCAGCATAAATGACCTTAAATAACAGAAAGAATAAAATAATATATTTAAGTCTTCAGCACTGAATCCCTCGAATCCCTTCGCATATATAACAGTTGGCTTAATAATTCAGTTCATGTTATAAAATAAATATCCAATTTTACGTATCGTGGCGGAGAGAAGTCTTTGACCAGGTAATGGCGACTGCTTTGAAACAAATGCAAAGCTTGAGAATTAAATCTGTCATATCTCTAGTGGAGAAGAAACCAATTTGTGAACCAAGGATTTAATAACAATTCAAGTTATTAATATAAAATATGCTAAAGATCATTGACTTATATCATGGTAAAAATACGAAAGAAGTTTTGAAACGAAGAAAAATAACGTAGAACTTCGTAAGCTGAGGTAAGAAAACCTAACGTAAACACAATAAGACGAATCGTTTAATGCGTACTGATCGCAATTCAGTGGTAAAGGCGGTCGGCCAGTAATTTAGAGGTTCTCGCATCGAATGCACAGCGGACATGTTTCTGTTTACTTTATGATTTCTGGTGGTGGTTGATGGGCGATGACACGTGTTTTATTGTCTTGAGATATTTGATTAGTCGTATATTTCAATAATTGAACTGTCGAATCATCAGAAATAATTATAGCAATAAAATAATGATAATAATAATAATTATTATTATTATCTCGTAGAAGATTAAAAGTTAGAGGCTTATTATCGCTCAGATCATACATTACAATCAGAAAGTGATATTTGGCAAGAATATTTCGGTTTTGTTTAATGTTGATGATGAGAAGAAGGATTTCTCATCTCGATTCTATAACAAAACAAACAATAATCGGGACATTTTACATTCGAGACGTGGCAAGGCTAACTCAAATTATCGTTTCGCTTTAGAAATGTTAAACGAGGCAAGTATCACAAACATCTCTTGCCTTATCTCGATTCTCGAAATAGTGTATGTCCATTCTTTAAGTAACAATTGCTCTGTAGACTGAGTCTTATACGCTATATTGTTCCTTTGTATTTCAGAACTCATTTAATTATGTTCTGTGTAGGTATTTATGTAGAAAATATTTTGTAATTACCTATGCATATTATAAAAGTTAGTTTATTATATGTGTTACTGTTCAGTGATATTCAGTTATTTTTATTACAGTTATTTTCTTTAAAACGTACAGTAGAAGATTGTCTACATGAAACTTTAGTTGAACGCTTTCGTTTAAAATTTGGGTAGTTGTAGAGGTGCCTTGGATGTACGAACTCCCCTCCACGAAATCCAAAGTTTTCTGGAAGTTCCGCCTAATTTTAGGGCAACTATAGAAATTTTAATAAAATTGTTATTATCATTATTGTTACTGAAATGTTGGGAATTTAATGGTTCCACGCAGCTCCCGCCCAATGGGTATTGTGCTGAAGAAATGTCGTGTGTGAGTAGGTTTTCTCAGGGTTCTGTTTCAACCCATTTTTATTCCACTATTTCTTTCATTCCTATCATCAACGTCTTCTTCAGCTTAGCCGGCATAACCATGGAAAGTAAAATTTAAAAACAATTTTTCTTACGGCTTTTTTGAGTTCAGTAACGCTACTTTCAATATAAATTTTTCTGGAAAGGTTTCCTTTAACATTTACCTTGTTATAGGGACGTACGCAGAGGGTATGTCCTAGTGGTCAGGTCACTTCCCCCAATCCCGTCTATTTTATAACTTTTGCTTAATGTTAGGAGCGATTTTACAGATTTGAATGCAGTCTGTGTTCGTACGAAATTTGTCTTCTGCATTATTATTATTATTATTATTATTAGCATTATTACGGATTTGAGATCTCAATATTACGTCTTATTCAAATGCAAATAAGAATACTGAAGTTTGATAGGAAAAATTAAAATAAATTAATTTGGACCCTGTCTAATTGTAAATTGCCTTAGTATCGGAGAGGAAAAGAGGGGGTAAAGAAGGTATCAGGTTTTGTACAATATGACGACAAAGGTTCGGATACCTTATCAGAAACTAAGTAGGATTTGTCTTCGTTACAATACACAGTAACCCCTTTTCTTTGGGTAAAAGACTGGATTATGTATGCGCTATATTGATATTTAACACAATACACATACAAAAATATAAAAAGAGCAGTTCTTTTTAAATTTTGGTTGAACGGATATATGAAATGTGTTGGAAATGGCGAATGAAAATATCTATATATTAAATGCGGGGTCTCTGAACAAAAAACTTCAGATCCAAATTGAAAGTGACTATGTTTGTGACTCTTAATCTCTTGAACCACCGAATGATCTCCATCATACTTTTGTCGTAGATTCAGTTTTTAGCCTGGGAGTGCTTTTAGCTATTCACTTGGACGGTAGAACTTGAGGAGGGGGAGTGTGGGAATTGTAAAAAAATAAATAAAACTTAATAACACTTGAACCAAAGGACCAATTTCGATACAATTTTCAACATAGATAATGTTCATGCCTGGGATGGATTTTACCATTTCACTTTGACAGAACAACGTAGCTGAAAGGGATGAGAGTTATATATAAAAATTAATGAATATAAAAGTAAAATTGATCATGTTCGTGAGTTAATAACTTTTGAACCACTCAATCGATCTCAATCAAATTTTCAACATAGATGAAGTTCGAACATGGGAGTTTTTAGTTATTTCACTTTGATGATAGATTTTATGGGAGAGGATAAATATATGAAAATGAATAAAACTTAATAACTCTTGACCAACCTGACTGATATCGATGAAGCTTTCCACATGGAAGAGGTTCGGACCTGGGATGCTTCCATAACTTTACTTTGATTGCACAATGTAGGGCGGGGAAGGGGGACACGTAAAAAATAAAAACAGAAGTGCCTATTTTTGTGACTTCATTACACTTAAAGCAACGAACCGATTGTAATCAAACTATCAACACAGATTAGGTTTAGACCTATTATGGTTTTTATCATATGCATTTGACGGTAGAACGTAGGGTAGGAGGAGGGGGAGAGATATATAAGAATACATAAAACGTAATAACTCTTGAACCACCTGACCGATCTTGATGGAAGTTTCAATATATCATGTATCAGAGCATTAGAAAATACATATGTTTTTCGGTTCGGATTGGTTTAGGTTAACTGCTTAAAAATGAAAAGAAATGAAATCTTTGCGTTTAATGTCCAATG
Organism: Thermobia domestica; assembly: GCF_964235325.1. Classification (NCBI taxonomy): domain Eukaryota; kingdom Metazoa; phylum Arthropoda; class Insecta; order Zygentoma; family Lepismatidae; genus Thermobia; species Thermobia domestica. Next base: position 57,493,677 of record NC_137455.1, on the reverse strand, counting down.
GTTATGCCTGTTAGGTTGAGGAAGACAATGATCAAAGTAAGTGAGTTATGATGGACGAATTGGTGGAATGGAAAAAGTGGGAAAAACTGGAGTGTCCGGAGAAAACCAACGAGCACGATGTTTTCCATCCTAAGCTTACTTGGCTTGGGAACGAACCAGGTACCCCACCCATCATATAGTTCAATAATCGGAGACCAGCGTTCAGTTTCACGTGGAAGATACTTTGGAATTTTCACGTGTACGTGTCTCTGTTGTTCAAGGCTACTTGAAGTAACTGTAAGACGAATATAACCAAGAATAATAAAGAAAAGATATGGAGATACTTTCGGTGAATGAGAAAAAAAGTGGTCTGAGGCATCCTTTTCCAGTTAAGGGTTCGAAATCCTATTAAGTCCACTTCCTCCTTCATATCCTTCTGTGCTTTTGTCTTTTTTAAATTTAAATTTGAATTCTCTGTGCTATAAAATTTAACGTGATCAGTGTTTCATCGTTAATAAAATATTGTGATTATAAACGTGCACAATTTGCTAAATACACGACTTTTTTCGCTCTTACTTAACAGATCCGTTCTAGGTAAGCGGCTTGAGCTTTGGTTTCGTAATGTAAGGGTACTGGGTTCGATTCCCGCTGACGTATTTAAGAAAATTTTTATCACTTACAATGTTGATACTTCTGATATGTTATAACATGAAAACTACCCAATTTCGCTTGGTCTTACAAGTTAAAGTTTAACTCTTTTCTTCAAAGGGGAAATACTGACAACATGACGTCACATGTCTACAACTTTGAGACTCACACTCATACTGTCTGAGAAGGTAGCGTGTTTAGAAAACAATTCATGTATACATTAGGGTCATCCTTTGGGCCTAGTATTAGTCATGTATGTATATATATTTTGTTAAATTTATTTTTTGTATGTATATTTTGTTAAATTATCAATGTAACGCATACATAATTAAAAGACTTTTAGCCAAAGAAAGGGCATTACTATGTATCGTGATGAAGACAAATCGTACGTACTTTCTGTTATGGCATTCGAAGTTCCGATTCACATTGTCTAGGAGCTGATACTAATCTACCAAAGTATCTCTTATAAGGCATTTTATCCTTTGACAAGTTTCAGATCAACCTCTTGTCCTTTTTCCTGTAATATTCAGATCTCAAACCTTCAGTAATAATAATTATAATACGGCATTTCTCCAGCACAATACCCATTGGGCGAGAGCTGGGTGGAATCATTCAATTCACAACACTTCAGTAATAACATTGATAATAATAATGATATTATAATTTTTAAAGTTGCCCTAAAATTAGTCGGAACTTACAGAAAACTTTGGATGCACGGACTCCCCTTCCCGAAATCCCAAGACACATCTCTGCAACTACCAAAATTTTAAACGAAAGGGTTCCAGTAAAGTCTCATGTACACAGAATTTTACTGTACGTTTTAAGAAAATAACTGTCATAAAAATAACTGAATATACTGAAGAGTAAGGCATATGATAAACTAACATTTAGGATATGGAAGTAATTATAAAAGCTTTGCTACAAAAATACCCACACAGAATATAATTCAATAAGTTGTGAAATACAAATTAACAAAATAGCGTAAAAGACTCAGTCTACAGAGCAATTGTTACTTAAAGAATGGACATACATTATTTCGAGAACCGAGATAAGGCGAGAAATGTTTACGATACTTTTCGTCTCGCCTCAATTAACATTTCTAAAAGGAGACGACAATTTGAGTTAGCCTTGCCCCGTCTCGAATGTAAAATGTTAATTCTCGCTCCGATTTTGTTTGTTTTGTTTTAGAAACGAGAAGAGAAATTGCTGAGAGAATATTCTTGCCAAATGTTATGTTTCTGTTTGTAATGTATGACCTGTGCGATAATAAGCTCTTTTAATCTTTGCGGGATAATAATAATTATTATTATTATTGACTGATTGTTATGATTATAATTATTCCTGAAAATTTGGATAGTTCCATTATTGAAATATTCGAGTATTCAAATATCTGAAGATAATAAAACGTGTGTCATCGCCAATCAATCACCACTTCTATGGATTTGGTCCGAGGACCTCCTGATTACGGGTCGGGCACCTTGACCATGAACGACGATCAATATGTAGTAAATGATTCGTCTTTATTGTGTTTACATGCCTTTTTTGCCTCCGGTTACAAGGTTCTACATTATTTTTCTTCGTTTCAAAACTTCTTTTGTATTTCTAATATCATGATATGAGTCATTGATCTTTAGCATAGTTTATATTAATAAGTTGAGTTGTTCTTAAACTTTTGGTTTTCAATTTTGTTTCTTCTCCACACCAAACTAGAGATATGGCAAATTTAACTCTCAAGCTTAGCATTTGTTTCAAAGCGGTCGCATTACCTGGTGAAAGACTCGTCTCCGCCACAATACACATATAATTTTAAAATCCTTATTATTCGATGTATCAATAAATGCTTTTATTTGGTTAATTCGTAAACGAGTAACTACTTATTTTGATTAAAATGAATTAGTCCACTTACGTATAACTAGCAAGTTAATTTATAAACCTACTGATTGAACTTATAAATATAAATTCGAACTTAAATGTCCTGTGAAAATTGACAAATTGAGGACATCATGCTCTACAATTCAAAAAGTCATACTTGTTATGATATGCTACGTATTATGCAACTTAAAATACTACGTTTTCTTTAACCTTTGGTTTACGCACAACACACCACTAACTCCGGTAAAACAATAATTTTAAGGCATTATAAATAAACGCTTAAGTCATTTTAAGTTACACAGTCCATATAATATAGTGTTAGTTACAACAAATATCTTAAATATTTTATATTCAGGTAACATGCACTAACAAACAATTATTTTTCAGGTCTTCCTCACAAAGAATTAAAAGATATTTGTCCACGGGAAATTGATGTAGCTTGTCATAATGGACCTGACAGTTGTACAATTTCTGGTCCTGCTGAGGTAGTAAAAACCTTCGTAGCAAGCCTACAGGATAAGGGGGTCTTTACTAGAGAAGTTAATGTTGCTGGAATTGCGTTCGTTATATTGCAAGCGCAGGCAAGAAGTTAATGGGATATCTAAAAGAGGTAAAACGAAACTTTTTAGTTTACACTCATTGCAACTTTCTAGTTTACTGTATTGTTTAGAATTGAAATAGGTCAATATTAATGTGATGGTGAACTATTCTTTTTAAAATTCTTTTCACAATATTTTGTTAAAAAAATATTAAATCGTCTTGAATCATAGAGTAGGTGCGTGATTTTTTAAATATAAATTATTCTTTAATACTTGAAACTGATACTGAAATAACTTAGAAGCAACGTTAAAACCTTTTGTAAATATCTTTACACAGCAATATCTTTTGTAAATGTAATTACGGTGTTATCACAATGATGTGTTTAAATTTGAAGCATATACATTTTTTTCTATTGGCTGAATACAAAATTGTAACATCTAAGGTATTTAAATCTCCAAACTAAAATTTAATCTTTCGCTCAGCAATATTTACCATAAATTTCCAATAGTTACCCTTCCTTCGCTTTATAATGTTAGGCCTGTCAAAAAATATTCGACCTTCTTTATTTCTGGGAAAACTACATGATGTAGTTGGCCAAATTTTGCGTCATAAAAAAGGAGTCCGTGATGTCTTTACTCTGCAGATCGCGTTATTTTAATTTGTGTCTTCTGTTGTAGATAAGTGGTTATTTTGGGTGCTCTACTATGGTCTCGGCGCGGCTAAAATGGTACATACATGGATGTACGAATACGACGCGAAAACGAAGTCACAATCGACTCCATGAATATATTCGACCTCGCCAACGCCTAACAAAGATCGCGAAGACCCAGAGCAGATCGCCAGGTGTATAGCAAAATCAAACGAATGCTAATTTTGTTCTTCGACTGCAAAAGCAATGTGCATAAGTACGTACAGGTGAAAGGACTTATCTTCAGACGTTTCCTGTCGTCTATGTGATATTCCTTGCCCGAAATGAACAGATCTGCTGATTTCAAAACTCTGAAGGCTGCATTAGGATAACGACTGTGTACAAGCAGCTCACGTGGTTATTATTTTAACCACAATACAATATTTCAAGATTTCGTCAAGCTCCCTCTTCTTCGGGCATAGCCCCGTGAGACATTTGCTTCATCCCAAAAGTCAAAGAAACTTGCTTTCGCACCCGAGAGAAACTTGCTTTCGCAAAAATAGTCATTCAGTTAAAGAACGTATTTTGTCTACTTCTTGTTAGCAAGATCTTCAATTATAATATCCTAGTTTCCACCCGTTTTACGCTGTAGAAATGTCCATACCTTTCCAGTACCGTCAAATGGGGAGAAATCGGACGAATGCAAGATATGTTGATGTTTTTGTACTTTAATCTGCTGTTGTTAAACTTAGACAGTCTCGGTTTTGGGTGTTGGTCAAGTGATGGTGTCCCATGCATTATATGTAAGTTTCGGGATAATAATGTAATTTACCGCCCTTTTAAACATGAGTGGAAATGTCAGTGTGAGAAGAAAGGAATAAGGTACCGTGGGAAACATGATTGGAGACCAGAGTAATACAATACATGTAACCTATTTGCAAAGTTAAAAATTGCTAAGAATATACGTTGGTTATCCAAGCAATAACCTCTCATCTTGATACGTTGTGCATGTTTGGAATTGGAATGAAGTGATCTTGGGGATTAAGGACGGTACCATGTTATTATTTGGCGTGCAGTCAAAACGATATTACGACCCGGCGCGACTTGAAAGTGCTATTCGTGCCGTGGAGGAGGGAAGGCTGTTCTATCTAAAGCAGACATGTTTATCAGTTGCTGCGTTCGATAATAGAAAACAAACACACGCTATCTATGAGAAGCCAAACAGTTTTAAGTGAAGAAGAGGACAACATGTTAGTACATGGCATTCTTAGAGTTGTAAATTAGGGTTTCCATCTGAAAATATGGGGTATCTGAACAGAAATCTATCTGGATGATAGAGTTGTCAAAGAAGAGATTTTCCGTGGTTTAGGTAAAGGTGGTGAAGTAAAGGGTAAGATATATTGTACTTCCACAAAGGCATTTATTAATCTGAAGCACTAAAGGACAAACGGAACTTGATTGTATGTGCGATACTTGTTTCTTGTTCCTTGAGTCCTGTTGCTTCGAACCATTATGTTTGTCTCTTTTCAAAATTTACAACTATGTTAAATTTGGTTGTAAATGTGAAACTGAAACTAGGAAAGAATTTAAACAAATGTCCAACAACCTGCCTCTTTGCTGTCAAATATTGTTTACGGTCCAATTTTACACCACAGTAAAACACTTCGGACTATTATGCAGAAATGCTATCGTGTCTGAAATCGTCTCACCACACGGGGTGACATCAGACACATTTTAAAATGTTTCCTATCCATGCACATAGTTGGTCAAAAATTAATTTCATTCACCCACGATATAGCAATTTACACTAACAAAATAATGTGACGTAGTTCCAGCACAGTTGAAAAGGTCCCAGATCCATCCGTTTTCACACCATTTGATGTAACTTTAATTCTAGTCTTGAGCATAATTGCATAATTGTAATATTATTATCTTAATTTTGCAATATATGTATATATATTAGCATATAGGACACAAGTAAATGATAAAATATTGAATTCTATTATATTGTACGAGTTTTCAAAATTAACATGCTTTTACAGGTAATTAAGAACCCTCGTCCGAGATCTTCTCGATGGATTAGCTCTTCTGTTCCTGAAAGCCTTTGGGATACGCCACTAGCACAACTCTCATCTGCAGAGTACCATACCAACAACCTTCTGTCTCCAGTTCTGTTCCACGAAGCATCAACTCATATTCCAGATAATGCGATAACTATTGAAATAGCTCCTCATGGTTTTTACAAGCGATCCTTAAGAGATCTCTCTCCAAAGAGTGTAGAAATATCAGTCTCACAATGCGTCAGCATCCCAACAACGTTGAATATTTATTATCATCTATCGGAAAGTAAGTAATTACTATTTTCTTGATGTTATAATCCTATATTTTCAGATCTCGCTACCGTTAATATAGCTTCTGTAAATTTCAATTATAATTAAATTTAATACGAATAGCAAACTTTGCGTAATCAAGTATACGTTCCAGGTAGCTATTGTTAACATTTTAAGTTTTTCTTCAAACTTCTGTTTTCATCTAGTGTTACATAGGGATTACGTTATTTTGAAAGTAAATTGAATTTCACGACAATTCCACGGTATTTCCAATCTTCAATTGTCACTTGTCTGCCTGAAAATAAATTAACTACATGTTTCTTAATTTTTGTCCTAGCTTTCGTTCCGAACCAGGTATATAACAGATGAATCATATTTCCACTAGGAAGAATAAGATTTCGCTTTAATTTTCAGTGATAACGTCAATTGAAAATTCACTTTAAAGCTAAATGAATCTGCTGTATCCCCTGATCATGTTGAAGTTTGTGATGACACTTCTTGTCCTTCTCATATAAGCCATGTAATGAAAGAATTCGTATGTAAACCTTTGGTAGTACCTTAGCCATATGTCAATTTATGGATCATATCGAATAATATACACGTGATCTTGCTGCTTGAGCGGGCGATATTGTTCTTAAAAACGCGGAAAACACTAAGAAATTATTAATGGTATAAAGAGAAATTTATAATTTTGGAAATGAAATTTTGGTGTTACCGCAGACGCAAGGCAAATAATCCACAACGGACTACGATGAATTCTTCAGTGAACGGCAACAAATGTTTTCTTTAAAAATGGAGTTCAACGAGTATCATGGATTTATTGGTCTTTACATAATAAAAGAACGAAAAGTTATTTTGGGGTTTACAAAACAAAAATCCGTTAATTGAAGTTATTCTTTACTTTAACTAATGATGATAATTTTACTTCAGAACGTCAGAATAGTTACTGATATTTCTATCTATTGCCACTAATCTTAATACAGATATTGGTGGTGACATTTTCGGATTAATGTCTGATATATATAATTTTTCAATCTTTATCATTTGAAGTCTCACGGGTGTAGTTAGTTTTAGATTTTGTTCTCAAACCCAAGAAATGTACTGGCTCATATCCGTTCAGAAACCTTGCTCTGAAGAAATAGCCTTCTTTACTAATCTTTCTCGTATCTCGTCAGTTATATTCTTACCCGGTTATATTTGATTAGCTGATATCCCGAAATCTGATGCAACCTATTCTATTTTCCCTAAATTCCTTCAAAATATAGTTTGTATTTAAGTTTATCTCATATTATACATGTATTTTTCTTTCAATAACAATTTCTAAAGGATATACTAGTCTCACAAAAACTGCTTCACACAAAAACTGTTCCACTTTTCTAGGGAGAAGCCGATGCCATTGTTAATATTAAATTGAAGTTTTGAGAAATAAGTCCAATATTTGTGCTCCTAAGCTGAAGGATAAGACGATATCCGAATAATGAAATAAATGTTAATAATTCAGATGTCTAGAATTATTGACTTGAAGGAAACTCGAACTCTCGGCCGACAATTCATATTATCCCAAGGCTAGTGCTTTAGAGTATGCGAGAGAGCCAGTGTACTATGCCAGTGAGCAATCCAATCAGGAAAAATACTGATGCTACTTGAATTGATTTCGATAGAATTAACAATTGGCTTTCCACCAAATTTTGCTTATGGTAATCTTATTCTTACTGAATTCGTTGAAACGTCTTCTCAAGGACAGTTAATTCTCTAACGTAGGATTCAATCCTTTCAGAGGCTGTAATGACCCGTAACTGTAGTTACAGATTCCTTTATTTTGCTTTTTCCTTGCTACGCCCTTTTTTGCCCTATGCTATGCCTATGCCCTTATTTGTTTCTATTCTTTTGATTGGCGCCTGCATACTCTGTCTGTACCATAACCTATTTATTTATTGTGAGGTACCGTATTGCTATTTCTGTTTGTAGGTCGTTTGTTATTCATCTAATGAATTATAATATCGCCACTTTTCGTGTTTTATCAGTTGGCGCGATTCACGTAATCTTTCACATTTTTTGCTATTTCTTCCTATGATATATAATTTGAAATATTGCACCATTATGACAATTTAATTCGAAGGAGTTTTTGAAATAATATAGAAACATAATTATGAATCAATTTCGATTGAGCAATGACAATGGATTTAATATTTGCACTTACAATGGTAATGAAGAAATTTATAGAATACTAGAAGGCTTTCTCTAAGGTTTTCATCGATCTAGAAAAAGTGTATTATTGAGTGCCACGGGATTTTATTTGACGGGCACTAAAGAAGAAGTGTGTTCGTTCCGAACACATACATCTGTATATTTAAGATATATAACTTACTTATAAACAGTTATGCACCAGGAAATGATTAATCTGATGAGAATTCAAAAGACTAAAGAAATATGATTTTCGCGCAGATTTGGTATATGATTGTAGTTTTGTTTGTTTTCAGTAATTAGTAAATATTTAATGAAGTTCTATGTAATATTCTCATAAATTATATACAAATAGAGTTATTGAGCTTTCTGCCTAAAGATTTTTTAAGTGACCATTGAGAAATTACACACCATTCCTGATTTTAGAAAAACCTTTCAGGTGTACAACGATGATATGAATCACCCTATAGATAACCTATAAATGGTATTTGCACTCACTTAATACATCTTTACATATGTTCTTACCTTATTTACATTTTCTGTTTTTTTATTATGGGAAGATAAACACTTTTGTTAAAGTGACGAGGCGGTGGAAATACTGCACACAAATGGAGTTGAAAAATCTGAATCAACCTGAATATCAACTATAAATGGATTTTAACACTATAAAAGACATCTCTACTTGTCTCAAAATTTTGCTACCTTGTGTACGCACGGTTGTATCAAGTGACCGGAGATCTAGAAATGATCATGGCAGTGCAGAAGAGCTCAAGGGAGAAGTGAGAGAATTGTTCTTGAAATATTAAGGAAAAATCAGACTTTATCTCGGAAACAAAACTGACTGACCGACTGACATTTATTTTGCTGACGTGAGTGGAAATTCAGTGGTGCGATTCGGAGCATCAGCATTCGAATCAATGTGCACTTTCCTTCTAACTTACCTCGCTATACGGCTATTTTTGAAAGCAAACCTAACAATATTGGTATCATTGGAAAGATAGTTTATTGCTCTATAAATTTAATTAGGAATGTTCTTTCCATATCTCAACTCCTTGGGAAGATACAGAGCCAAAAAGAAAATATTAAGGACAAAATATGTCCGTTTTTAATGTTTATGTTAAGTTTTCCGAAATCCGTTGGGTCTACCCAAAGTGTGAATAGGCAAAATCGTAAAGCACACCTTAGAGATAAACCCGATAAAAGGAAGTCATTAATATCTTGATTAGTTTCGGAGATATGGTTTATTTGAAACACTCATTTTTGAGCTTCAGTAGAGGGGGGAGGGGGTGTACGGGGGATTCCGCTCACATCAAGCGATCGGCGAAATAGAAATGATCAGGATAGCGGACTTGATGATTTAGAACACCGGTTACTTTTACTCTCAAGGGTCGAACCAACTCCTTATTTTGAACACTTTTCCAGATTCTGCCTCTCGACTAATATATATATGATGGATGTAGGACAAATGAATAGCGAGTGTAAAACAACAAAAGAGTTCACAGTTAAAGTGGGATTTCATCAGGGATCCAGCCATAGCCCATATCATCTTGCAATTGTGGTATACGAGCTTACTAAAGATATCCAAGGATTAGCACTTCTTTTGCGGAAGACAGAGTGAGTGAGACAAAGGCAGCACTGCAAGAGACATTAGATACATAGAAAGGAACGTTGGAAAACAAATGGCTTAAAATCGATAAAATAAACAAAGAATGTTTTTTGTTGTCCTTTCAAGGAAAATGTAATCGATAATACAAAAATACTATTACACGAAGAAGAGATGGTAATGACGAGGAAATTGAAGTTCTTGGGATCGATTCTGTAGGAATGGAAGATGTAAACAGATGAATAAGCAGCGGTTGTGCAAAAAGTAGAGAAGTGTCAGGAGTATTATATTATCATAGGGTACCAATACGTCTTAAAGGAAAAGTTTATAGAACAGCAGTGAGATCTGTCACATTAAACGGAGAGGAATATCTAATGATGCAGAAGAAAGAGAAACAGAAGTTGCATGTTGCGGAGGTGAAGATGTTAGGTAGATGTGTCGATTGATACGAAAGGACAACACTAAGAACCAAGTCACCATGGAACAGCAAAGGTGGGACCAGTATAAGAGAAGCTGCAAGAAAGCAGACTAAAATGGTTTGGGTATGTATGAAGACCTTCGAAATACGTTGCTCACCGTGTGGATGCCAGAGAACTGCATAGGAAACCAGAACGACACCATCGAGAGAAGTGGGGAGATTGTGTGAAGAGTAAATGGTGAATGGGCGGTCACAGTTATTATGACACAAGATAGAAATACGTACATATTATAGTGTTAAGTAAATAAAGTGTTTATACAGGATTAATTATAAGCAAGCCCTTAAAGTGTTTATATTCAGATCAGTGGTCTCATATTTCATTTCGGTTAGTTATATTTTGTTTCTCTTGCGTTTTAGCTTACGCTGAACAGTAGAATTTGTCCCATCCAGGCTTCTAAACTATGGCGTAGTGTGTCAGTGAATATGCAACGCGTTATTTATATTTTGCTGATTTTATTCTTTTCGTTTATTTATTTACAGCAACTTACTTTTTGTTTCTCGCTATTTCATTATTTTATCATTTTGTTATTTTCGTTTTTACTTTCTGTTTTTTTACTCTACACCTTACACATTTTGATATTTACGTAACTTACGACTTTATCTGGCATACTTATAATCTTTGATTTTTATTATAAACAGCAATAATATTGTAGAATTTCATACATTTCAGGAATTATTAGCATGAGCTATCCATAACGGATTTTCTTCGTTTACAGTATTTTATTAGTAGATACTAGAAAAATGCCTATATACAGTATATTCTTTTTTGATAGATTGTATGCTGAAGGACTTGAACCTCAAACCTCTAAATTATATCATCATGTATCTTATCCTGTGAGTCGAGGAACTCCTATGGTTGGGCCAATCGTTGAATGGGATCATGGAAATAAGTATTACGTACCATCTCCTGAAGATAAGGTATATTTTTTGTAACACTTATTTTATGTAATATGTGAATTTATCATATTTCTTGTAAATTATAAATCTTTCTACAGAGAAGAAATGACTACATGGATATGTACATACACCTCGCTCCGATGCAACACGAACAAATAGACTTGTGAGTGCAATACAATTTATTCAAAAACTTTTTCACTGGGTTATACACAAAAAAATAGCTAACCTAGTTTACTGACTAACCTGTGCGCCTTTGATGCATTTCGATTCCCAGTGGAACAACGCAAATATTTAATTTCACAATTATCCACATTCATTTGCTCCTTAGCCTAAATGGTTTAACTACGGGAGGTTAAAAAAAATCATTTCATTTTATAGAAAGTATTTCAATTGCAGAGTTGCGTACATGTTCTCTTATGTGACAAATCTAAATGTGTATGGTCTCCACACCTCTATATGGCATTGCATCTAATTAAGCAATTTTTAAATGAATTTCTGGTGAATTATCTAAATGTTGTAGACTTTCTTTTGTAGTTGTTACATAACCTGTATTGTTGCTTTTATGTGTCATCAGCTCCCATACGTTGTAAAAAGTAGCAAAACGGTTACATAGTAACTCAGTGTTAATGTGCACCTTATGGCAACGGGTCCCATTTTAGATCTGCGACCAAGTGAATTTGTGATGAAGAACATTGTATCTATTTTTCATTTGTTTTTTTTAAGCGGATACTCTTATTTTCTCGCATATCTTCATTGGATGAATTATTTCAAAACTAATACGCAGTATTAATTTCTGTCTCCTTTAGCATACAGGTTATGATTTTGGATCATCAATCTGCAGATGTAATGATTTTATTTAATTTCCTTTTATCCACTGCATTCAGTCCTTACTATGGTTATGCAACCACATACAACACGCCAAAAATCTAATGCCATCTTGATTCTGTTCAAAATATCGATGGTCTGTCAATGACTTTTTGTTACTTGAAGGGATGTTGTTCCATCTGTCATGAATCAGACCCATCTGTTGTAACGAACTCGCTTGCGCCGCTACTGAACGATTCAGAATCATGCATTTTTGGATAGGGCAGATTTCAAGTCAAAAACATGCCGCCTCAGCTCAATAGCGAATAGTTTTTTGTTTGTCACAAACTCCAAATTACCAAGTGGAAATATGAAACAAAACCCGGTGATCCACAGAGCAAAATCCGTCCAGGACTGAGTCAACTTGATTTTGTTTACCTGTGCATACTGCGTTCGTTCTCGCCTTCTATAGTGAAGAAAGAGAACACGACATTTTAGTAAAATTCAAGAGAAAATTGAAAATGTGAATATCATGAGTACTAAAAGCTCTGTTTCCAGTTGAGAACCAGACGCTTCGGCATCCACTTGAAATGGCCAACACGAAGAACAAGAGGCATCTTTGTGCTCTGGTGAACATTCAATCCAAGGGATAAGAAACAACTCAAATTTGTGAGCTGAGTGATTTAGTCAGGAAAAAATTATACAAGAGCGTCCCAGCGAGGCGTTTTAACTCCCGCTCTATGGAAAGTTTTAATTCGGTTCCTTCTTAGTTACATTTTTGGCTGAGGTAACGCGAAAGCGAAAGGAAACAAGCAATAACACGAGGTCAAAGCCACTGTCTTCAATAAATACCATATTACACTTTTCGACATTTCCGATCTATCCTCCCTCGAAAGCAACTTTTGTAAATGTCTGAACCCACTTACCCCTCCGCCGCAATTCTTGGTAAAGTAATAAACACACAAACAAACATAGAGAATTATTCCTCTTGAGATAATAGATACAAAGAAGCTGCTTTCGTTATACGACGTTTACGTGAACACCTATCTTTCTTTTTCTCTTCCTGAACCGAAAACGATAAAAAAGTTATTTTTTTCTATTAATTCAAAGATTCATACTTTTGGTTGAAAATGAATAATGCCTTCCGCTTGCTGTCACTTTCTATAGCAATGTTTAGTATTCGTTTTCGGTTTTTGAAAGATTGTAACAGGTGGAATGCAAATTAGAGAAGTTGATACGGATTGTTTTTATCGTACTCTTTTCGAATTCGTAAATTATGTTCTCAAAGCACATAAATTGTTCAAATAATTTCATATCCAATTAAAGAAATCCAGAATTATTTTTAGTTTTTACGTCGAATGTAATGGTCATTTGCCCATTCTTTGAATGGATCACATAAAATAACTATGTAAACAAACGAAACAACGAAAGGGAAAAAATATCAGTTACTTTCTACTGCTTGTACATATCCCTGTAAACACACCCTGAGACCCCGTGGTTCGAATTAAAAAAAAAAAAAAACGCTTGTGGCCGCCAGCCGATGGTTGCTATATTTGGAAGTCAACGTCCGTGCGAATATCACCATTCATCTCAGCTACCGCGAAAATTATGGATTTGATACTAATATCGGTCATTTTGGATTATTTTTAGATGTGTCGGTTACCCTCTCTCTCGGTGACCTCCGGCCCGCAGCCTAATGGGGTGAATTTGGAAGTTAGTGGAAATGGAGTTTTACTATTAATCTCAGCTACCGAGAAAACTATGAATTTGACACTAATATCGATCATTTTCTACTACTTTTACATGTTCCGGTAAGCGCCCGTCTGAGACCCCCTGGTTCGCAATTAAAAAGAAAGGCTTTGTCTATGTCTGGGGCCTGGTCCAAGGTACCCGCGTCCGGTTCCCAGGCCGCACACAGACACACAAACAAACTATCCTATTTATATTAGAATATATATATATGGAAAAATATAAAAATGTAGGAATATGCTATTATCAGTATGTAGAATATCATCGTCTAAACCACATTTACAATTCAGCTGTTAATTTTAACATATAACATTCTTCTATGCATAATGACGTATTCCAATTATGGCCTTGCTCCATTTTGCTAACGATATCATAGCGTACATAATACACGAAACATAAGTTGTTTAGAGGAACAAACATACTTTTCCGGTCTCGGATATACATATTTTTAACACCAATGATTCTTAGAACAATAACACTTTATGCGAGTTCAACACTTTTACTTATGATGTCGTACATTTGGTTATAATAACAATGGAAACATCTATATACTGTAATATCTTATCTTTGTGGGTTAGTGCACTAATGTACACTGACACTGTTCTGTGTCATATCTTTATGTCGGATGATAATAAATAGTATTCGAGTCACTATAATACGTATTCGTTTGTGGTGTACGTCGGACAACTTTGGGATGTAAAATCGGTGGCCCTACAATTTTCAAAGTAGGAAGATTGTGAGTGCTCTGTTACTACCTGTTAGTAGCTAGAGTACCCTGGTGTCTTATATGTTAGGTTATTTGAGAGTAGCAGTGTCTGTAAACTGCAAGGTATACTCAAGTCCAAAATTATTGTCGCATGTGTATAAATATGCTGTTTCAGGAATATAATTTGATAACGAATTCGCCCGGTATTTCTTAATCAGCAAAGAAATGTAGGTGGCATATTTCATGTCAAAAGAGCAGTAAAGAAGAACAACAAAACGAAAATAAAATTTTCTGGTCTCTTTGTCAACATCTTGTTTTACTCAATGTAATTTTCGTATTTATAATTCTTTTGCTATGAAATTTACTACAAATATACATTTCCCGATTATACACTTAATATCAGTATTCTGCAAAATTATTATCAAATTATAATCTTACAAGAACGCAGTTATAGATATGCGACAATCATTTTGGACATGAGTGTACGTCTTGCGACCTTACTGAAATAAATTATAAATATTAATGATGAATTAAATATTACTCAATATAATATTTATGTTTAATTATAAGGCAGCTATACAGGCCTGGAGTATCTTTATCGATATTTATTTATTAGTGTATTGGTTTATAGTTATATTTTTTAGTTATAGTTTTTTGCTTTTTAGAGGTCTGTTTGAGAGGCTAGCCAGTAAATGCCATTATAATCTGCCTCCCTTGCTTTTACTTTTCCATTGGAGGTTTTGGTGCTAAATTTTTTCAATGGAATTGTTTGAGCTATTTTTTTTAGCAGGGGCAAATCATAAAAAGCCCGCTTGGTCTTTTGTTCGTTGCTGTGCGTTTTAAGTCCTTATGTTAAGGTCTGGCCAGCCAACCTCCGCACTGGAAGTGAATAGATCAGTGGGAGTATTCCCTTTTAGTTAGTTGCTTTATGTAACTGGATGAGCGGATCCGTTGCAATACAGATATCCGCTGAAGCAATTCTGCTTTGGCCTTCAGATAGATTTTTCCTGATAGGAACTTAGAATTGTTTTAGCATTTAATCCTACGCCTAAGCAGAGGCAAAGTGAATTATATTTGTTTGTTCAGAATGATAGCAGGGGGCCTATATCAAAGGCGAGTGACGTCGAATAGATTTAGGTATTGGTTCTGTCCTAGTGTTGGAGGAACTTGGCTTGAATCCAAATACACTTGGGTTCGATCTCTGTGTTTGTACTTCTTAGCACATTTACATGCTGTGAATGTTTAGAGCTTTTTCTTCTCACTGCAACTTTCATGTAGAAAAGTCTAAGAGTGAGTGTTTACCTGATTACTCATTCCTTGAATGGAAGGAAATTAGTCTGGGCCAGGAGTGAAGGCTGACAACCTAACTCAAAGGCCAACCTATCCTTAAATTAGTTAGTTTCCTTATGGTAAACTTATTTTGGAGTCTCATATTCAAAAGTAGGCTAGATTGTATCTTATGAATCAAGGACCAATCTTTAAAATATAAGGAAGAACGGGCCAGAGTTGAGTGTTTACTCTAACCCGTGATTCCACCGGTCCCCTTATGATTAGAAAAACTTTTGAATAAGTAATAGGCTAGACTGTGTCTTATGAGTCAAGGACCAATCTTTAAAATGTAAGAAAGAACGGGTCAGAGTTGAGTATTTACTGTAACCCGTAATTCCACCGGCCCCCTTATGATTAGAAAAACTTGAAAAAGTAATGAAAGTAGGATAAATAGAAGTTAGCTTGTTTCTTGCTTTTTCATTAGTTATTGTGGAAATGCAAGCAGGAAATTGAGTGCATATAGGGACGGAGTGGTGTCCTAAGATTCTAGCCATTCAATCACCTCCCTGATGAGAGTTTTAATTTAGAAATAATTATCTAATTCTCCAAATTTAATTCTTCTATATTTGAATTAATTTCTTTGATGCAAACCGTTTTCCTAAACACGTAGCGAGTTGTTTTGTTTTCGCACTTGTATATATATCGCAGAAGGTTTTGTGAATTGTGAATTAATATAATTATTTAATTTGATAAGAAGAAAAAAAGTATCGATATATCTTTGTGAAATTTATCTGATGAGATAATAGTAATTACAGCTTATGTTAAATTAGTATTGGTTTTCACTTCTCAAAATTTTTTGTTTTCTTTTTTCTTCCAAAAGATTACATATATTACCCCTTTCAAAACATGATAAAATAGAAGGTTATAGTGTAATGAGAAATATTGATGAAAGAAATAGCAAAACAATAAAGAAGATTGTAACAGACGACCGTAAAACTAATGCAAAATATAATAACATCTCACTTCCTTCCTCTGACAACCTACCGTGTTTCTGCGTTCTCAGTTTGATAAGTTCTCGATAATCTCATCATCTGCGTTCGGACTAACATTAGATGCAAATGTTCGTTGCTCCTAACTACGTAGCGTGGAAATCTTCAACCACCAATGGTTGAAGAAAGCAATACTGTCCGATGACACATAATTCTTTTTGTTTCAAACAACAAATTGTGTTTATACCTGATAAACTCCCAAACCGACCTAATCCCCAGAACGTCTGCTTTTTTCTGCTAAACGTAGCGCCCTCTTTTTACTTGCGTTGACCGAAATTGTATAGTGTAATGCTACTTTTACGAGAGGATGAAAATATGCTAGCAGTTATGTACAGAGTACAAGTAAAAATTTGAATCCTCTCAACATAATGTCTTTCCAAAATGGCAATGCGCCCATGCACAAAAATAATTCTGGTCGTAATAAACAACCCTATTTCACTAATTATAGTGCATTACGTAATTATGAATTTCTTCTCAGTTTCTTACTGTTTCCAGGAGCTTACGGAGAACATTAGACTATGATTAGCAAGAAGACAAAATTATTCAAGAGAAATTGCCTAGTGAGATAGAAAAGTATAGAGCAATAATGTTACACATTTACAATTTGACATAGTACTAGATTTATAAATTACGTTTCTAGTCTAATTGCACCAAATTAACGTTTAAATAAGCAGCGATAAAGGCACGAGTAGTTTTTTTGTTTCCAATAATATTAAATTACCAGTTAGTTCAACATTAATAGTTACTATAGTAGAACATTAGTAGTAAGTTTTGTCATTTAATTTGCAGCCTTCTTTATTGGAAAAACCCCTTCCTAGCGACATATTTCTTGCGATGATTCACAAAGTTTGAATACAATTTCCAAAAAGAAACTAGACTTGAGTTATAGCCGCTTTCCGGACCTGTCCCCTTTACTCTTCCACCAATGAGTATTTTCAGGAGACCTGAACTTACCTGATAAAGACACCAAGGGACATTTCCAAAAGGGGATTACAGAATTGTTCCCAAATCGCCCACCTGTCTAAATAATGAGATGAGCATTAGGCCCCTAGAGGTTAGGAGGTCTCGTCTCGAAATTCTCACGGACGATCAGATGGTCACTCAGAGCAGACCACAACGCACACAAAGATCAGTCATACATATAACAAAAACACATGGTATGAAATGACACTATGCTTTTTTAAATAAAATACTATTTAAAAATAATGTAGTAAATAAAGATTCAGAACACTCAGCACTATATATATATATAATTAATTTTATTTTCACTAATAAAATCGAATTTCGCTTTTTCACTACACTATAGCCCTTTTATCATTTGTATGCAGCTGTATGGAAGATTATGATTCGGGATATCAGTATAGATGCTTTTCTCACACCATTAATGCACATGGGGGATGAGCACTGTGGGAGTGACACCGGAGTAATCCCACGAAATAACTTGTAGTTGCTGAACAAATCCACAAAAATTGACGTTAGTCTCCTTCAAAATAACGTAGTCACCAAAATGGAATGAGAATGTGGAAGGTCGGATTTACAACTGATACGCATTAGGTATGTGAACCTGAGATTTCACTGATTGGGGCTACCCATAACTAGGTCCTTGACTGGCTAATAAAGTGTGACCCCTAACACAACATTACGCTCGGTGCCACTGCCGTGGTGATTACTCGCAGTAACGAAGTAAGACTCTCCGAGTTTAAACACTCAAGATCCGAGTTGCATTGACCTACTGGTCAATGTTGGCATTTCATACTCAAATACCATCGGGTTGTATCGCCTGTATGTACGTACAAATTCAATGCCAAAATAATGGACGTTAATTTTCAGTTCACTGCCCACGACGCACAAGACATTGCGATAACTTGGATGTGGGAACGTTCAGATAAGGAACTGGCAGAACAATATAGTTGTCGTCGCTCTGCCGCTCAGACACCTGGTGTGCAATATTTCCATAAATGATTGGAAGATACACTTAATTCAGTTCCAAATAACTATAGAATACAGGGTTTTCATAAAGTCTGGACGGATTTAATTTGCTTATAATTTTCATAAAAATGCTCATAATGAAATCAAATAAAGTGCAAACGGTAGCGGAAGGATTAAATTTTTAGTTGACAACACTGTTAGATAAGCGGCATTCTGAACACGTTGAGAGAGGGAGAGGGAGGGCAAGGGTCAGTTTCTTACCAAATTCCATCCATTATTGTTTTCATTGTGGTTTCAATGTTGACTGTTAAATGTAAGTTGTAAGCTGTATTGGTGTGTGTGTCTTTTAAAGAAATAAATAAATGAAAAACTCCTCTGAGAAGACTATTTTTTTTACCGTATCAAAGATGGCGTCGGTGAAAGAGAAAGCGCAAAGTGTTCTTTGGTACGCAGAGCTAAAATCACCAATTCTGGTGTGTCGAAAGTTCACCAAAGAGTTCAAAAAGCCGGCACCGACTGAGAGTGCAATCCGAAAGTGGCATGCTAAGTTCTTGGAGACAGGAAGCGTCCAGGACCGTCCTCGAAGTGGGAGTCCGCCAACATCGCCTGCAACAGTGAGCAGGGTAAGGGAAAGCATCATCAACAGACCACAGAAGTCGATTCCTAGACGGTCCAAATGGCGCCCAGTTGGAGGTGTGGCGGTGAATGAACTGAGCTGGTGCAGATTGCAGGTAAAAATTTAATCGTTTCGCTACCGTTTGCACTTTATTTGATTTCAATATGAGCATTTTTATGTAAATTATAAGCGAATTAAATCCGTCCATACTTTATGAAAACCCTATATAGTCTTTGCATATTAATAAGTCAGGGAGGGACACTGAGAACATTAGTCGCTCAGTAAAATCCTCTCACAGTGATAAAACGTTTCATATATATATATGTATGTGTGTGTGTGTGTGTGTGTGTGTGTGTGTGTGAACGATAAAAGATTTCTTTGTTCAATTGCGTGGGAAGGAAGAAATTCCCACCGAAGAAAGAAATTATTTGCGTCGCAGAATAAGGTATAAATCGAAATGATTACTGTCTTTAGAAAATATACAGAGCGTCCACAAAAATTACTTCTATATCCTGGTGACTGTTATAGAGACAAGCAATGACAGACAGAAAGGCATTTTTGAAATATTTGCTCTTGATCACTATTTGAATTACTTAGATGTACACATATAAGGAGTGCATCGAAAAGTAGTTAGCAATATTGCATATGTCAGGAAAGTCTGAAGAAAAGATAAAAAGTGAAGAAAACCCACATTTTTATTAATAGAGAACCTCTATGTATCTACATGACAAAGAAAATACAACTTACATGTCCTGTCGTACATATGAACGTAGTTTCTGTTTAATTCCAGCCATTAACCGTTGCACAGTCTCGACGGTGTATTTCCTCGATGCTGCAGCCCAGTTTCTCTTGAAGCCGGCCATGTTGCGCACTGGTTTATCATTCTTTCGGAAGTTGCGTTTGACAATTGCCCAATATCTTTCGATTGGACGGAGTTGTAGGCAGTTTGGTGAATTCATGTGTTTCCCTACAAACTCGATGTTCTGTTTATTGAGCCACCGTACTGTCGTCTTAGCATAGTGTACTGTTGCTAATTCGGGTCAAAACAAGGGGGGATTGCATGCCTTTTATACAATGGCAGCAGTCTGTTTTGTAGACATTCCTTTCGGTACACTTCTGCGTTTATGGTGGATTCTGCATAAAAAATACCGGAGCGCAAACCACAGGAACAGATTGTCTGCCATACCAGTACTTTTTTCCCAAATTTTTCCACGTCAACGTACCTCTGTGCAGCACATACATCCCCAGCATTGCGTGCAGTATAATGTTGGGGTCCCGGAAGTGTTTTTGAGTCCTCTTTTACGTACGTTTCATCGTCTATCAACACACATCGCTCTGGTGACTTTACGATGTTGTCATACAGCTTGCGGGCTCTTGTTTATGCCGTTTGTCTCTGCTTTGGTGTTTGTTTCGCACGTTTTTGCTTCTTATAGGTCTTCAAATTATTTCTGGCCTTGATACGCTGAATCATTCCTACGGACGTTCTCGCTTTGGTAGCCAAATCCCGCACAGACATTGATGGATTTTGGTGTATCAACCGCACAACTTCACGGTCGAATCCAGGGTTTCTGGGACACTTTTTTCGCCCGGATCTCGGCATATCTTCAAAGCTGTAATGTTCACCGAATTTCTCAATGACCGATTTCACAGTTGTATGATGAACCCCACACTTTTTTCCTATCTGATTGTATGTTATGCCTTTGACAGTGCACCAATTGTGCAGGATTTTCCACTTCACTTCCCGTTTCACACGCGACATTTCCCATTCAACTCGGAATACAGGAACAAGCACGTAGCTATCCGTTTACAAGACTTCAACTGGCCAGGTGCTTCCAGGTTTTGCCGTCTATGTAGCCTCGCAAGTGCACACCGACACCCCCAATGTTGCTAACTACTTTTCGATACACTCCTTATGTTAGTAAATTGATGGCCAATCAGGGGAATAACAAAATATTGCAGTATTTGCTACTGTACAGTAGGTAACTTAGATTATTTTTGCAAGAATTGTTTATCATTCTCTTGCAAGAAGAGATAAACGTTTCTATTGTCGAAAAACGGGTACATTTTACCCAACTGTTGATGGCTTTGGCCAGTTTATTCACCATGTGACAGCAATGATCAACGCACAAGGACAGAAGACTTTCTAAGTCATGAAATCTAATACTACACACCTACTTCTCTAACAATGAACCTTGTATTGACGGGTGCATATTGTATGTAATACTCATACATTTGTTGCGAAATATAAATTAAACCTTTATTTTTTATTTAATATAGATTAAAGTGTTTTAATTAACTTTTGGACAACTTCTAGGAAGAAGCACATTGATTTGTCTTCATATATGCATTTAAAGAGTCGTTATATAACGATGACGTACATACTTTCCTCATTTTGTAAACACTGCTTTCCGATACAACACTTTTATCTCATTATATAAATTTCTGCCGCATTATGTTCCAGTTAGAATTATTGTAACAAATTAAGATAAAAGATTTCTTCTAACTTGTGTGAAGGGAAGGAGCTTAAGATACTAATCGCATTGCCTCTTTGTATTGCTAGACTAATGCGTTGTACTAAAAATTGTTGGCTTCTGGCGTCGCCTGATTTAGTAATCAAATTGGAACCCAGTTCTTTCAAAAAATTGTGAGCTTTGCTGAAAACCCCCATAGTTTCAGTTGCAAAATCAACGAAAAGATGCTCTTCTTTCAGTGTAGAATATTTGGAGTGTTTTCTCTTGCAGGCCACTTCAGCTGCACTACCTGCTTCGTTTTGTGTTGATGGCAAATAAGATGGTGCAAAGGTATCCACGCATGTGACATCCCATATCAACCGTTGACCCATTTTCCATGGAGTTAGGGTAATTTCATCTGGCCGCTTTCCATCTTCTCGAAACATTCCTGGTGGTTCCAAAATGCTTGGAAAGTCAATGCTCGTCAGAGTTCGTTTTATTATGTTGTTCAATTCACCATGGCGTACTCATCTTCCTCCACTTTTAGTACAACTTAGTGCGTGTAACCCTTTTTCATCCATTCTGCTTTGGCATGTACAAGTAAATGTATGGCAGATATTTACCCCCAGACGCAAAGCTACACATATTTAAAAAACTTTGTTATCTAAAAAGGTTCCAATTGTTTTAGATGACGTGGCTTGCAACCAAGCACCGGTCTCTTTTTTCTGTAAAGCTTTCATACGCACAGTGTCAATTATACTTTCAGGAATTGCTTCATTATCTATTACTTCATGTAATAATATTACATCCGAACTTTTTTGTAATTCTTTTGTCTCAGGAATTTTACTGTTGTAGATCCCCTTCCAAATTTCCAAAGCCTCATCCATGTGATGTATATCCACGTTGTCAACTGAACTATTTAAAATATTGGAGACAAGTGGACGTACCCCATGGCAAGAGGAAAGGAAGGCTAGTAGGCTCAAGTCCGATGCTTTCCGTATGTTTAGACCTCCTAGGCGGACTCGAAGGCTTGCTTGTGTCCATTGGGTTTCGTTTAGGGTATTCGTTTAGGTATTGTAACAAAATTCGGTATAAATTACTCTGGTCCAACAGTTATATATATCACTGTAAGTTGTTTAAAATACATATTCAACTAATCCTTTTTAACTTGGATCTTTAATTTGTATTACTTTTCCATCTTCCCATTGCTCTAGAACGTTTGAGGACAGTAAGGCTAACTGCTTATAATACCACATATTTATGCTCATCCTCTTATTTGACGCTGTGAAAACTAATTTTAATTTACTGTTAACTTTGAAATAACTCATTACTTAAAAGAATTTACTATTTATATTATAATTCTATTTCATTTTAGAGAGAAAATGTTGTTTGGGACTTTATTATTAACCTGAAACAAAAAGAATTTAAATTCTACGAAGGCCATAAAATTAATGGGAGGATTTTGTTTCCTGCAACAGGTTATTTGGTGAGTACAGAACATTTGAAAAACTTCCTAAAATAGGTTATTCAATCTGAAAATGGTCTTAAACGTAACTCCACCTATCTCCACTCTGGAATTATCTGACCAGAGTACGTACGTCTTTATTAAATTAAAATAAGTCGTAACTGTTTGAAAACTTACTGTTATCTTCTCACACCTTAATTGGGATATATATGTTCATATTAATATGAACATATATATACCAATTAACGTCTGGGAAGATAACAGTAAGTTTTGAAACAGTTACGACTTATTTTAATTTAATAAAGAAGTACAAAATGACTCATAAAGATTGACCGCACACTTTATTGCAGTGTAGAGGCAAACATTTTCTAAGTTCAATTTCGGGTATCTTCGGAGAAAAAGTAAACCAGGTTCGAATTTTCAAGCCAACCTTTCCAATCGGGAAAAAATTTGCAGATTTGCTTTTCTCCTTTTAAATATAATAAGACATGTTACCAAGTGTAGGAGAAAAGCAACATTGATTGAAACACTTAATGATACAATATTTCGAAACCTTGTGTTAATGTCAGCTCATGCTTGTTTATAATTTAGCTATCCATACGCAAAAAAGAACATTTAGATACGTACAGAAATCTTTCCGTATATAAAAGAATGCTCAAAGTTAAGACATAGAACATAATTCTCGCCTAAGTATTAAAATAAAAGTCAAAGTAGAACAAAAACAGCGTTTGCATTGAATGTGAATGTCATTGTCTTGAGAGCCCGTTATACATGGCTAGAAGCATGTTACGAAGTATACTTGTGATCTCAGTGGTAAGCCTTTGTGTTTGAAATCATAAGGTTGTGAGTTCGATTGCAATCTGGTCAATGCTTTCGTTATGAAATTTTATGTTCCACACATAAAAAATTATAGAACATAATTACATTAAAATACCTCAGTTGTATATATATGACATAATTATTGCAGAACATAGTATTTATTGTGTTTAAAAAGTGTCATCGAAGTTAAGCGTTTACAGTACGTTGTATCTATATGTTAAATACAAATTAAGAAAATAATATAGCGTATGTATTTGGAGCTATTTACCATATGCAAGTTACTTCTTAACATTTTCATTACAGCATGTCATTTACGTTCTTGAAATATTATCCGATGCATCCAAAGTCGGACCGTGGTTCCAGATAAAAAAAAAGAGCACGAACATTTGCCGAACACCAAAGATCACGTGATGAGGCTGAAGTTATTCTTAGAATGGAAAGCCTTCACGTAGGGTGACAGTTTAATACTGTGATATGCGTTTGTAACATGGATTTCACATATTTTTAACATGGCGATGCCTTTGTCGCTCTCTTTCTCGCTATCTTATATATATATCTCCACGGCCGGATCCAGGATTTCTTGAAGTAGGTGCACCAATAACTACCACTACATTTGATTTAAATTTTTAAGTTTTTAAATGCATTTAGGCATCTGTGGTGTGAATGAGGAATGTTACTTTGTTCAGTGAATATTTTTCCTTCAAACTTCAGAAAATCAACTTAAACTATTGCTTTCAACAAACTAAGCTTTTTTAAAGTCTGAAACGGACACATGGCTTTAGAAATTTTCAAAAAATGTTTCACTCCTAGGTTCTCATTTTAGGCAGTGTATAGCAAAAGTAAAGGAGTTCATGTGCTCCGGTGCATCCCTAAATCCGGCCCTGTATATATATCTGATATAAATAAACTAAGTTTGTTTAGGTGTGTATGTGGGTGTGTATGTGTGTATGTTTGTGTCTGTCTGCTTGTGTGTGGCCTGAAAACCAGACGAGTAGACCGAGAGTAACCAAATTTGGGTCACGGGTACCTTGATCCAGGCCCAATACCAAATGGACGCGTTTTTTGTTTAAATTTTAAACCAGGGGTTCTCAGGGGGCGTTTACCATATAAAAGTAGTAGAAAATGACTGATATTAGTGTCAAATTCATAGTTGTTCCTGTCGCTGAGATCAATGGTGGAACTCCGATCGTATTAACTTCCAAATTCACCCCTTCGATTGAGGGCCGTGGATCACCGGGGGTAGGTGATACCGAGACACGTAAAAATAATCGAAAATGATCGATATTAGTGCCAAATCCATATTTTTTGCATTCGCTGGGATCAATGGTGCGAATACCATGACTTTCCATGACTGTCAAATTCAGCCACCATTGTTACTGCGGCGGGGTACCGAGGCAGTTAAAAATAATTGAAAATGACAGATATTTGTGTGAAATCCATAGTTTTGTAAAATTTATGTTGTTTTTTTCTCTTTAGTAATATATGGTTTTATTGTCGTTAGAAACAAGTTAGTTGATTGTTATTATTAAGCATAAACCATGTTTACGAATAAAGTCATCCCAATGGAGACACATCTAGGTTGTCGTATATGCATTCACACAAAATAGATTTTTTTTTAAAGAAATGTTTAATAGTTCTTTCATTGTTCAGTTTGTTCACGTAGATATTTTATCTGACCTGTGGGAAAAACTGGCATAACAGCTACTATGTAACAAAGTGCATGTATGTTCCAACATAATTCTGATATGTCTAGAGCAAAACGATCGATAGTATCGGATACGTAGTTTCGCTGTCGCTTAGGTAAATAGTGTCATTTTCAATTAAACTCCCATTAGCACCCAGGGTGGAAACGCAGGGACGTAAAGAAATAGGAATCGACCGATATTAGTGTTGAATCGTAAGATTTCAGCTTCGCGAAATTAATTACTAGGAGTTGTAATATCATTTAAGATCAAATTTACCTCCGGGGGTCGTAATACCCACTTAGCCATCCTGGGAGAAATGGGAGAGATTGACATCAAAATGATAAAAGAAGATCGATATTACTGTCAATTCCATAATTATGGGAGTCACTTAGATAAAGAAAGGCACTCCGTATGCCATGTAAGTTAAACCCCCATTAGTACGATGAAAGAATTTGTCAAATTGTGGCATGTTAAAGTAATTGAAAATGACCAATGTTAGTGTCGAATCCGTAGTTTTCGAGTTCCCAAGTTCATTGGAAGTAGTTCTAATGACTTTTACGTTTAAGTTCAACTTCCACTAGGGGTAAGATCCCCTAGCACATTTACTAGGGAGAGTCCAAGGGACTAATATATACAATGATTCAAAACTACTGATATTAGTGTAAGCCCATAGTTTCGGGATCACCGAGAGAAATAGGAACACTTCTGGTGCCATTTAGCCATGTCAGCTTGATTTTGAATTAACTGGGGCAGCATCGAAGGCGTTCTCCCATAGCTCTAAATATTTTAATGTATATGTTGAAATGTATATTCCAGCGTAAGTCCGGAATATGTGGAGCAACTTTTACCAAACGTGGTAGATATATTACTTTCAATTTTGAAAAAAATATTGTGGTAGTAAGATACCCCAAGGGATGGAAGTTACGAGGAGTGACATGTAAAAATATTGTAAAACGACTGATCGTAGTGTGTTATCCATAGTTTTCTGGAACCTTTTGATGTATAATGATGTATCAATTAATATTTACGTCCAATTTTATCCCCATCTTCAGAGGATGAAAAGCTGGGAGATCTGAAAACTAAAATGTCAAAAATTATTTAATATTTGTCGAAATTATAGTTTTCGGGATCGGGAAAGCGTTTCTAATAACTTTGGAAGGTAGTTTGTATCCACTCCAAGATGGGTTTTTTTTAATCATATCAATTTCCCACCGTGAAAAGAAATGACCATCTCAACTAGTATATGTATCAAGGCAATCTTCGCAATCGAAAAAAGAATTGTGTAGATGGGTTTCGTCTTTTAAATGAAATAAGACATGTTAAAATCAGAGACGGAGTGTATCGATAGGTCATATGGATCAAGATTTGTAAGCGGGTCAGTTGATCGTGGGTTAATGAGACGTCACTCACTCATAAGCATAACTTACCGATTTTCACACTCACCTACCGACCCATTACGACCTACCGACCCATTCTGCACAGTGCATTGCAGACAGCATCTTCTGAACACTGGTGAGTTTTTCTACGTTTTACTTTTAAGACCTTTATTTTTCTTCTTCTTTCATATGTATCTAATGAAAAATGAAGTTCAGGAACTTTTGGAGTTTGATAGTTACAATTGTAATAATAGCAATAGGAGTTACTACTTTCTTTTCAGATGCTGCCTGAGAGTTTTAGAGGAGCTAACTACTGGAAAAAATGTTTTATTACAAGTATAACCATTTTAGTCAGTGAAGAGGATGGTGTGGATCATGGGTCAGAGTTGATGACGATGTGTTTTAGTAGGTCGGAGTTGGTCACAATGGTTCAGAGTGGTTTATAGTGGGTCAGTGGGTCACGGTGGGTCAATGGATCACGTTGGGTGGTGGATCATCGTGGGTCCCGGTTTGCTCGTGAGTCAGTGTGTCATGGATAACGATGATTGGTGTTCAGTGTGTTGTGGATTAAGTTTCCATTACCCACACCATCTCTGCTTAACATTATACTAAAGAGGAGAGGTTCCGGTGCTACGTGTCGGCGATTTTGCTAAAATTTTGCACATAGATTGTACCCCACCAGAAAGTAATAAATCTGATACGGTGCATAGTATCATTACATAGAGCTCGAGATAGAGGGATTTGTCTGATTGGCTAAATGAAGTCCTCAATATTTTATAATTCTACAACGGATGTTTTCTTCATCGTTTCCGTGGCGAAGTCGGAAGAGTACGCGGTTAGTAAAAAATAGATCGAAGGTTCGCGCCTACCTGAGGGTACTCTCTCTTTCCTTTTTAGTGTTTTGTACATTCACCTGAACATAAAGAAATCATGCATATAGGAAATTTAACATATTTTGGGGAAGTAATTTTTTGGTTGGCGTTTCATCGCGTCTCTGCCGCTGGTAGTAAAATTTTCAAAACTGAATTGGGGCCACTGCGGATCGTCGCTGCGAGGCCACCAATTTTTAGCGAGACGTCGATAGTTGACCATCTGTTGTCCACCGATGCTTACAGCATGGGGTAGTGAAATATATCCTTGCCTTCTATACTTCATGACTACAGACGTCAGCAGTCAACTAGCTTTTAGTATTCCGACACAAACCGTCTATCGTTCATATTTATACACAGAGAATTTGGCTTGTTTTGATTCGATTAGACAGGAAACTCAACAGTAATCCGAGTAGAGTTGGAGGAAATGTTTCTTGCCGAGTTCTAGAGTAGACTTCAAAGATGTATGTTTCGAGTCAAGTTTGAAAGAAAATTCGCCCGTGGTCATCCCTACGAACGGGAGCTTAATCGGAGTTCAGCGAAGTCAGAAGTCACACTATTTACCTAAGCAACCCCGAAAACTACGAAATCGACAATAATATCGATTTTTAACATATTTATTTCTATAACAGTAGAATCCATTTCTGGTTTATAGTAAACAGTGCTGTGCCATGGAAAATCAGCACCCGGGGCAAGAGTATACGACGATGTCCGCTTACATATGAGCGAGATCGACAGACTAGCTGCAAAGCGCAATAAAATTTTCAAAAGTAAATACTGTTTTTCCTTGATTTTGAGCATTTTTTTATTACGTTTGTCCTTCTATTTTATGCATATGCACATGCATTTTCCTAACATGAGCAACACACTTCTTCCGAATTTTTCGGCCCCTTTCTTCGGCGCCCGGCGCTCTGTTCCCACGGCACAATACTGATAGTGGATATAGTAATAGTAATATATTCCCTACGATGAAGGTGCTGGTTCAAGATGAATGTTAAACGATTTCATTGAAGAGGCCATTAAATTAGCTGATCTAAGCCCATAACTTCTTGACCAATTAACAGAATTATCATGCAATACATCCTTGCGACTGGTTTTATGAAACCAAGACTTGGAGAAGTTTTGGCTGATGAGGAGACAAGAATATCCTGGTCTGGTATCTGCTGCTTTAAAAGTAATAATTCCATTTGCTATATCGTACCTGTGCGTGTTTTTCTTCTATGGTAAGTATTCAAACGAAGACAAGAAATCACTTATCAGTTGGAAATGGCTTGATAATTTGCATAACGAAGATTGAACAGGGCATTGCTGCACTAGTGAAATTACACCATGCTTAGATATCTCATTACTTTTCAATTGTAATTATATTTCAATATGCAGGTTTTGCTGCATTGTATTTTTCTGGTATTTCAATATACAGTTCTCACTAGTTTCATTTCACACTTCTTTCATTTAAATTCATTTTTAAACAAATCTGCACCGTTTGAAAATGTTTACTAGATTTATTTTTTGTTCTGTACAGTATGTATAAAAAATAAAAGTATACCTCTCAGAAGACAATTCAAAATAACATTTAGAAATAATTTCCGGTATTAGATTCTAACTATATTTATCTATTCCGCTTATCTTCGCTACCCCCATTAATCCTTCTCGCGATCCCCAGGTTGAGAAACCCTGCTTTAGGCATACATAAGTTATGTTGGAACAAACATACATACACTTTTATATGTATAAATACAGATAAGAGAGAGTTGAGAGAGAGCGATTAAAGCATTACCATTTTCAATCTCTTCACGTGACCTTTGCGATCCGTGATTTTCTTACTTGATAGTTTGGGGCTAGCTAGTTTTTTGTCTTGAACTACGATCCGATTTTGGATATGCCCTACGGAAATCACATGCTGTAATGCGAATATTGAGAAGTTACCTGCGTATGAAAATAGTTGCAAATAAATACACTACATAACTTATTTCTTGCTATTACACGAGTTTCTTAATTTGTGTTTAATATTCACATATAACACACCGACGTTCTGTCAATAAATCAGATACAGCTAGTCTATTTTAATGTAATTATTTTACATAATTTTCATGCATCGAGGAACATAGAATGTCTTAAAAAAAGTTGTCATCTGAACGAATATCAAACTCACAAAGGCATGATTTGAACGCTCGGGGGTGTACCACTGAGCTAACATGACCGCTCTTATGAAGCTGCTTCGAATGAAATATAACTGTGCTCATACGTAATTTTTTTCTTGCGTATGGAAATCACAATGACGAAGCGAGAATGTGAATACATAGTTTCGAAATATTGTATCATTAAGTATTTCAATCCATGGTACTTTTTTCTACACTTAATACCATTTCAACAGGTCTTATTATATTTACCAGAAGACAAAACCTATCTGTAGAAGTTTTCCCGATTGCTAAGGTTAAGTTGGATGTTCTAACCATCAACTTTAGTTTAGTGTTTTCCGAAGATACCCGAAGTTGGACTTCGAAAGTGTATGTCTCAAGACAGCTATCATCATATTGTTGAATGTGTATGGAATATAGTATAAGATTTTATATGTGTATAACACCAGACCAGTATAACAATTCATTCTTTAAACACTTTTTCGTATGAATTAATATTCATCTATGAAAACTGTTTTTAATATTATTATTATATTTCTCGTAATCATTGTAAGATTTCTTTCGCGAGTCGTTGACCAAGTCGTTCCCCACAATAAGCATGTCGTGCAAGTAACCATTCACATGTCAGGTACTAGGTTTTACTTGTTGCTTCCTGCTCACATCTCAGAGCATTAGTAACTACGGATAGACATACAGCAGTACTTACTTTATGATAGTTGGAAGGCTATTATACAACTGCAGCTAGCAGGCGATTGGGTATCCCGATCACTACAGGAAGAGATGGCTTCGTCAATATGGCGCTACATGTCAGACTGGTAATCGTAGTGGCCATGTATCTATTTCATGTTGGGGTAGGATTGCCAATCGCGGTGCAGGACAGCTTCACACAAGTGAAGGATATCTGGACGCTGTTCAGTACTTAGGCAATATGAGTAACATCATCTTGCCATCCGTACGAGTACTTCAGCCTGATGGTGTAATTCAGTTCCAGCAAGACCAGTCGCCAATATATACTTCTCGTGTGGTTCAGGAATGGATTGCAGGACAACCTTAGCTTGATTCATCCTTGTGGAGTAGACCTCAATCCCATGGAAAATATGTGGGTAGAGGTGAAGCCTACTCTAAAGGAGAGTTGGCCTGAGTCAGATCCACTAAGAACTCGAAATGACCTGTGCCATCTGGTTTCCGAGACATAGCTGGAGGTAGGGAAAGGAGATAGATTTGTTACCCATTTAATAGATTCCACGCACAGAAAAATGGAGCGTGTAATAAATTTAGAAGGGTTTTGGACACAATATTAACTCTTTCCCCTCGAATGCGGCGAGAGCCCCGACATACGAACGGAAAGGAAAATCTCGCACTAAATGTTGACGCTTTAATCACTCGCATGTCGACAGAGCCCCGTTTGTATGATTTAGTCGACAACTTCTGCCATCTTTTGGCCGTCTATTCAACTCCTTACTCGGCTGTTCCTGCCAGTTTTCAACAAATGAAAAGCGATATACAAATGTAAACAAAGACCAAAAATGGCTGGGTTTGTGAGAGACGAAGATATACAAGGTGTTTTCGTAGCTTCAGATACCGATTTCAGTGAAAGTGGTAGCGAATATTTAGATAATGATAGTTTGAGTGAAGAAAGTAGTGGTAATAAATCTTCCGATTCCAATGAAAATGGTGACCAAGTGACAGGTGATATGTTGACAAGGGACAATTGGACTCCCTATGGTAATAATGATGCAGATTTTCCAAAAATACACTTCACAGCAAATTCCGGGTATAGACTACCTGTTGTTGGAAGGCCAACTACAGAAATTGAATTTTTTCAATTATTTTTTAGTGACACTTTGCTTGAGGAAATTATAAATGAAACAAACAGGCTTGGCAGTGGCGTAACTAAAGGTTTGGGGGCCTCCCCGCAGACAGCGTGGAGTGGGCTCCTTTTCTACATCCCGCTTAACGATTTGGGGCCCTCTGATGGCTTGAAGCCCTCCGCAATGCGGGGTCTGTGGGACACTTATTTACGCCCCTGAGGTATGCTAAGTCTAAGATACAAATGCCACTACAAAAAGGTCCATTTGTTCCACTTGGCATGACATGACAGTTCCTGAACTGAAGGCATTTTTGGGTGTAATACTAAATATGGCACTAAATCCTAAACCAAACATGCAAGATTACTTTTCATCTTGAACATCTTGATAACAAGTTTAGTGGATTTTTTTTGCCAGGACAAAATGTAAGCATTGATGAAAGCATAGTGGTGTTCAAAGGGAGAATAGTATTTAAGTACTACAATCCACAGAAGCCAACCAAATGGGGTCTACGAGTATTTGTATTGGCCGACTCAAGTACTGGGTGTATCTCAAAATAAATCCGAGCTGTACAGCTTGCTGTGTCAAATCAAATTCGAGGGGAAAGGGTAATGTCCCCATCTTAACTCCTAAAACTAGCCCTTTTGAGGGCTACCTAAACATTTCTGAAAATATTTCTAGGAGTAAACCAAACCTTGTATCAGATTTGTGTACAATTCTACTAACAAAAAATTTGCTGCAGGCTTTGATCTCAAGACCTGATCATTGGTAAGCCCGTACTCTACCAGTGAGCTAACATGAACACGCTAACCTAATGTGAAGAAACACGACTTTCAATTTCCGGTGTTCGACGACAATGATACCCATATATGTTGCAAATGTTGTATTAAGCTTGGGATATTTCGCAACACACACACACACACACACACACACAAAATCCACAAAGCAAGAGATAGAAAGAGAAAGAAAGAGAGAGAGAGAGATAAATATACAAACGCATATCAGCGTATTGAAATGAAACTCTACGTAATGACTTTCCGTTCTAAAGGCAATTACTCTCTCTTCTTGTGACGTTAAGGGGATCAGGAAAAGTGATCTGTATTTAAAGAATGCAAATGACATGCTGTAATGAGAATGTTAAGTAAATTCTATATGACAAGTAGCAGCAAAAAATACACTACATAATTTATTTATTGGTTTAAACGATTTTCTCAATTTGTATTTAACATTCTCATATATAATACCAACGTATTGTGAACACGTATCTCAGTTGTTATATTTTAAACATAATAACTACTTATGTTCTGCATTGATTATATATATATACTACTGATGTATTTTAATGTAATTATTTTATATAATTTTTCAAGCATTACGGAAAATAGAATTTTATAAAAAAACATTGCCCCAGATGGCAATCGAACTCACAACCTTACGAACTGAAATCCATAGATTTACCACTGGCCAAACACAAATACTCTTCATTACATGCTTCTAGCGATGTATAACGGCCCCCAAGACAATGACATTCATGTGCACTGCAAACTGTTTTTGTTCCACTTTGACTTTTATTTTACTATTCAGGTGAGATTTATGTTCTATGTCTTAACTTTCAGCATTCT